>NW_024468936.1:5780498-5801826 GCF_010015615.1 Cucurbitaria berberidis CBS 394.84 | reverse complement strand
TATAGCTGCTATTAACTATGCTTTAAGCAGCACTGCAATAAGTACTCTTAGTAAAAGTAGTAGTAGTAGTAATAATAGCAATAACTGTTAGCTTTTCTATCCTTGCAGCTACTACTTCGCTAATAGCAGTAATAAAAAAAATTTTTTTTAAACTTATAATATGCGCTTAGCTAAAAGCTATCTTTTTAAGTAGTATAAGTTTTTTTATACTAATATTTAGTTATAAGCTTATTTTTTATAGTAAAAAGCTAAAAATAGTAGCAAGTAACTTTTAACTTTATCTGCGTACTAGTTTACTTCCTTTAGCAGCTAATAGCTTAAAGCATTAATTTTAGCTTTTATTTTTAATTTTTTATAGTTTACTAAAATAATATTAAAGGCTACTTATCCCTAGCGTTTATTCGCTTTGCTAGCGCTATTCTAAGTATTTAGTAATTTTTTAAAATAAGTACTACTTATAAATACTATAATTTTAATATTAAAGTAGGTAAAATATGCTTTTTTTTTTATACTAATAGTTTTTTGCTAACCTTGCTAATTATTTAATAAGTAGCTACTAGCAACTAAGTTTACTTTACTAATAATTGCTATACTTATTACTTAAGCACTAGGGCTAGCTATACTTTTAATAGCTGCGCGCAATTTTACTATTAAAGCTGCCTTTTTAATTATAAAGCCTGTAATAAGTATACTTTTAACAGCAATACTGCTTGCTATAGCTTTTATAGTAAATTTTTAATTTTTACTTAAAAATTTTTTTTGCTAATTTTTAATACTAAATTGCTTTTTTATAAACGCTATTAGTGCTACTCCTATTTTTATAAAAATTACTACTACTTATAGCTAAAGTCGTCTTAAGCATTCTAGCTTTTCTAATTTGTAAAGTTTTTAAGCTTATAGTTATATTATAAGCTTAGTATTTATAAATTTAAACAACTTGCGTAGCCTGTGTAGCCCTTATAGCCTAATTTTTTTTTCTACTTAGTTTAGCAGTCTAAATACTTTTTAAGGCAGCAGCAGTAAAGGCAAAAGCTATAGTAATATTTTTAGTTTTTAAATTAGTAGTATTCTTTAGGCCTAGCAAATATAAGTAAATTAGATAATAATAAGTAGTTAGCATAAATTAAGCTGCCTATCTAAAAGTTTTTAAAAATTAGTTTTTAGATGTGCTGCTAGCACCTAAAGCTTCTATCTTTTTTAATAGCCTACTAATAAATCTTTTTTTTTTTTTTCTTTTTTTTTAATTTTTTTATAACTTTTCTAATTTTTTTTTTCTACTTGCGTAACTTTACTTTAACTTGCTTTTAATATTTATAATTGCCTTTTTTTTTTTTATTGTTTTAAGAATATTATTTTATAAAATCTTATTAACAGCTTTTTAGAGCGCATTGTTAGACTTTTAATTTAAAATATATAAATTTATTAGAATATAGCCCTTTAGCAAAAGCTTGTTATCTTTAAACAATAAAATTTTAGTATCTATAATAGAAAGTATTAGTAGTAGTAGTCTCTTAAGTGCCTATAAGGTGCTTAAAATTAGCATTACTATTTAAAATTTTTTAGTTTCTAAATATAACTTTAGTTTTTTTACTAAAATTTTAGCTTTAAGCATTTTTAGCATTTTTTTAAACTTTTTTAGTTTATTAGCTTAAGTAGTGCTTGCAAATACTACTCTATTTAAATCTTTAAGCTAATAATAGCCCTTATCTAAGTTTGCAGTACTTATTTAGTAGAATCCTAGCTACCTCTTAGTAAGCTTTTAATTTAAGCTTTTATTAATAGTTTTTATTATATTTTAGATTAATACTAACTTGCCCTCTTACAAAGTAATTAGCACTTTTTTTTTTTTATTTTAATTCTTAGTCGCTTTTCTGCAAAGCTTTTTTGTATAATTAACTACTTTTTCTAAATTTTTTTACTAGAATTATAGCTAGGTAGCTTAAACTGCAAGCAAATTAGTATAACTCTTTATTGCTAACTATAGTAAACTCTGCTAAGTAAGTACTATAAGTTTTATTAGAAGTATAAAATTTTAGCTAAAAACTAGTTGCGCAGGAAAATATCTAAAAAAACGTTATAGCAATACACACTTAGCTTAAATAACTACTGTTAAATTATCTACCTAAAGGCTAGTTAGCTTTGCTAAGGCATAAATATAGCCTTAATATTTTTTTTTAATAAATTTTTAAGCTCTTAAATTATACGCAAAAACTTATATGCAGTAAATTCTAAAAAAAGTAGTAAGCATTTTAACTACTAACTTATTCTTAGTGCTTCTATTAACAAAAAGCTTTAGTAGTACTCCTTATTTATAGCAGATTTTTTTAAAAATAAATTAGGCTATAGTTTCTAAGTTTATAGTGCAAACTGCACGAGCTTTAGGCTATCCTAAAAAATATTTGCAGGCAATTAATAAGTAAGTTTTCTTTTTAACTTTTAGTATAAACGTAATATTAATAGTCTACTACGCTTATAATGCTTAAAAGTATATTGTATTAAGCTTTACTTCTTTTTTAGCTTTTTTAATTAACTAACATTCTTTGTAAGGGCTGAATTATTTTGCTACTTACTAATATATTTTTTTTTACTAGTATTGCTAGTTAATTGCTTTAAATATAGTCTAAATACTTTTATATTTTAGTTGCTTATGCATTTCTTAAATTAGCGCTGCTTATATTTTAGGCCTATTAAGCACCTTTTAAGCTAGCATTGCTTTAGTAGCTTTTTTAAATAAATACTTCTTTTAGACAAAGAAGCAAATTGCTTTTTTAGTCTAAGCTTAAAGTATCTTGCCTTATAGGCAAGTTGGGCGTTCTAGTATTTAAAAAAAAACTACTATTTCTTTTAAGTTTTTATTATACTTTTTAACTAAATATTGTAGTTTAATTAAGCTCTTAGCTATATAGACTTTTTTATACCTTTTTAGAATTTAATTAATAAAGGGCTTTAGGTTGTCTTTATCTTCTAAAAAGGGCTTCTAGTTTTCTAGTTAAAAATACCTTAAAAGTGCATTAAAAATAACATTTTTCTTGCTTAGTATATAGATAATATTAAAGTTTTATTAAAAGATTGTTGCAAGCTATTAGTTTATTATAAAACTAGAAAAGTTTAATAAGAATTAGTTTAATTAAGCAATTAGGACTTTCGCATCTATTTTAATAATAAATTAGTAGCTATATAAATAAAATTAAAATGCTTTTAGCGCTTAAACTAGAGCTTTGCACTCTAGCTTTATTAAATATTATTAAAATTCTACTTCTAACTACAAAGTACTATTAAACTTAATTAAGTATTACTATTTATTAGCTTTAACTTACTTTAGGTGCGCTCCTCTACCTATATTTAAAGTATTTATTCTAAAGTATATTGCTTTTTTTTTATAGTCTATTGCTACTAGCGCAGGAAGCTAAGTAATTACGCCCTTAATTAACTATATTGCTTTTCTCTAGCTCTTTCTCTAGCTTTATTTAGCATTCTTTTAAAGTAACTTAAAAAGTAGCTTAGCTTTTAAAGAAAAACAGAAAATCTACTGCTAATAATATACTGCAATTTTAATAAACTGTTAAACTTCCTTTACTGTTTAGCATTTAAGCTAGTTTAGTATCTTTAAAACTTTATTATTGCTAGGATATTAACTTTACTAGTTTACTTTATATTTAACTACAATTATTTTTAATACTCCCTACTAAAACTTTATAGCTAATACTATTGCCTTAGCTTAAACTATGTTAATAAGCATTTAGTTTACTTGCTGTATATATTTAAAAATAAATTAATAAATTTTATTTAATACTTTTTTATTGTTGTACTTTAACTTTAGGCTAGCTACTTTTATATTATTAATAAAGGGCGCTGTATCTAAAAAGTAGTCTTTAAAGATTTTTATAATAGTGTAAATAAATATAGCAACTAAGTTTATAGCTCCTTGCGGCAAAATGCATTACTTTATAAGCTTAATTAAAGTTTAAAATGCTATAATATCTTAGTTAGCTAAATGTAATTTAATCTAGTTATATCTTAAAAATAAGTTAAAGTATAAATATATTGCCTTTTTAGTAAATTTTTCTAAAAACTTGTTAGCAGAAGACGGAATGTATATATTTCTTTTAGTAATAGTATTATATTGCTAGGCATTATTAATTAACTAAAAGTTTATTGTTTTAGTAGGATTCTTAACCTTAGGCACTAGAAAATATAAATTCCTATACTAGCTATTGCTGCGCTTAAGTGTCCCTTAATTTAGCTTTATTTTTATTATATTAATAACAATTAGTTTAAGCTTTTTAGGGCACTAAAAGCCCTTTACCTGCTACGCTTTATAAGGCATAGTTTAAATTTTATATAGTAGCTAGATATTCTAATATATTGTTAATATATTTTTAAAGTCCTAAGCTAGCGCATTTTTTTGCTAAAACATTAGACTTTAAAGTAGCTAAACTTTATTTAGTAGCAGGTTTTTTTTTATATTTATCTTTACTAGCTGTTTAGCTGTTAACTAATGCCCCTGCAAAAAGCTTGCTGTTTTTTTTTTAAAAATATAATTATATAAATTTAGGTCTAGGCTTTTTAATAATATTTTTTTAATATACTGCGCAATAGCTCTTTCTTTCTAATCTTTTTTTTTAAGCTTTATTAGCTAATCTAGTTAGGGTACATTAATAGGCTAAACCTTATTGCCTACCTTTTTATATAGAATATTTACTTTTTTTAAACTCTTTCTACTTTTTAATTAATACTATTTTTAACTTTTTAGCTTTTTAAAAGATTCTTAAAAGTTTTCTTCTATTTTTTTATACTTTTTACTAACATCTTTAGTTTTAAAGAAATTTTAATATTTTTAAATTTAAATTTTTAGGCAATTTTTTATTAAGCATACTTTTTTAGTAAGCATATTCTCTATTTTTTTCTTTCTTTATTAATTGCAATTAAATTAGCTATTAGAGCTAAATTGCACTTTATAAACAAGACTTTTTTTTATTTATTAAAGGACCTAATATAACACATAGTATAGCTAAAAGTATTAAAGTAAATTTAAAGCTAAGCAGCTAAATACTAAAAAGTACTAAGTAAAATTGCCCTTTTTAATTTTTGCACTACCTGAAAATGCGTTAAAATTAGTATTTTATTAACTATAATTAGCACTTTATATACAGTACTAATAAAAAAGTTTATACTCTTATTTGCAGTAATTATTCCTTGCTAAAGCTTAATTAGTAGTTTTTTTTAGTTAAGTTTAGTAATGTATATATTAAAAGCTTTTATAGTAAATAGTTTTATTATATTTAGCTACAAGCCTGTGTTAATTAAGGCTTAACTTATGCCTTTATATAAAGATATCTAATACGTAGGGAGCTAACTTTTAATTAATAGCTTGCAGTATTAGCTTTTAATCTTTAGTTAAAAGTTAGATAGTAGCTGTAATTACTTTTTAATATATTTATTTTTTTTATCTTCTACTTTATAATTTTAGAAGTTATGAATTTTATTTGCCTCCTTAGCACTTTTTAATAGCTCTTGCTATTTATAACTAAGTTTTAGGCATAGCTATTTAAGTACTTTTCTAATAATTACTTTTTTAAATTTTTTTTTACTTTTAATTGCAAAGGTCTCTCCTAAGCTTAATCCCTAGTTAAATATTTTTTAAAAACTCTTCCCTATTAATTTTTTTTTTTTAATATTTATAGTTTCCCTTAAACTACGCTTAAAAGTTTAGAATTTAATAATAAGTTTTTGCAAATCTTTAATAGCCTTACTAATAGTTATTACTATAGCTAAAGTAGCTAGTAAATTTACTTATTAAAGTTTTTTTACTTTTTAATTAAGTATTACTTAGGCTATTACATTTAGAAACGTATTCCGCGCTATAGTTGTTAAGTTTTTAGTAGTTAGTATTTAAATCTGCTGCAATTTCTTTTATATTTTTATTATAGGCAGCAGAAAAGTTTCTAAGCTTATAGTTGCACTCTAACTATTTTTTATAGTTAGTAAAGTTATATTTACTTTAAAGCGTTTTTATAATAAGTTTATTTAGGCATTTTTTATCTGCACTTTAAGTACTTTTATAATAGGCCTATATTAAAAGAGCTTATCTTCTAAATCCTCCTTAACTAATAAAAGAATTTAGTTATATAGCTTACTACTTTTTATTTTTAAAGCTATAGCTACTATAGGCTTTTTTTTAGTAACCTAATTGTTTTTTTAATGCTGCTTTACTGCAGTTTTTTAAATTTTTTTGTTTTTTGTTTCTACCGCGTATAAACTAGGCTTAGTATTATATATTTTTTTAGTTTGCAACACTATTTCTAGAAATATTGCAATTTTTTAAAGTGCTATTGTTTACTAAGCTAGCGCACTTTTATTATTATCTGCTTTAACGTTGTAGCTTTCTCTACTAGCTAAAAAGCAAGTAATTTTAATTACCTTTCTATTAGCTCTAAACTAGCTTAGAAGAATAAACCTAATAGGCTTTTTTAGCTATTTATTAGTAACCTAAAATTAGTTTTTTAATAACTGCAGTACTTACTGCAATATTTTACTATTAAAAGCTCTTAGAGCAAACCTTCTGCCTAAAAAAATACTTTATATATTAGTTAAATAAAGTCTAAAATAGTATTTAGCTTAGGCCTAGCTACCTAGTATTTTTTTAAATCTAGTATAAAACTACTAATTCTCTTTTAGCAATCCTAAATTAGGGCAATTTGCTATTATATATTCTTTTTTTCTATAGTAGCAATACTTTATTATAGTCTGCTTTCTGCTTCCTACTATTACAACTCTAGCTTAGAAATTAACTATAAATAAGTAAATAAACTAAAAATTTTTATTATTCTTCTTAAGAGGCCCTTGCAATTTTTGCTGCAGTTTAAGCACTAGCTGTTTATAAGCTTTTATATAGTTTTTACTTAATACTAATACTTTTTTTATATTTAAATTATTATTTGCAAAAAAGTTAAACTTATTTATAGTAAGCATTAGCCTTTTAAAGCCTTAAATAAAATTAGCTATAGTAAAATTAACTTTTGCTTTAATTAGCTTTGCAGGTATAGGCAAGTAAAAAACGCCTAGCACAGTAGCTTTTAAAGCTACTTTAATTAAAAGTATTAATTCTTTTAGAATTTTTGTATTCTTTTAGGCTAGCACCCTATTTACTACGCTGTAATTAGTAGTAAAAGCATTTAGTTTTTTTTCCTGCTTTTAGTACTCTTAAACAAACTTGTAAATTTTCTTAATTTTAAAAATTAATACATTTTTAAACTAAAGATAATCTTTTTTTAATATATAATATATTACCCTATCTATATCTTTTTAGGCTAGTTTTTAGAAGAAGAAATAGCCCTTTTTAATTTCTGCAACCTATTCTTAGAGCTAAGCCGCTAAGAAGTATATAACAAAATTTTAATAGTATTTAATAATTTTAACTATAAGCTGGCGCTTCTAAACCTTGCTTATATAACTTTTAATAAAAGCTTAAGTACTTTTTTTTTAGCTTTTATTTTAGCTTGCATAAAAACTCTGCAACTTCTGCTAGTATTTAGCTTAGCTCTTTTTTTTATTTCTATAATTTAAAAGTTTTTAGATAAATACTTTATATTAAATCTTATAAAAGTATAGAAGCTATATTTTCTAAGTACTTTTACTCTATAATACTTAATTAGCTTTAAAGTTGTATTCTTTTAGAAACTTTATAATATTATGCCTTTTAAACTTTAGCGCATTTATATTAGTAGGCTTAAACTAGTTTTTATATTTAAAACCTATTTCCTGCGAAGAATGCAATAAAGTATTAGTACTAACTATATTATTTGCTTTAAACAATTAACTCGCCTTAAGTTGTTAAGAGTTTTAATAACATGTTAGTAACAAAATAAACTTTATTATTTTATTTTTTAAATATAAATTGTAATTATAATTTTAGCTTTGCGCAAGATGCTTAAGCAAATTAAAATAATTATTAATAATTTTTTAAACAGGACTGCCTTAAATTTTTATAATAGTAGTATTTCTTACTTTCTACTTAAGTAAAGTATTTTTTTTATACTATACACTAATTACTGCCTTAAATAACAAGCTGCTTTAGCTAAAAGCGTTAACTAATACTTATTTAGAAATTAGTTTTGCAAAAAATACTTTCTAAATTTCTTTTTAAAGTATAGTTATAAGCAAGTTGCTATAGGCTTTTTATAAAAACTTATTCTGCCCTTGCTGCATAGAAAGCCCTTAAATAAAAAGTAACTGCCTTAGCTACTACTTTAATAAGTTTTTAGAATTAGTTTAATACTTAATTTTATTTAATTTTAAGTACTAATAATTTTGCGTTAAAGTTTTCTTGCTTTAAGATCTTTTAGTTTCTTTATAAATCTATTTCTTTTTTCTGTCTTACTAATAGACTATTATGCGCCCTTTAGTTAAATTACTAAAATATAGTATACTATAATGCGCATTTAAATAGAAAAGGCAGGCATTAACTTATAATTAGTAAAACATGCAATTTATATTTCTAGTATTCTATTGTAAGCTAGTATTAGTACTTCTTTCCTTTTTTACTTATTTAAACTACAATATAGCCTTGCTGCTAAGGATATCTATTATATGCCAACTTACTACACCACAATATACTTTACTTTAAAAACTAAAAATTTCCGCCCTAACTAGCTGCTATAAATAATATAGCTAATACTTTGCTAGCTAAATATAAGCAATTATCTATTAGTAGGAACTAGGCTAATATATTTATTAAATAATATTTATAGCTTAATATTAAGACTTTTTAAAAGTATAATTACTAAAAAGCTTTATATAAAAATCTTAAGCTTATATAAAGCTAGTTCTAACTTATAAAAAATATAAAAACTAAGTATAATATTTAAAACAAAAATATATATAATTTTAATAAAATAAGCTTTATAATAGGCTAAATATTACATAAAACTATTATTTTAAGTGCTAACTATTAAAAATAGCTAAAAATAGTGCAGCAGAATAATTAAAAGTAAGTAATAGTAATTTAAAGTATTAATATAATAAAATAAACTATTTTATTTTTTATTATTTTTGCAGGTAAAAACTATTTTTTAGCCTAGTATAAAAAAGATAGCCTGCTTTATAATTAAATTATTACAGTTTCTAAAAATAGCTAAATAATAAATAAGCTTACTTTTAAGTAGTTAAAGCACTTTAATAAGTATATTAAAAAAAAAGTTATTAATATTTATTATTTATTTATTATTAATAGTTATAAGAGCCACATATTAGTCTAATTCTAGTAGTACTATAAAAAATAAAAAATTATTACTTTTTATATGCCCCTGCATTTATTACACTTACTATAGCTACTTAATATAAGTTATTTTGCGCTTTTAAAAAAAGCGTATAAATACTAAGCTAAAAAGCTAATATATAATAGTATTAACTATATTACTAAAATTAAGTTTTTACTGTGCTTTAAATTAGCTTTTAATACTACTATTATAAAAAGTAATATTTTAGGTAGCTTTAAAAGCGCTAGTCTAGTTTTTTTTAATTTTAAAGCTATAATATTAAAACTTAATATCTAGTTATATACTTTATTACTACTTACTATTAAAAATAGTCCCTAAAAGTTAAAAATACTAAGTAATATTTTAAAATTTAGATTTTAGTTAATACTAATTAAAATAAAAATTTAAAAGCACTTAAATAGTTCTTTTACTTTAATAGTTAAAGTTTTTAAAAAAAATTTAAAAAGTGCAGTTATAGTTGCGCATAAGCTTGTATTAGCGCAGAAAAAAATTGCTAAATTTTAAGCAGCTAATAAGGCTGCTATATAATAAAAATTATATAAAAAAAAGCAAGTATAAAAAAAAAAGACTTTTATAGTAAAAAACAGTTTTTAACTAATAATTTTAAAAAAATTTAAGGCGCATAGTAATAAAAAAAAAGTAAAAAAGTAAATATATACTAAAGTAGGTAAGCTTTTTTAAAGGCGCTGTAAATGCTATAATAAAGCTAAGCATAATATATAAATATATAAGTAAAAAGTAAAAATAATTTCTAAATAAATTAGCTTATTACAATTTACTACTATAGTTTTTTATAGTGCTATACTATTATACATAATACTAATTTTAGTAAAATCTTAGTATTATAACTAACTTAACTAGGCGACTAACTCGCCCGTGTAATACATTAATTTATTTTTATTTTTAGTATTATTTCTTTTTTGCTTTTTTTTTTAATTTTTGCAGTTTATTATTTAGATTATAATAAGCGCTGCAAATATTAATATTACTAGTTAAAAAGTGTAAAATAATAATTTTTTTAAATTTTTATTCTGCTGCCTGTAATTTACTATAAAAACTAATAAAAATTTTTTAAATATTAATAATTCTGCTTAAAAAGTGCAGAATATTAATTTTTTTAAGCTTTTGCTTTTTAGCTTAGTAGTTTTTAAACTTATGTAAAAATTTTATAATATTAATAATTTTATTTAAAAAGCGCAGAATATTAGTTTTTTTAAATTTATATTTTTTTACTTATAATTTACTAAGCCTAAAAAAAAGCTTAGCAATATTAATAATTTTAATTAAAAATTATAAAATATTAGTTTTTTTAAATTTTAGCTTTTTAACTTTTTAGTTTTTAAATAAAAGTAAAAGCTTAGTAATATTAATATTTTTAAAATAAAAATATAAAATGCTAGCTTTTTTTAGCTTAAGCTTTTTAATACGCAAAGTGCTAAGTTTAAAAAAAAACTTAGTAATATTAGTAATATTAAAAAAAAAATATTAAATAGTAGTACTTTTAAGCCTTCTAATAAATTTAATAAATTTATAGAAAAAAATGCTAAAAAAAAAGCAGTAAAAAAATAGCTACTAAAAAAAATAAAAATAAAAGTAAGCGTGTAATAGACAAAAATAAAAATAAAAATTTTAAAAATTTTAAAACTTTGCTGCTTTTGCCTTTAATACTTATATTAATAAAAAAAAAAAAAATATTTTGCTTTTTTTAAAATATTTAAGTATAGTAGGCTATTTTAATGCAGCGCATAGCAGGGCGAAAAGCAAGTATATAATTATATAAACTAAAAAGCTAAAGCTTTTTAAAAGTATAAATTTAAATTTTTTTTTTTAATAATTTTATTTTTTTTAAGCTTTAGCTAATATATTTTAAAGTAAACTACTTAAAAACTATATTTAGTAAGTATATTTAAATTTTTTATAATTTTCTACTTTTTTTATTTTTAATTATACTAATTTATTTTGCAAAATTACTTTTTTTTTATTTACTTTTTTTAGCTTAATATTTTTTTATTTTAAAATTTTAGTACTTATAAGTTTTGCAGACAGGCATTGCTAATTTTATTATATTATAGTACTATATTTTTTAGCAATAAGTTTTATAATGCTAGTAAAAAAAATTTTAAACTATACTATTATACCTGTTACAAAAAAAGCAATATAAATTATAAGCATTTTTAAAAAAATTTTTAAATAATTTAAAACTTTTTTAACTAAATTTAATTAATGCTAAATTTTAATAATATTTTAAATAGTACTAAAGTCTGCCTACTTACGCCCTATAGCTATAACTATATTATAAATTTTTTTTTTAAAATTTTTAATATTTATTAAAATAAAAGCTAATAATTTTAGTATTAGGCTACTTGCTTTAAATTTTACTATATAATACTTAAGCTTTAAAAAGTAATTAATTTTAAATATTTTTTTTTTTAATTTTTAGTTAATTATATATATAAAAATTAGAGCTTTAGTATAGTAAACTTATTTTTTAATATATTATATTTAGTCTTTTAAACTTTAGTGCGTCTGCCTAAATAATTATATAAATTTAAAAAATAAAATTTAGCTTTTAATTATTTAAAAAAGTATATTTTTTTAATATTATTAGTATATTCTAAAACTATAGCTAATATAAAAGTAAAATATAAATATTTAATATTAGTAATAAAAAAGCTAAAGTTATAAAAATGCAGATTAAAGCTTATAAAGCAAAAAGTGCTATTTTAAATAAATATTTTTAATTTTTCTAATATTTAAACTAGTATTTAATTAATTTTTTATAAACTTTAATTTTAAGCTGCTTTTTAAAATTAAAGGCGAAGCTAAGCATTTGCGTAAAATTAAAAAAGCAAAATTAGTTAAAAATAGCTTTACTAGGCCTAGTATTTTTTGCAAAGCTTAAAAGTAAAAAAGTATAAATAATTAGGCTAATAATGCATATTTTTTATAATAATAATAAATAATTTTTTTATTTTTTTTAATATTCTCTAAGCTTTAATACAAGAGAAATAGTATCTAGAATCTTTTTTAAAATTGTTAGGATAAATAATACTTAGTTTTAATAAAGCTTTATATAATTATTTTTTTTAGTATTATTTGTATATATAGCTAAGTAATAATAAGTTTTATAAATAATATTTATAATTATTTTATATTATAAATTGCTTACTTTTTTTAACTTGTCTTTTTTTAAATTGCAGAATAATTATATAAGTATAAACTATATTTTATTATATATTACTATAAATAATAAGGTTAGGTTAGGATATACTTGCTAATATATAAAATTCTAATTTAATTTATAAATATATTTTATATTTTCCTACTAGAACATTTAAATTTATAAATATATTATTTTAATATAATAAAACTCTTGTATTATAAAAAAATAGTAATAAAATATATATATTAATTTATACTAATTACTAAGTATAGTAAAGTAAATATTTAGTATTTTTATATATTATACTAAGTACTTTAGTTATACTAAAATATTTTTTGTAAATAAATAAAGAAGTAATATTAAAGTTTAAAATTATATAAATTAATAAAATAGCCTAGAAGCTGCAGAGCGCATAAACAGAAATACTAAAAAATTAATTATAAAATATTACTTTAAATATTTAGCTAGGCTTTAGTAAATATAAATAATATATAAAAAAAAGTAGTTAAATACTTAAAGCTTAAAAAAATAATATTTTATATAAAGTAAAGTTTAGATCCTAGATACTATAGTATAATTTTTAAAGTTTATTTCTGCAATTTTAGAAATATTAAGTGCTATAAGTATAAAAATTTAATAGCTCTAATTTAGCTTTAATAAAATATATACTATTAAAGTAAAAAATATAATATATTTAGTAAAATAAAAATATAAGCATAATTATACTAGGGAATTTTACTATAATTTTAGATTTTTAGTATATATTACTTAAACTATTTTCTTTTTTAAATTAAATTAAAAATATTAATTTTTTAATATGCTAAGTTTATTTTTTTAACTAATTATATTTTTTATTTTAATTTATACAGTATCTATATAAAATATTATAATATAGTAATTTTTTTTAATATTTAAAATTTTAATTTTAAGTAGAAAATTAAAAAAAAGTTTTATATTCTTAGAATTTTTATATAAAGTAAATAAAAGCTGTATTATAGCTATAAACTTTTAGAAATATTAGAAAACTACTGTAAATATTATAAAAAAATATTTATTAGTATTTTGTTTTACTTGTAAGAATAAAAGTGCAAATATTTATAAAATAATTAAATAAGTACTATAGTATATACAAAATATTATTTCTATTTATTTTATTATATTATTATTTTTTTCTTTTTTATTTTACGGCTATAGCTAGTAGTATAGCCTATAATATCTAGATATAATTTTTAAGTTTGTATTATATACTTTTATTGCTAAACTAATTTAGTATAAAAAGATATTATTAAAATTATAAATATATTTAGCTTTTGCCTACTTTAATATTTTTTTTTTAATTTTAGCTTATTTTTTTTATACTTTTTTTATAATCTTTTTTCTAGAATAGCTATTTTTATAGTTAACCTTATTTTTTTTAACTTTTTTATATTATTTTTTTAAAAAAGTTGGCTTAAAAGGCATTAAAAGTATTATATAGTTTATAAATATTAATAACTAATTATATAACATAAGCATTTATAAAACTTAAATATTTTAAAAAAAATTTATTTTTTGCTTATTAAAATTTTTAGTATATATTTTTTAAAATACTTAGTACAACTTTTAAAATATATTTAGCTAAAACTAAATTAGTATTAAAATTGTTTAGTATATTATAAGTTTATAATTACTTTTTTTTTAATTTTTTAATAGTGCTATTATATTGTTTTTATATACTTTCTTCCTTATTAGTAGTAGTATATTACTAGTATTATATAATATAACCTAGTTTTTAATAATAATTTAGTATATTTTTATATATTTTATTAAGTAGCGTAATAGAGTACGTAAATTAAGTAAAAATTAAATAAATAATTAAAGTAAATAATTATAAAAATTAAAAAATATTAAATTCTGTAGTTGCAGTTCTAAATGCAGTTCTACTAATATAATAAATAGTATTAATTAAAAAAAGCTATTTAAAATAGCTAAATACTTATTAAAAATAATAATATGCTTTTACTATAGTAGCATTATAAATAAAAGCAGCTATATTAAAATTTTTAGAAATTCTAAAATTAAAATTTTATTTAATTTAGCTTTTTTGTAGTTGCGTATAGTATTAGCATAATATAAATATATTTATAAAAAATTTATATAAGCTGCTTTTTTAGTAAAAAATAATTAGATTTATAACTTTTTACTTTACTTTTTTATAAATATTAGCTTTATAAGTATTATACGCAGCTTTTTTTAAAAATTTCTATATATTTTTTTAAATATTATAATATTTTTTGTAGTAACTTTTTTTTGTGTAATAAATTTATTAGCAGCAGTATATATCTGCCTAATATTATAAACACCTTTATTATTATTTAAGTTTTTATTAATATTAACGTACTTCTATAACAAGTAGTTAGTTAGGACGAGTAGTTAGTCTCTACTAAGCCCCTACTAAAACTTACTATTACTTATAGTATATTGCAATAAATTAATATAATAATACATTACTAGCTTAAAAAGAATATTAAATATAAAATGCAATTTAAGCTATTAAATAAAATATAAATTTTTTAATTTATTGTGCTATAAAATACTATAACGTGTCTAAATTAATACTTAAAAAATAATTTGCTAAAACTACCTTTTAACGCAATTATACGCCTAATTTAATAAAGCTTACTATAGTAAAAAAAAAAAAAATTATTAATTATATACTTAATTTTACTGCAAAAAGATACCTGCCTAGGCTTACTAAAATTAAAAATATAGCTAATTTTTTGCTTATTAAATGTTATTAAAACCTAATTAGCCTAAAGTAAGCTAATGTGTTTATTAAATGCTAGCTTAAGCTTAAAATAAAATTTAATTAAAAGTATAATTATAAAATTTTTTTTTATAAAGATCCTAATGCTATACAAAACTAGTTCTAGCTAATACAGAATATAAAAGCAAAGTACAGTATTATAAATAAAAATACTTATAACTTTAATAAAACAGGCTTTATAATAAGTATAATATTAACTAGAGCTATTATTATAAGCTTTAACTATTAAAAACAGGCGACAATAGTATAGTAAAGTAATTAAAAATAAATAATAGTAATTTAAAATATTAGCGCAGCTAGTTAAGTAATTTTACTTTTTATTATTTTTACAGGCAAGTACTACTTCTCTGCCTAGTATAAAAAAAATAGCCTGCTTTAAAATTAAGCTATTGCTATTTCTGCAAATAGCTAGATAACTAATAAATATAGCTTTAAATAAATAAAGCACTTTAATAAATATATAAAAAAGCGTACTATTAGCGCGCATTATTTCTTAATTATAAATAGTTATAAAAACTATAATTTAATTAAATTCTACTAGTACTATAAAAAAAATAGTATTATTACTTTTTATATGCTTTTGTATTTGTTGCACCTGCTATAGCTATTTAATATAAGCTATTTTGCCCTTTTAAAAAAAGTATATAAGTACTAAGCTAAAATCCTAATGCGCAACTATATTAACTATATTACTAAAATTAAATTTTTACTATGCTTTAAAGCTGCTTTTAATACTACTATTATAAAAAATAATATTTTAAAAAACTTTTAAAGTGCTAGCTTAGTATTACTTAATTTAAAAGCTATAATATTAAAGCTTAATATTTAATTGTATATTTTACTATTATTTACTATTAAAAATAGTGCCTAAGAGTTAAGAATACCTAGTAATACTTTAAAATTTAAATTGCAATTAATGCTTTTAAAAAAAAAAATTTAAAAGCACCTAGATAGCTTTTTTACTTTAATAGTAAATATTTTTATAAAATTTACTAAAAGTGCAGAAATAATAGCGTATTTAATAGTATTAATACAAAAATAAAACTTTAAGTTTTAAGCTACTAATAAAGCTGCTACGCAACGTAAATTGCACAAAAAAAAGCAAATATAAAAAAAAAAAACTTTTATAGTAAAAAATAGTTTTTAATTAATAACTTTAAAGGAGTTTAAAGCGCGTAATAATAAAAAAAAAGCAAAAAAAAAAGCGCGCGCTAAAGTAAGTAAGCCTTTTTAAAAGCGCTGTAAATATTATAATAAAATAAAATATAACGCGCGCATATATAAAAATAATATAAAAAATATTATAAATTAATATTATATACTATTAGCTATAGTATAATATACTATAGTTGTAATATACTATAGGCAATAGTAGGTTTTAGTAAAGGCTTAGCAGAGACTAACTACTCGTCCTAACTAACTACTTGTTATAGAAGTACATTATTTATTTTTTACTATTTGCTTAATTAAAGGGGAAAACGCTTAATATAGCACAGGTTTTATTATAATTTCTATTGTCCTAATATTAAGATATATTAGAAAAAAAAAAGTAATATAAACTATTTTTTAATTTTAATATAAAATTATAATTGTAAACTTATTATACTTATAATATACTAGCCTGCTTTTTTGCTTTAATATAAGCATTAAAAAAGTTAAATTAAATTTTACTAAATTTTATATTTATAGAATTAACCCCTGCTTTAAATAAAATTATTTAATATAAATTAAAAAAATTGCAGCTTTAGCTTTTGTATTTATTTGCTATAGTATTTTAGTATTATATATTTATTTATTGCACAGCATAGGTCTTTGCATGCTAATTATTATAATTACTAATTTTTTTTTATATAAAGCTTTTAATCTTTTTTTATTATTTTTTTACTTTTAGCTTAATACTATATATTTAAGCCTAAAATTTTTAATTAAACTACTATATTTTTAGCTTTTTAAAATGTTTTTGCATTTATCTGCTTATAAATTGCTAAAAAAAATAATTAGCTTTAAAATATTATTAATATTAATAAAAAAATAAATAAATAAGACTAGAATTTTACAGATATTTAAGTTATTTACTAAAATAATTTAGATAATCTAAAAGTAGTTAATAAATATTTATAAATAGTATTTAAAAATATATAAAATAATATTAAAAATGCGTATATAAAGCAGACTTATAAAAACTATAAATTATAAATATAATTAAAAAAGAACTTCTTTATTAAATCTAACAAAAATTTATAAAATAATAATTAAAGTTGCAGTTATTTGCTAATATATATATACTAATAATAAATAACTTTACTATTATTTTTAGGGATACTCCGCTCTTAATTTGTATATAAATTAAGTTTTATTATAAAAAACTAAAAGTATTATTAAATAATATAAGTATTATAGCTAGATTTTTTAAAGCTACTAATTTTTATAAATTTAAAAATACTAACTTTTAGTTATTTACTTTTATAATAAAGGCTGCTGTAATTTATTACTATATTTATAAATAGAACTGTTAAAGCTTAGCTTTTATAAAAAATAATAAAAAAAAATAAGTAAAAAACTTATATTTGTTAAATATTGTTTAGCATTATATATAAGCGCTTAAATGCTAAAAAATATATTATATATTAAATTTAATAAGTAAATATATACTTATTTTATTTTATAAGCTAAAGAAGGGCTTAACTAAAAAAGCGTATAAATAATAACTAAAAAAAAATTTAAAAAATTTTACTAATATAACGCAAAATATATTAAGAATTGCAGTAATTACTAAAAATAAAATAAAATTAACTTTTACAGCTAGGCTAGGCAATACTAATAAATAATAATAAGCCTAGTTTACGCTATTGCTTTTTTATATTTACTTTATTTAAATAAAATTTTATAAATTAAAATTTAAAATATTTAAGTACTTAATAATAATATAAAAAAAATAAAATTTATATTACATTTTTATAAAACATAGTAATTAAAAAGTAAGTTATTAGTAATACTAAAAAAATATAGTTAATTAATTATTAATATAAAAGTTTAATTTTTTTATTTATATTATAATTAAAACTACTTATAGCTAAATGTCTTTATACTCTTTTTTAAATAAGTTTTAATATTAAAAATTATAAAAAATTATTTATTTTGCCTATTTTTTTTATTAAATTAGCTAAAAATTTTAATAGGCAAGGAAATTCTACTAGTAAATTTATTTTATACTTTAAATTTTTTATATTAATAAGCTTTTCTAGAGCTATGCTAGTTTTATTTAAAATTTTTATTATAATTTATATAAAATTAAAAAATAAATATAATTATATGCTAGCTATTTATTCTGCTGTAGTAGAGCGCAATAGTTTATTACTACTATATACTAGAATATTATATAATTTTATAATTATAGAAGTTAGAGCAAAAATTTTAATAGTATTATAATTATTTAATATTTAATTAGTATTTTTAACTAATTTTAAATTTTTTATAAAAACTACTTTAATTTAATAGCTTAAAGGCAGCGCTGTACAACTTATAGTAAAAAAAACTAAATATTTTTAATATAGCTTAGTACAATTTTTAATAACTTTTATATTTTTTATAATATTATATTTTAATAAATTAAATATATATTAAGGCACAGTTAAGTATACAGATTGTACTAGTATTCTAGTAAATAATATTATATTTAAAGCAATTTTCTAAATTAAATAAAATTTCTACTTTTTATAATTTTTACTTGCTATTTTTTATACTTTTACTTTTAAGCTTACTATAAATATTATTTTTTTATATATTAATTAGTAAATACTATATTATACTATTATATATTTTTTTTATTTAAATATTTATAATAGCTTTATATTATAGCAAAATTAGTAGTAAAAACTAGCAAGCTTTTACATATTACAAAAGCAGTATATACTAAAAAATTAAATAAATTTTTTTTAATTAAAGTTAGAAATACTAGAAATACTAGGTTTTTTACTAAAAAATATTAAAATATATATTTACTTTTTATTTTACTTAGTTTAGACTAGAATACTTTACTAGTTTATAGCTTTTTAATTTATACTAATTTTATAGTAAAAAATGCTAATATATTTAAATTTTATAAAATAATAATTTATAATTTTTATTATATTTAGTTAAAATCCTAGTCTATACTTTTTACGCCTAGCAGCAACTATAGTAATAATACTAAAATATTTAAAAAGTCTATTTTATAAGTTTATAACTAAATATAATTTAATTTATTATAAATTTTAACTAGATAATAGGTAAAGTATTAAAAATATTATAAAATTAAGAGCAAAATAGAGTATTATTTAAAAATAAAATACTTAGCTACTGTAGCTACTAAGCGTTGTACTAGATAGCAGCAGAAATAAAAAAAAAATTTAAAAATTTATTATTTATAAAAAAAAAGCTTTAGTAAATAGTAGTTATTTTAAGTATTATTATAAATAAACTTAAAATTAATATATTTAAATTAGTATTTTAAAATAGTAGTATTATAAAACTTTGCTATTACAACTATAAAATTTAAAAAGTAGTATATTTTTTATATTTTGTAGTTTACGTAGTTTAGTTTATTAATTATTATTATTATAAAGTCTGGCAAATAGCAAAAATACTTTAAATAAAATAAAAAAAAAAGAACTTTTTTTTTATAGCTATTTTTATAAAATATTATAATTTATAACTTTATACTTATAATAATAGTTTATACATTTTAGGCCGCCTTATTAAAAATATAGTATATTAAAAAAGGCATATTTTATATAAATTTTATAATAAAATATTATATTATTTAAGAATTTTACTTATAAAATTTTAAAATTTTAAAATTAAGCAAGCAAACTGCAAAGCTAGTAGCTAATAAATTAAGTACTTTAATTTAAAAATACTTAGCAAGCATAAAATACTACTTTTTTAATTTTAAAAAATATTTTTTAGCTTTTTTAATTTTTAAGCAGTATATTATATTAAATTATATTAAAATTTGTATATATTAGTACTTACGCATTTAATTAATTAATTATTAAAAATAGTAAAAAAAAATATTAACTTTATTTAATAATTTTAAAAAAAAGTTACTTATATTTTTTTATAAGTATAGTTTTTGTATTTTTTACAGTATTATACTAAGTATATTTATTTTAGAACTAAATCTAAGTTATATAAAGCTAAAATACTATAATAATTATAAAATAAAATAAAATAAGTCTAGCAAATTTATATAAGTATAAAAAAATTATAAATTATAATTGCTTAAGTTTTAAATATTAAATTTTATAAATTTTTATATAACTAATGCATAGTATTCTTAAAATTTTTTATATTAATTTTAAAAAAACTAAAAATTTACTAAAGTATTTTTAACTTGTTTATAACTTATTTTGCTCTATATACTATAGCTTAAAATAATATTTTTTTTAACTTTTTAATTTAAAATTTTAAAAAAAAATAAGTACTATATTTGCGCATTTTGCATTTTTAGTTTAAAAATTTAAAAGTTTTAAAAATATATAAAATGCGCTAAAGTAAAGTACTTACTTTACTTTTATATAGCAGACTTTTAGTATTACTAAAAAATTTTACTTTATTTTTTACTTTTATTTAAAATTTTATATTAAGCGCCTGCTATAGCAATGCAAATACTATTTATTATTTATATTTAAAATTTTTTATTTTATTTTTAAATATTCTAAGTTTTTTTTTTTTTGCTTTTTAGCTATTTTAAAAATATATACTAATTTATTTATGCTTTAAGTATTTACTTTCTATATAAAGCCTTATATTTATAAAGTTAATATAACCTAGCTATAATAATATTTATAATTTAGCTATTAAAAAGTAATAATGCTGTAAATTCTAAAAGTAGGCTTAGTAAAGTTTTTACCCTTTATTTAAAAAGAATTAAAAAACAAGTTGTAAAATTTAAAGTAAAAATATAAAAATATTATATATTTTAAAAGCTAGCCCTATCTACTTAATATATCTGCTTTTTATACTTCTATAACTGTGCTAAATAATTAATTAACTTTAAAATATTATAAATTTAGATTTTTTTTTTAAGTAACCTTATTT
>NW_024468936.1:4800921-5116608 GCF_010015615.1 Cucurbitaria berberidis CBS 394.84 | reverse complement strand
GCAGGTTTATTAGAGGGAGACGGTCATATTTCTCTGCCGTCTTTAGGTGTTACAACGTTAAATAGAGTGTTAAATCCTAGAATAATATTTACTTCACATATTAATAATTTAGGTATGTATGCGTTTATTCAGTCAGAATTAGGTGACATAGGACGTATCCAAGCTTCAGGTAATAACGCTATTCGTTATATTATAGGGGATATAAAAGGTATTATGTTTCTTATTAATTTAATGCACGGTAAACTTAGAACACCTAAAAATATAAGGTTTAATGGTTTAATTAAATTTATGAATGCTAAATATTCTTTGGATACACAAGAAAGTTTATTAGATAACTCAAATTTCCTTAATAATAGTTGATTTACAGGTTTTACGGAGTCTGACGGACATTTTGGACTTTAATATCTAGAAAGAAAACCTAAATCAGATACTACTGAGTTTTTAGAAACAGAAGTAAAAAAAATAAGATCGGATAAACCGAAACCTGAGTATAGAGTTAGAACTACTAACCTTAAAGGTAATATTACCCTTCATGATTCCTGCATTCATGTGGATGAGCTAAGCCGACATCGAGGTGCCAAACTAACTAACGGCAACTAACTGTTTCCTTGTTAGTGTACATCGTTCCCTGCCGCAGGCCTTCGGACATGTGGACAACACTGGTATGATTGTATGTCAACCTCATGATCTGGAGCACCACTAGAGTGCTTCGATGGACTGTCAAGCTGGTGGACTATGTAAGAACGTTTTGTCAGTAAGACCAAAGAGTCGGAGATCAAGAGAACAAGATTCAAGAGGGATTGGAAAGCGACCCACGACCTAGGCCGTATACCAAGGAAGAGATGAGCCCGCTGTGTTCTTGAATAAGCTTTGTGAGGTCCAGTCTGGTCATTCTTCGTAAGACGCGAATGTTGAAGTTGATAACATACTAGCAATTGTTGAAGAGAAGAATGTGAACACTCTTGAGTTGCACTAACGTTTGACCGAACTGTTCAAAGTAGTGATTGACGGGCCTCGACCATGTGCAAACGTAAGAGCATAAAAAGAGTAAGGGGACGCGTGACGGCAAAGAGGCCGTAGGGCGCCAAGAGCCCCACCGGTACGCGACAATGGTAGAGCTTCAGCTCGTCATGCCTCCGGCATCGCTACAAGTCTCTCTTTCTCGACAAGACCCTCACTTTAAATTGCTAGCCCCCAGCTGGCTTCAATGCTGCGCGCTCCTACTGCAGCTCCCCACCATGGTGGTCATATTCGACCTGGAAGACGACGCGCCCTCATACCTTGCCCCGCACGCGTCCGGCTTGCTCAACGTCAAGCCGCTGCACCACTCGCTCGCCACGACGGCAGCCCAGAGTGAGCAGAGCGTGCCTGGGCTAGAAGGAGAAGAGAGACCGAACCCCAACATCAATGGATTCAGCGCTGCCCTGAGCTGTTATCCGTGAGCCTGAACCTCTGACCAAGGACTTGGCTCCGCGCCCTGATGCATGCTAACCACAGTAACGACACAGTATAGTTCGACAGCTTGCCGGCCAGCTCGACCTCAACACGTTGCACCATTTGTCGCGAACCTGCAGGCAGTTCCGTGCCAACCTGCTCGAGTACCGCTGTCAGCTAAGGAAGCATACACTGCACTGCTGCAACGAAGACGGTGACGACGGACATGGCGGTACTCATGCGAACAACAACAAGCTGGGCTCGACGCGCCAGTTCACGAGCGGACGCGTTGGAAAATGCGCCCGGGACATGGTGGGCGAGTGCCAGCGCTGTGCCAGCGTCGTGTGCCGGGTATGATCTCTCTCCATACGAGGAGGAAGCGGGAGAAGTACAAGCACTGACAATGGGTAGAACTGCACCATGAAGCCCCCGCCCACACCTACCTTACGGGCTCGCTATCGCCGCATCTGCCGGACATGCACCAAAGCGCCCCTTGGCCTTCTCATGGCCTACCAGAAGCCGCGCTCGTCGTCGTCCGGCTCTCCCTCGCCGCCAGGCTCCCCGAATCCTCGTCCTGTCTTCTTTGACAATGACAAGCCTCGCGCCTTCACCGCGCCAGCCTTTGAGCGAACACCATGCAACTGTGATAATGTCGTCTGGCTTTGCGCGCCATGCGGCAAGGACCTGCGCAACGCCGATACCATGTATGTCCGCGGCTGGAGCTGGCGCACGCGGTATAGCCACTACCTGGGTGGCGTTGGCACAGGGGCCGGCGAGGGAAACGAGGGTGTCGAGTGCGGCAGAGGCTCTGCCTGTCTAGGCGCGAAGAGGGTCGAGCACGAGACGTGCGAGCAAGATATCCTCGATGCGCTAGAGACTGCTGCTCATTCCCCAGGCTCACCCGACCGCTGGAGGGGGACCAGCTATCTCGCCCAAGAAATCGAGGGCATCGGCGGCGTGCTAAAGGTCAAGCATAAGAAACAGGTGCGCGTTGGCGAATGCGTCAAGCTGTACCAAGACGAGCGGGAGAAGTCGATACAGCATCTCGAACGCGAGGCCACTGGGAAGCTCAGGAGCTGGTGCTCTTGGTGTGAGAGGGTGGTACTTGGGGAAAAGGACAATGTGGAGACTGCCGGTGGGCGACCAACCTCAAGTGGTTCGAGCTCGGCTTCTTCCACCCAGTCCAGTCCTTCATACAGGTATTGAGGTTCAATTTTTTTGGTGCGACTGATGGCCTCCCATTGAGGTAGTTCTTCTTATTCATACATTAGCAATAGCCAATGTTTTCCGTTTGGCTTGAGCGCGCCAATTCCCACATCACAAAGCTGCTTATCTCACCCCCTCGGCCAGATCATGCCCCTCATGAGTTTGGTGCACCCGCCCGTTCTCCCTCAATCTAGGTGAAAACGTGCAGACCTCGATATCCTTTGTGAATACTTCTCTAATTGCTCCTTTTTACGCTTAGTCTTCTGTTGGTACAAGACCTCAGTATCACTTTTCACGCGGTATGCTTTTCGCCACTAAAGACAACTGACTCAATACTTGACCATAGGAAAGAAGCCCAATCCACGGGACATGCACTACAGCATGTACAAGTACAAATACATACTCTAGATCTACTTCACCCGCACCACAGTCAACGTAAAAGCGCTACTACCGGTATCCGTCCTCCTGGCGCCAACTTCTTGATGAAGCCTGTCTTCTCTCCTTATTCTGCGAAAAGGTGGAGGAATGAATGCCAGCTTCATCGGTATAGTCAGAACACCCTAAAGCCAGAGTATTGGAATCCCAGTCTTCCTACATACCGGAAGTGCCTGTTCCTTGAGTTTCTTAGCCACCTGTAAACCCAGGCTCTCGGATGGTCGACCAAGCGCGGGTGACAAGAAGTAGTTTTGGAGGTCGATGACTGCCAGCGCAGTCTTGGTAGGATCAATCACGACACAAGACTCCTGAGTCTGCAATGTCATGCGTGGGTAGACTTTGGGAGCATCGGGCGTCAGGTGGTGTGTAATGTCATAGCCTTCAGTCTCGGAGTACAACCAAAAGTTTTCTGGACCTCCAATGACCTTGAGATTGTCCGTCATGGGGGCTCGAAGGATGTTGCGTATACGCTTCTTAGCTTTGGTGAACGGATCTCGGAAAACGCTGAGATGCCTGAAGAACATGAAAATTGAGCATTTAGAGAAGGTAAGAAAGGCGATCAGGGCAACTTTTGCTCGGTCTGAGGTTACTTATACATGGGGAAGTGGGGTAACAGCGAACGGGTACGGAAGCAAATACGGATCAACTGAGACACAGCATACGCACCCTTGGAAACATGCCGCGCCTTCTACAAACAGATATGGCGGCCGAGAGAGCGTATCTCGCGTCCCCCCTAATCACGTGCTTCACTTTCACTTTCGCGTATGATATGCAAGGTCTATCCCATTCAACATGGGTTACCCAGCAACCAGGCACTGTTTGTAAGCTTTGCCGCCCTCCGCCATGTGCACTGATATAAATAATCACCCCAGGCGTTTCTTATTCTTTCGACCTACAGCTGCCACCTCCTATCATCAACGGGTATCAACAAATGCACAAGATCATGAGGTATGCGTCGCGCACCTCTCCTAAATTGCAGTGCATGGACTAACTAAGATAGCGAGCCCGCTGGTATTCCAGACAGCAGTGTGCAGCCTAGTATGCACCCGCAAGGTTTCCGTCTGCTCGATCTACCTGGAGGTGAGGCTGGCCTACCCATAATTTGAAACATACCTAATCCCAAGATTTAGAACTGCGCAACAAGATCTACAGCTCTTGCACCGAGAATCACGTCGTTGATCTGGACAAAACGTCCTTGAAAAGATATACCTTCCTCGGCCTCACTCAAACCTGCTCCCAGATTCGAACCGAGTTCCGTCAGTTATACATGGCCCAGACTTCTATACACACTTGCATGGCGTGGCATTCCAATGAAGTACACTTCTGGCCCCCGAAACGCTTCATCCAAACCTTCTATGCCCTAGCGGAGCCGCAGGTCATGGAAACCTATCGTGGTGACCTCAAACTCACGGTATATCGGGTTTACGGCGGCCAATTAATCCATGTGAACAATGCGATTCAGTTAATCATAGTGGCCCCATGTATGCAACTCAGATTTGCTTACGACGAAACATTTGCGTTGGTATATCACGCTATCAACCAGCTCAACGACCAGCTCAATGCTACAGCTGACCAAAAAAACACCGTTTGGCGAAACATTGTCGCCACCTCGATTCGATCTATCCGCATCTTATTTTTCAGACTCGAAACTGCACTGATCTTTGAGACGGATGAAAAGACAGCACGTGAAGCTCAAGCATGGTGGGCCGAGGGGGAGCTTCCTATAATGGATTCTCTCAGGGTCTTATTCATTTGGGAGAGCATAGGCAGTAGTAGTCAAAGTGTATCCTTGAAACGGCATGCATTCGAGTAACTCTCTAGATCAATATTCCTGTCACCAAAGGATGGTTGATCGGCACACAAAGCTCGAATATTGAACACAGATAAGACCACCCCACCAGGACTTTATACGGTAGTTGCTAGGGTACATTATATTGGATTATTATATGTAATGTCAAGGTATGGTTTTTTCCACACGTAGACTTTGATCTCAATATTGCATGTAAGTTTTCGTGTTGTAGCCATCAAGTCCATTGCTGGTGTATTCAGTTAGACTCTCATGCTTGATACAGGCCCCTGAATTAAGTTGCTAGAGTGATTTTTAATAGATTCTTGGATGTAATGACAGGGCATTGTCGTCGCTACGCATAGAGTTTGAGATTAACTTTGAATAGACTTTTAGGTACTTTAGCCACTAAGTCTTCTATTGGCCTATCCAATCGGGTTCTCCATCCTCACTAATGTCCTTCACATGTTTCATCCAAGTCATTTGCACCATGTCGTCGCTTAGTCACAGTACAAACAGGTCTGGCCAGGAACGATGGAATGTCGGACACACATGTATCTGAGCCGTTTGGCAGACTCGTAATCGAATCTTGCACCTATCAGCGTAGTTGACCAACGATATGATGCTAAGCAAATTAAACATAAGCGCAAGGAACAATGGTTGGTTTGACTCGCCTGCGGAGGATGGTCCATGCTATGTCTTTTGATCATGAGAGCAACACGTCACAGGCTATGGAACGTCCTCTAGAAAAGCGTCAGAAAGAGAAAGTGAACACACAATGTTTGACTGATTAGCCAGAGCTATTAGTGCTGTCACAAATTTCCTACTAGTACAGCTCGAGTCCCTCCGTCGATGAGTGAAATGGGAACTACCGCTGAGCCGTGGCACAAGCTGCTGCGTCTCACCTTCACATAGTAAACGAAATAGCATCTGGGCCCTAATATTGCCTACATAAAGTATCAAGTCGTTCAACCAAACAACAAAACTTTGAAGGTTCTTTAGCCTAGTTAGTTTACCTTCGCTCCCTGGTGGTTCGATTCCAGCGGTGAGCAGCGGAACAGAGCACATGTTCGAAGCCGTATACTCACCTTTCTTTTTGTTTTCTTTATCTTTTTGCTACCCATGGTTCCACGTGTGCTTACATAACACACAGTCCGTTTGCCTTCACCTACGCACCCACAATACCTTTTCCGACGCACAAAATTCTCTGCAGCTTGGATTACCCTCACTTTAACCTTTCTTTTTATCCCGCAAGCTCACACCGGCTCTCGATATGGCTCCTTTTATGATCGCAAGTGAGGGCAGCATAGCGTCCCGCTCGTCAGATGAGCTTGAGGTTCTCCATTCTAAGGCACAGCTTCACTTTCGCATCAAACTTGAGAAAGTCAAGAAACGAAATCCCTGCCCCGACATTACCATCTACGAGTTCTACTTCGATCGCGAGAAATCGTCCGTCAAGAACGTACCGCACGACCTACAGCTCGAATTTTACTTCGCCAACTACAATGCATTCACTGAGAGTGGGTTCCAGCCTCAGCGCGACAGGAATTTCGATATTGTGAGAGCGATTTGGTACTACAACCTTGACCACAGGCATTCCTTCTCCCGCCACTTCCAGGGCATCCGTTACAACATCATCCTAATGGTATTTCTGTGGGCCGGCAGGATTTTGGAAAGCGGCACAGTTGACGGCATTTGCGACGATGAGTGTGGCACGTTTTGGTAGATCTAGTGACACAAGTACAGTTTTGCAGATTCGCTAACTTGACTTAGGTATACGTATATCTGTGCCTGGATGGAATCTCTTGACAACCCGACCGAATTCACAAAGCGCGATGCCTTCATTAATGTATGGGTAAAGTCCAAGTACGACCTCATTACCTTCCCACGCACCTACCTACAACGCATCAAGAAACTCGTTGGTACAATTAAGGAAATGGTTACGTCGACGAAATTTCCGCCCTCCGAATTCATCGCACGCTGCGAAGACCATTCAATAGACGAGGCATTGTTTGCAAAAGAGGGTTTCATACTGGCCTTGAAGTGGGCGTTGACAAAGGAAGGTGATGCTCAACCGGAGGAGATGAGTTCCAAAGTAGACGCTCAGGCATACGAAGATTTGCCTCCCATTCGGCGTCGGTACACACCCGAAGACGTTGCCATTGTCGAAGAATCGCTCACCGAACCTGAACGACGTACTCTTTGCGATGTCCCTTGGAACAGCGCCCACGTTAAGGCTTTATTGGTAGATGTTGATATGTCCGCGCGCGGTTCAGGCATTGAGATGGATGGCCGCGTACACTGGATGGATATGGACAAAGCGGAGGAGCTACTGAAGAGAGTTACGGTCGATGATATCACGAAGATGTGTGCTACATTAGGCGTTGCTGACTACGGTAACAACGGCGATGTTATGGACATGGACATGACGTAGTGAGAGCTGGTGGTATGGCGTTGAATGTCGAAGGTTTCTCTACTTCACTTTAGCTCAAACGGCACATCCTTCCTTAGCACCACAATCTCAAAGCTTGTCTGGCATCCCCATACACCCGCTCCTTGCGTACTCCTTCTGACCTCTTGATAACCTCTCTTCCGCCAATAATCCCCGTTAAGACATTCGGCCGCGAGAATCCAAAGGTTGAGATTGCCCTGCGCACGCTCTTCATTTTCACCCACTCGCTTCTGGAAACCCAGCTTCGACTGCTCGATGTTGATGAGGCGCTGCTCCAGAAACTGAAGTAGTTGCACAGCCAACCCGCGTCGCGCATATTTTGCGCTCCCGTCTACGCACACGGCCTTCATTTCCCAGCCTCTTTCAGTCTCTGCTCCTTCCTTAGTCCATCCGCCTTTCCAGGGTACAGCGGTAGCACAAGCGACAACCTTCTTTCCGGCCCATTTACCATCCACGGATCTATTGCGTTCGAGTCCCTGCTTGCCCTCTTCAGGCGTTGTATCGTCGTCAAAGATCAAGGCGACGACGCTCTTCTCACCCAGCATTTGGTAGTATGACTCAAGGGTGGCAAAACGCAAGTCCGTACAGTCCCATTTGACTGGGTCGTGCTTATGGGATCGCAGGAATGCATCGTTGACTAGGCGGGTAATTGATGCTGTTATAATTGCGTCTGCCCTGAGCTCGGAGGGTGTAAAGAGCGTCGGAGCGGAAAGAGGTGGTGTCGTCATTCCGTGAAAGATGGATTACGAGAGTATAAAAAAAATCCTGGGAGTTGTTGTACGTGACAACTTGCGTCGGCGTCGGAGTTAGCTCTTCTCCATCAGGACTAGTTACGCCCTGCGAGACGGTGTAATGCGCGTTTTTCTCTCGAAACGTGATACTAGCTCATCATAAAATTTCGACTAATTCATCTCAGGCATTGAAGTGAATTATCTAGCGAGTGAAGATCGCGTTCATGTGAAGGAAGTTCGGTAACCTTGGAAGGCTCGTCACTGTCACGCGACTGAGTACGACACCCGACATTGCTGCTTCTGAGTCCAACACACATGGTAGCTAAGCACCATTTTTCCAGCTAGCAATCAGCACACGGTTACCCAATCACGCTTTAGGCGTCGTTCCTGCCATGATTACAAAAGCTCCTCTTACTAAGCTCCGAATGTGGACGCCTGCACATGGTTCAGCCAGCCTAATTATTTCATGTGCCGATGTTGAGTCAACGCGAATTCACAATGCTAATCGACGCTTGCCTGCTGAGATTAAGGAACGATAAAATCCTATGCCACTGGAAAATTCTCTCCTATGGGAGTAAATGTTTGCTTACTTTCTCCGGTGCAGTTCTAAAGGAATGCCTGCAATGTTTGCTCGAACGCCAGTACGCAAGGATGACGTTGGCTTGTTTTCAAAAGAGCTTGATGCAAAATTGCTAGGCCCCTAGAAATTGTGTTTTTAAGACGCATAAGTGGAACCATGCTTGCTTACTGGTTGTTAGATCAGGTTTTTAGGCAATAACACTTCTACATGATAATTTTATGGGCCACAAGGCCTTTCAGATTATAATGGAGCATATGGGTACACCTGAGAATCCCGTGACGACCGTTAGAGTTCTGTCGGTTCCGTCCAGATAAAGGACTGTTTGAAGAATGAGCGTCATGGCCGAACCCTCAAACGCTTGATTACGACGATTCATAAGTTTGACATGGCCTCGTATCTAGGCCATATAACACTCGAAACAGTCCTTTCTAAGTGTATAAGCATCTGCGAAGAACTTACGAGGTGCTCGATCTGACGATGAGAGTTTTCTCAAATCCGCTATCGAACTTCTCGAACCACTTACTCCAAGCAATGAGTTGGTATCAAAGCAACGCGAAGACTTAGCCTTCAGAGGAAATGCGCTATCCATCAGCTTTTGCGACGTTTTACAGCGATTGGAGCAGAGACGTATAGGAGATTTAGATGCAACTTTGAAAAGTGAATGGGGTTTTCCTGACCTAGATAGGTCGCGATATTCAGCTTCCTCGTACCTGAGTGTGATAAAAATATGTGCCAAACAGTACTGCATGATTAGTACGAAGGCTGCCGCGTTGTTCCCTGCCACCTGGCATCAGGTCACGCTAGATGTAAGGAGCTCCACCAAGCTGTATCCTTCACCATAGCCGCCCTCACCTTAATGAAAGCGTAGATAGGCCCGATTTTGCCAATCATAGCATTGCAACGATGCTCTGGGGCGAGACGCTTCTGTTTCTTTCGTACCCTACAGGAACGTGGCTTCATTCGCATAATAGAAGTCAGCACTAGATCGGTAAGACCGGTACCATTGCCAGCTTCAAAAAGGCCCAAGCTCGGGCGAAGTACGCCATGTCAGCAGTTCCGCCTTCACGAGACATGAATACCAGGGGCTATGCCCGAGGTGTACTACATTCTTATTGATACTTCGGAACAACAGAAAAGCAGATCGTTGCAGCTGTCATATCTCTCGCTATTGTTACATCATAGCTACCGTGGGGAACGTAACTACCATGTCTTCCTCTATTACCTTTGAAGATGCTATCAAACGAGCTGTTACACCCGGCCAGAACCGGTTGCTAGCAGGCGTGGCTCTTGGTGCTGCAGAGTCTCGTCGGACAGGTTAGTCCGCCTCTAAAGCTCCCAGTCCTGTTGCCGCTGAGGCAATCCTACAGAGGAGACAGCAGAACCGCAAGATTACCTCGCCGCATACGGAAATCTGAAGCTGGACCCCGCTTCGTCTCCTATAACGACCGAGACGGTTATGTGGGTTGCCTCGTGCACGAAGCTGGTGACAGCGGTTGCTGCCTTGCAATGTGTTGAGCGTGGCATGTTCGCGCTCGATAACTCGGCCGATATAGATCGGCTGCTCCCCGAGTGGACTAAGCAGGAGATATTGACTGGGTTCACCGACGATGGTAGTCCAGTTTTGCAGCCCGTCAAAGACAGGATCACGTTAAGGCAGCTGCTCACTCATACAAGTGGCGTTGGATACGAATTTGCGGATCCCAGGCTGCTGAAATGGAGGAGTGCCCGCGGCGAAGGACCGCCTACCATGAAGACACCAAGCACTGAGTGTTACAAGACTCCGCTAGTTTTCGAGCCTGGCAGCGGCTTTGCGTACGGTGGTGGCGTCGATCTCGCGGGGTTGATGATAGCTAGGGCGAACCAATGTACGCTGGAAGCATACATGCGCCGGAATGTATTCGATATCCTGGGCATGGACGATACATCTTTCTACGTCGGGTACAACAACATTGGCGAACGCTTGATGCCAATGACAACGCGGGTCACGCCCGAGGAACTAATTGACGGGTACGCCCCAGACGCCCAGCTCAAGCAATTCCTAGACCCACCAGACGAGTCTGGGGGCGCTGGCCTCTTTGCAAGCACAGAAGACTACCTCGAGCTCCTAAAGTCACTTCTTCGCAACGACGCACGGCTGCTCAAGCCAGAAAGCATCGATGTCCTCTTCGCGACTTGCCTCTCTCCTTCTGCCCAGGACGCACTCAACAACCTCCTCTCGATTCCGGTCATCGCAGGCATGATGATGCCCGGTGAGCCGCCTATAGGCACGCCAGGTGCGAAGACATGGTCGTATGGGGTCGGTGGCCTTGTGGCGCTGGAGGATGGTGAAGAAGGGTTGAGAGCTGGCTGGATGCGATGGGCCGGTGCGGCCAATACGACGTGGTGGATGGATAGAGTGGGCGGGACCTGCGGCTTCTTCGCAACGCAGTTATTCCCAACTGGCGAAGGTAAACATGCGTTCCTAAACAAGATGTTTCACAAGGAGATGGTTGCGAGGTTTGGAGAGGTCGGCGCGTGAGTGTGGAGTAGCATCAGCCATCAGGACTTTCTGACTATCCTCCAAACATGTCAATCATCAAATCGATCAAGTGTCTCGGACACATTGAGCAATTTCGACGGGTACAACATCCAACTTGCCTTTGGACAGACGGCCACTTGATGGCATGGTGATGCCCGGGTGATGCTTATCAAGATGCTGACAAGCTGCCTTAGTGCCATCTTAGATCCACAGGTCAACGGGTAGGCAAGGCTTAATTTCTCACCCAGCACTTTACCCAATCGCTACATTCGCCGACTGCCTTTGACTCGCCTGGGTCCACGTACTAATCATGCATTCTTACTCAAGGATTACGACCCGTATGGCACGCCTGGGGACAGATGCAGGAGATGGGCAGCCGAGGTGGTGCAGTGCCTGTATCCTCGGCCCTTTGGAGATGGATGCGCTACAATCGAGCATGACGCGTCGAGATAAGACGGAAATACTACGACACTAGGTCGCGCCGTTACCCGATAGCTCAACCGCTTCACGACGTCAGCTACCGTTCCCGATAGCCGTGCATACGCATTTTTCTTCCCTCGAGCGCACATGCACCTGCGCACCATCGTCCAATTGAGATACTGTGCAGGAAACAAAGAGCTGCAAGCATGCAGGAGGAAGACTATGAGATCCTTCGCAGCGAAGCGAACGCGAGCCCCGAGAGATACGCAGAATGGGACAGGCAGCGCCAATTCCGCGAACAATATGCCGAGCGACACAAGAACGAACCGACCTACGAGGAGCGTATAAAGCAGGAGAAACTTGAAGGCGAGGGGCGCTCAAGGGGCGAGCCAGGGCAAAATGCACCGCAGCCAGCCGCTGTACCGCTACCTACCAACCAGGAGGAAGAGGTCGTACCGCTGTCGCGTCATGGCAGCGTCTCGTCAGCCTCTACGTCGTCTTCGGCGAGTTCGCACAGTGCTCGACTTGAGGAAATCCGCACAGTCCGCTCTACACCCCGAGATCGCCGGTCTACTGTTGGGTCACGGACATCGGACGGGAACATTTTACAACTCCATCCTACTGAGCGCAACCCAGAGGCACTACGTCGTATCGAAACCCACCGAAGTCAACACAAAACTACAGTCGGCGCCCCTGAAGTTGAGTCTCGTCTCACGAGAACCCTCACACGTCGCAAGACTGAGAGACCGCTCCCTAGTCTGGGCGCTGGCAAGCCGTTCCCACCGCCTCTGCCAGAACGTGAGGAGTATGTCGTCGAGTTTGAAGGCGCGGATGACCCGCTACACCCGCAGAATTGGACCATGAACAAGAAGCTGGGCATAGGAGCGATACTGGCGTTTGATGCTCTGTCTGCCACCATGGGTAGCAGCATCTTCTCGAGCGCGACCAGAGTCGTATCTCACCAGTTTGGAGTTGCACCTGTAGTTGGCACATTGGGAACGAGTTTGTTCGTCTTTGGATACGCGTTTGGGCCTTTAGTAAGCACTATATAATACATGGCAGCACCGCGAGCTAATATTTCACAGATGTGGGCCCCCTTCTCCGAGCTCTACGGTCGCAAACCACCCCTCATCATCGCCGCCTTTGGTTTCGCCATATTCAGTATCGCTGTCGCTGTGGCCAAGGACCTCCAAACGATCCTCATCTGCCGCTTCTTCGCAGGCCTCTTCGGCTCCTCACCGCTTGCCATTGTCGCCGCAGTCTTTGCAGACATGTTTAATAACAGATTGCGCGGCCTTGCTGTCGCTGTCTTCTCAGTAACCGTCTTCATGGGACCACTATTAGCTCCTTTTATTGGTGGTTTCATAACCGATAGCTACTTGGGCTGGCGATGGACCGAGTACATCAGCGGTATTATGGGATTCATAGCTTTCGGCCTGCTCATGCTGTTTATGGAGGAGTCGTATCCGCCGGTTGTGCTGATCAACAAGGCGAGTGAGTTGAGGAGACGCACAAAAAATTGGGGAATACACGCCAAGCAGGAGGAAATCGAAGTCGATTTCAAAGAGTTGATTGTAAGGAATGTGAGCCGTCCAATGAGGATTCTCTTCACCGAGCCAATTGTGCTGCTCATTACGATTTATATGAGCTTTATTTGTATGTCTATATGTTCGACTCTCCAGAACCAAACTGACATGATCATAGATGGTCTTCTGTATCTCTTCCTAACAGCATACGCGCTCGTATTCCAGGGCGTATATGGCTGGAGCGGCGGTGTCGCTGGTCTCGCCTATTTTGGCATGGTTGGTGGCGAAATGATCGCTTTTGTTGTTGTCGTACTCGACAACCCGCGATATGCCAGGAAATTGGCAGCGAACAACAATATTCCGGTTCCTGAGTGGCGGCTGCCAATCAGTATGGTTGGTGGCGTGCTGTTTGCTAGTACGTGATTACCCACCACTGATTAACTTTACTAACTGGATAACAGCCGGTCTTTTTTGGTTTGGCTGGACGGGCTACACGGGCAACATCCACTGGATCGTTCCCGTTCTCTCTGGTGTCTTCACTGGCTTCGGCATATTTTCCATTTTCCTCTCGCTCCTCAACTACATTGTCGACGCATACCTCATGTTCGCCGCCTCTGCAATTGCCGCCAACACTTTCATGCGATCCATCTTCGGAGGCGTGTTCCCTCTGTTTGCCACATTTATGGTACGTTGAACATTCCGAGACCACTACTCTCTGAGGATGAGTTGAGAGTATAGTCGCTGACTAAACGCAGTTTAACGGGATGGGGATTGAGTGGGCTTCTACCCTATTGGGATGCGTAGCTGTCGTGCTGGTGCCGATGCCGGTTGTGTTTTACGTCTTTGGCAAAAGGATTCGCGGCAAGTCCAAGTTTGCACCTGCGCCGGACATTGCTCAAGATAAGAGAAGGGATGAGGAGGCGAGACTGGGTGGCGATAATGTGGCAGGAGATGTGGGTAGTGGTGAAAGCACTGATGGTGCACTGCAAAAGGAGAAGACCAAAGACCAGTAGAGGACTGGGCAGTCAAGTAGAATTCTATATATTTAATCACGAGCTGTTCAACTACCACTTTGAAGTTTCTAGTGCAATGAGGGATGGTCACGTGTCGAACACGGGAGGTTATGCCGAGTGCGGAGAAATCCTCGAATAGGAATTTGGCCCGCCCACTTCGGACGACTGTACTCCATGGCGGCCCCGCAACACCACGGGGTGACGCAACTACACCGAGATTTCCACCGCGGGGTAGGATTATTCCGAATCTTTCAAGCTACATTAGTTGAAATTTTACTCGCCAATCTTTCTTGATCGTCCTCAACCATCTTTCACGCGTCAAACTCCCCGGCAGCTTTTTTGTGCATAATCACCGCGTTTTCCAACATACTCTCATCCCAATTTCCTCAACCAAAATCTTCCACATTCATAAAATCGTCAAAAGACTACCGTCAAGATGTCAATGTCCATTGAAGAATGCCAGACACCCCGCCCGGGCTTTCCTCGCCCGGTGCCAGACACACCAACGAACGTCATGGAGCAGTTCAGCATGAAAGGCAAAGTCATTGTAGTCACAGGCGCCGCAGAGGGAATAGGAGGCGCAGTCGCAGACGCCATGGCTGAGGCAGGAGGGCACGTAGCCCTCTGGTACAACTCCAACGAAGCCGCCATCCACAGAGGCAAGACACTAGCCCAAGCGCACAACGTCAAAACGCAAGCCTACAAAGTAAACATCACCAACGCGGAAGCCGTGCAAGCCACCATCAAGCAAGTTGTTGCAGACTTTGGCCAAATCGACGTTTTTGTTGCAAACGCAGGGACTGGCGACTCTCAACCGCTCCTCGACCAGACCCTAGACTCGTACCACAACCTAATGAAAGTCAACGTGGACGGGCCCGTTTTCTGCGCAAAGTACGCCGGTGAAGTCTTCAAGCAACAAGGCTTTGGCAACTTGATCCTCACATCCAGCATCTCCGCGCACATTGTCAACGTGCCCGTCGACCAGCCCATCTACAACGGGACCAAGGCGTTTGTCTCGCACCTAGGAAAGTCGCTTGCGCGTGAGTGGCGCGAGTTTGCGCGCGTCAATATTGTCTCGCCTGGGTTTTTCAACACCAAGATGGGGGCTGGGCCGCAGGTGATTACTGAGGGGTTGAGGATGATTCCGCTTGGGAGGCAGGGCGATGTCAAGGAGATCAAGGGCTTGTTTTTGTATTTGGCGAGTAATGCGTCGACTTATGTGACGGGGAGTGATGTGCTTGTTGATGGAGGGTATGTTTTGCCGTAAAGGATGCGTGTAGGTGGAATAGTCAGGTACAGGAGAAAACGTAGAATGAATTTAGATTACGAGATAACATGCAAAGATTACGACCTTTAAAGGTACTACTTGAATATACTCGCTCGACTAGTGCTATATTTCATTTCAGCCTTTCAGCGTTTTGGTCGATCCACTAATTATGAAGTGCTCGATATCGCTAAGACTTGGATTAAGAGTAGACGAGTTTGGTACAAGGTGACCATGATAGGCTTTCTAGAACGTCAATTAGCGACTCCTCGAGCTTTCTTCTTTCCCCCAGGTGACTGACCTTCGGAGTATATCAGACTTCCTACTACCGTCGCTCGCAAGCTACGAGGCAAAACCCCTGTATCAAACGTGATTCGTCCGTTGTCTTTTTGAATCCCTATCATCTTCGAACGTCGCAGACGAGAGAGAATGCTTTTCCTTTACATGTATGAAGTGCTCCTCGCCGGCTTTCCAGGTATACTTCGCCCCCGGGTGATCAGCTGACAGACGTGAATTTCCGGGAATCCCTGTTAGTGTCTCTCGAATTGTACCTCCCTTCACCTCATAGTCATCCCAAAAGCTACCTCTCTTCCTCAACTCAGGAACAAGCAGCTCCACAATATCATCAAACGTGCCTGGCATGGTTGCGAACTTGAAGTTGAATCCATCCACATCCGCAACTTCTGCCCAGCGCTCCAACTCGTCAGCGACAGTCTTAACGCTCCCAATTATCTTAACCCCCATACCGCCAACGATGAGATAGTCGGCTATCGTCTTCTTGTTCCATTTCAAATTCTCGCTTCCAGGCACTGTAGATGCCCAGTTGTTCACCAACGTCTGCACCGCCGGCTCGTCGCCGAAACGAACATCCTGCTCATCGTCATACTTGTTCAAGTCGTATCCTGAGAATCCGCCAAATAGCGCTAGCGCGCCTTCGCGATTGCCGTACTTGACCAGCTCCTGGAATTTCGCCTGCGCGGCTTCAACCGTTTCTGCGACAATCACTAGTACGGCAGCAATCAACTTCAAGGATCTCCCATCGCGGCCTTGCTCTGTTGCCTGCTTTCGGATATCGTCTACGGATTTCCGCACGAGCTCAGGAGTGTGACCGCCTAGGAAAATAGCTTCGGCATGCTTGGCTGCGAATGCTTTTCCGGCTTTGGAAGTTCCAGCCTGGAAGATGAATGGTGTTCGTTGAGGAGATGGCTCTGTGATATGAGGGCCAGGGACGTTGAAGTATTTGCCTTTGTGATTTATCTTGCGCACACGTGTTGGGTCTGCGTAGGGCGACCCAGGGCCTCCGGGAAGAAGAACTGCATCGTCGCGCCATGACCCTTCCCATAGTTTATACGTTACGTCGAGGTATCTATGCCCAAGGTCAGTCATGTATTCGTACGAGGGAGGCAGGGAAATTGAGTTCAGGGCTAGAGAGTGTAAATCGCTGTCCTTCCGCCTAAAACCATCCAATCGCAGGGTGGAAATCATACTCATCTGCAATCCTGTATCTCTCATCATGCTCAACTTGCGTTTCCAGCCCTAGATTCTTCGCCGCAGATTCCAAATAAGACGTAACGACATTCCAAGCCACCCGACCATTAGTTAAATGATCAAGTGTAGAGAATCTTCGCGCCAACATGTATGGCTGTTCATAGGTAGTCGAGGACGTGACGCCGAACCCGATGCTTTCTGTTGCCGCAGCCATGGCTGAAATGCTCAGAAGTGGGTCATTGCTAGGGAATCTAGGAAAATATGGTAAGCATTTTGCGACTTCATAGACCGAATCTGAATTGCTAGGTAGAACTCACTGCGCTGCAGCTTCTACGGCTGGATCAAGACTACCTTTGTACACATCGTATCCTGCGAGAACATCTGCAAAGAAAATGCAATGGAACTTTGCTGCTTCAAGCTTCTTTGCCAAGTTCACCCAATGCTTGATATCCTTGTATTTTCTTCCTTGATCGCCGGGATAATTAAACAGTCCCGGGTTAAGATGTGCAGGTGTCTGATGCACGAAAGCGTTTAATACCAACTTCTTTTTAGCTGGCGGGTTGGCCATTGGGAAAGCGCAAAGAGAATATTGCAAATATTTTAGGGATTGAACATAGGATCCAAAAACTTCTTTAGAATAATTTTGAGTAGTCTGAGGCGGTCCTCGCATACTTGTTGCGCTCCGAACTCGCATTAGCGCTAGTCCGGAAATAATTATTGCGCCATAACGTAGCGTAATAGCGATACAACTACAAGATGCTTGCCTGATCCAATAAAGCCAGAGAACGAGTCATTATGTATTGCTGCTATCATGGTGTTGACTCATGGTCGACGGATAATATTTCCCTTTCGTCGTGGTTTCCAGTCAGGTACAGTGATTCAACGATATAATACGCTTAAGAGGATTTTCAAAGCGCCTACGCCAATACGCTTCTCCCGAGGGCAACTTCAAAACACGCGGAGTCGTACCGTTTCGCAGACCCATTTTAACGGGGCAACCAGTCTTATATTGAAGGATGGGAGCCTATGCGCCATCCTCCCGTCAATCGCATAGTGAGAGTTGCTAATCATACGCTTACATCCAAGGATCGAACCAGGGTGCCGGAATTCGGAGACTTGATACATGTCGTGCTTTCGATAGTCGAGAAAATCTCCACCATCTAAAAGGCGATAGTTTCGGTTCGGTGATCCGCGCAAAGTAAGCATCGGTGATACGCTGCTTCTTCACTACCATCGCCTTAGCCCGTGCCACTTCGTCTAAATCCGAGAGGAAGGAACAACAGGGCCAGGGCTAGCACCTCTGTGGGTCCATCTCGCGTCAACTTCCCGGAATCTAGACCGAATTCATGCAGAAATGTAGGCACGCAATAACTGAGTGGAATTGGAACATAGAGAAGCCTTGAGATACAGTGATGTCCATATAATCCCATCACCCATTCGCATTTCGTCGACCAACAATACGAGACTCAACTCTTCCAAATCATCACTGCCTCTCTTATCACAATGGAGGACGGTACAGCACCGCCGAAGGCGACTCGAAAATGGTACCACTGGTATTCACCAGATGACACACCTGAAGAACGGCGGCTTCTCTTGAAACTCGACATTCTCATTATTCCTATCGCGCTGCTGTCTTTTTGGATCAAGAACATGGACTATGCCAACATCAGTAAGATTTAATCCCGCTCTTCTGTACTAGTATTAGCTAACTTGAGTAGACAATGCATACGTTTCCGGAATGAAAGAAGAACTGCACTTTTTCGGCAATGAACTTGTTCAATTCCAGACAGTCTTCACCATCGCTTCCGTTGTTGGACAATTGCCGTTCGCGTTCCTGTTTCCAAAAGTGCCAATGTACATCCTGGTCCCGAGCATGGAGCTTATCTGGGGAGTCTTCAATCTCCTACAGTTCAAAAGCCAGAGCTTTGGCGAAGAACTCGCTTACCGTTTCATGGTTGGAATCTTTGAGGTACGAAGAAGGAATATTGTCTCGTCATAGCTGTTGCTGGTGCTAACCGATGATAGAGTGCGTTCTTTCCAGGTGTTCAATACGTCCTTGGCTCATGGTACCTGGGGCATGAGATCGCTCGCCGCGGAGCCTTCTTCTACGTTGGACAAACTGTCGGCGCTCTATCCACCGGCTTACTCACTGGCTCTATTGCGACCACTTTCGCTGGACGTCACGGTCTATCGGGATGGCGATGGATGTACATCTTCACGTCAGTGATTACATTCCCGATTGCGATAATGGGATACTTCCTTTGGCCAGGAACTCCTCTTAAGCCAAATAAGCTTTTCCTGACTGATAGCGACGTTGCACTTGCCCGCAAGCGTCTTGAACGTCATGGCCATATGGATAGCAATGATGTGGAGAACCCTAGCTTGAACTGGACGCAGATCAAGAAAACGTTCCGGGGTTGGAGAGTATGGGTTCTCACAATCTGGGATATCACATTCTGGCTTTCCGGCCTTCATGTTTCAGGTGGAACATACCTCTTATGGATAAAGAGTTTGAAAAGGTACGGTGTGAAAGACATTAATAACCTTGGCTCTACTGCCCCAGGGGTGGGCATTTTGTATCTTCTTGTATTCTGCTTTGCCTCGGACATGTTTCTGGGTCGTCCATTGGCGCTCTCCATCTCCTATGCATGGAACATGATCGGCGTGCTTATCTTGGTCATCTGGAGCGTCCCAGAGTCTGCGAAGTGGTTCGCCTACAACACCATTTATGGAGCGACGGTCATCTCCCCTGTTTTTCACGGCTGGGCGAACGACATCCTGAAACATAACAGTGCAGAGCGAGCATTTGTGCTTGTATTCATGAACTCCGTGGCTCAGGGTATGTCGGCCTGGCTTCCGCTGCTAGTTTTCCCGACCGTGGAAGCACCTAGGTTTAGAAAGGGCTTTCCGTTCACGCTAGCGGTTTCGTTCTTGTTCTTGGGGATGACGCAGGTGGTGAGACACCTTCATAAACGGCAAGAGTACGTCGCCTCCTTCTAGAAGACTTCAATTTCTAACTCTTTGTAGGAGACTGCACGGACTCGCAGGTAAAGCGGTTGTCGAATCCTTGGAGAAGGCCGCCGAAGAAACTTCGGAGGGGAAATCGAAAGCCCCGGTAGTGACATCTTCAGTGCTGTAGTGACCATGTCTTTTAACTTAGATAGCTTTTAGAAGGAGTCAGAGCATGAGCAGGGAAGGGGTCGCTTCAGGCACGCCTTTGAAGAAGTCGAGCAGGGTAAAAAAGTTGAGATGTGTGCTCCTTTGAGCTTCTCGTCGATACACATAACAATATGAAAGATCCACTAGCAGTTTTGTGTTGAGATTGCGCTGTTTCCGTGATGGCTTATATCTGTATATGCATAGGCCTACTTGCTTGGGTCAAAGATAAGAGAGATGTAGTTGTAACACTTGAGGTCTCTTTTAACACCGCGCTAACTAATATATCATTTCCACAATACCTCACAAGAAGACGAACCGAACATCCTAGAAGTTAGTCCAGTTTTACTTTCTTATCGCCTATTGCCTCTATCAACTCTTTCGCATCCATTTCGGCAGTACCTTCTGGCCGAGAAAGTATAGTTTCTGCCAGAGCACGACCAGTCTCTATAGGGCTTAGACTGACCTCACGGTCAAGCTCCCAGAAGCCCCAAAACAGGGATAGTATAGCGAAGAGACAGAGTAACATCATCCCCGAAGCGAGCCATAGGGTGATTAACTCGGCGTTGTAGGCTAACTGGGCCACAGTCTGCTTCCAGATAGGGTATTCGCTGGACTTATTTCCTTGGAATTACAGCCATCAATCAGTCCCAGTAGAAAACTCATTCGAAGGAACTTACCGGTTGTAGAATACCAAGCTATCCAGAACATAACCTCGTGTAGATTCCATATAAGATCCTCGGTAGCATTTTTCCATCTGCGCGGGCACGAATCATTCTCCCATTTATCAAATTCGGCGTCCCAGTACACATTCACAAGCGTTCCCAACGCTGGCTCCACGTCGTAGCCTCCATCTTCGGATCTTCCGGTCGAGTACCCAAAAGACATTAGGTAGTAGTACCCGAAGTACTCCAAAGCCGCTAGTGGCCCAGCCGGTGTATTGTCCTGAGCTGGTAGATCACCAGGAGAAGAGACGTTCGACAACATCTGAGGCCAGTGGGTACGATTCAGTCGGAGGTTGTTATGTTGGCTTACGACATCATACTTGACTACGGCAGTGCGGAAAGTGCGCTTTTCTACGTTGATGGAGCTGTTGCATTTGTTGTCCGCATACGACATGTACGAATGTGTCATTAGCAGTACCGGGCTTCCAGTCGCATCTAAGCTTCGGTTGAATGAAATACTGAATAGTGTGGCATTCGCGTTCTCTGGCGCCGTCAAATCTACCCAGTTGACCTCGGAAGATACATGTTCAACATATATGCCAGCAGCTGCTATCGAACCTGAACAATTACCATCGCTGCATCCCACGTATGTCGTTGTGGATCGATTCATGTGCCAATCTTGGAGTAGCCGGTCCAGTTTTCCGTCTCCGAGTAGCTTCGCTGGTGCAGTATTGTCGACTCGTCCAACCCATCCGTCGGTTATAATTTTATTCAGGCCCATGAGAGTTTCCTCGTATTCATAGGTAAAGTTTTTAAGTACTGGCGTGATCGATCGTTGCAACAGTGGTCCATCTGCTACACTCACGGCGCTTGTGACCAGAAAGACGAATATGGCCCAGTAGGTCCATGCCTTGTGATGAAAAAGTGCTCGGAGAGTATCTATGATTCCGGTGCCTTTCCCCTTGCTCCAGATGTAATGCAGATCTGCGAGAGTTGTGCCCTTTCGCAGGGTTCGCCACCACACAATAGTAATGCCTTCAGCACAAACGTACTTTTGGATAGTACCAGATATGTTTGAAAGCAGCGAAAGCAGTACGGCTGGTTGAACGGATGGAGCGTAGGGAATCCATGAAGCGACGGGCCGTCCCCTTGCGGTGTAGACGATGGCGATGCAGCCGACAATACAGGACAAGGATAATACAACAAGGCAAAAGGCAAGAATTGGAGTAGGCTGGCTGGAGTGTTGCCTTGGCTGCATATCAGGTAGGGACGATTTCTTAGGCGTCATGGTAGCCTGTTTAGGCATGTCGCAGTGTAGCAATTTCCGGACTCCACCTCGGTCTGTCAAGATGAATGAGTAGGTGCGAGCCACTATCTACACCGGGTCCACGCCAATTTAAACATACACGAGAGCTGAAGAACATCATGCACGCTATGGTTGCTTTTCCTAGCCTTGCTGCTCGGACAGACGTGGTGGGCAGCCACAGCGCTTATCGGACCTATTACATAACAGCAAAAGCACATCACCGGAAGGCGCCTTTACAGGCATGTTTTCTTCTACCTAGGGTCAGGCTGTAAAAGACTGCTGCACTTAATTATCTCTCAGCCAGCTGCATGCAACTAGCTAATTACTTCAACTTTTCTATAACAAAAAAGCGAGGGTTGCTTAAGGTTACGCTATATTAAATAGATTTATGACCAAGGAGGCGCTATCGAGAATGTATACAAGAATAAACAAGAGCACGCCCACAGACTGCCCGATGTAGTTACGAAACAACTTCAAGATTATCTCGAGTTATTTGGCCTGCATCCGAAAATGAAACAGGCGCTGAATGTGAATCTAGATCTTGCGATGTACGTCTTCTCAGAAGCACTTCGGACCGATAGGTTGGGGACCCGGCGGGCTTGCTTGATCCTGACGGATAGGGTTGGGGGCCATTTAGCTGCTGGAAAATATCAAAAGAGAGGCACGTGTAGTTGGAGCGGTTTAAGAGAGGATTTGTAGTTGTTTTGCCTTATTTAATTTAAAGGTAGATGATGAAAAGCAAGTACTTGGGTATCTTTACAAAGGAAAAACACATTTTAAGTTATGAAAGCGTAAAGGGTGTCGCATGTTGAACTGCTCTTCGCAGTTATCGCATGAGGCTGGCATGTGCAAGGATGTCGGTCGCTTCGGTATACTGCCGCTCCCCCGTAGTTGGATTCAGTTCCGTTGGTTGCTGCGACCCAATTTTGCGTTGCGGTATCTTCTCGTTCGTTGTGTTGCAAAACCGCTTTTACGATTTGCACAAATTCGCTCCTCTTCTCCCTTCCATCGTCGCCTCCGCCATTGCTCTGATTCGTAGGTGTTTCCTGCAATTAAAAAGAGTACTCGCGGCGGAGGCATCTCAGGGAAACGGTCGGACCGCTAACAGTCGTAGGGCTTGAGGACCGTCACGTGGGTTTGTAGCTCAGGATAAGAGACATTGAAGGTGCCCAGCCTACGTCATTTGGTGGTACCAGTTCAGGCAACGTTGCTGACCCGATAGCTAATGTAAGCCGTAGCTGGTAGAAGGCAAACGTTGCCAAGATTGTAGCCAGGATGGGTCAGGAACGCAAGGTTCTCTGGAACAAAACGGTCTGCTACGCCACAGCATACCCATGCATGCCAGGAGTGGACAGGCGGGGTCAACTGTGGGACCAGCTGCGTGGTGGTACAACGACCGGTGGACAGCCCCTCAATCTGGGCAATGGTTCATGCGACCTGCATAGCCGATTCTAAACCGCTGGGTGGCTCAGTGTTCGTGTTTACTGTTGATTTGCCACGTGCAGCTGGTATTTGCGTAATTTCAGGTTCTTCTCGCAAAGCGTTAGAAGGTGCTTGATGTCAGAAGCTGGATCCAGAGCGTAATGGGATAACACCAGCCCTCCGTCCTTGCATCTTTCTCTTCGGTGCGCTTTTGGGTATATTCTTGCTGAAGTTGACCACACTCTTCATTTCCTTGAACCTTTTCATGTTTCGGGGTGAGAGTTTTGTTTCATCAACACCGTTATCAAGCAAAAGAGCTACGAATTCGCGCCGATTGTGTGAGACAGCTAGATCGAGGACTGTGGAAGGCTCAGAGTCCTTAGCGTTAACATCGGCCCCAAACTCGAGCAAGATCCGTGCTAGTTCAATGTCACCACGTTGAGCTGCTAAATGTAGAGGGGTTCGCTGCACGCCATCGATTGAATTTGCGAGTGCTGAGCCTTCCGCATGTTGCCGAAGAATTGTACGGATATCCTGATGGCGTGCATCATTGCCTTTGCAATTTGCGATTTGGAAGTGGAAGTCTACCCAGTCGCTATTGGGCTTCGCGGGTGTAGGGTCTGGTATCGATGCCTGGCGACTGCGCGAAGTGGTCGATGAGACAGACAGTCGAGTGCCTGAGGTTGATGATGAAGTTCTCCGCGTTGGCGGGTCGAGTTCATGCTCATATAACGTCTCGGCTTGGGATAATGTCCTACTTGGAGGTTGTATGTTGGAATCTTGCATCATATCTTCTAGTTCGCTTCTTACTGTGGTCGTTTGTTGCTGCTGGCGGTCAGTTTGACAATTTGCACACCGCGCGGTATAGCTCTAGAATCTCTCACCATAGGAAGTGCTTCTGATGTACGACGGTCGATTACCGCTGTCATATGACTGTTGTGATGTTAGTGATACCTTAGGTCGGACATAGAACTGTGCTCACAGTGTCCAACAGCTGATGCTCTTATGAATCTGGTCCATGAGACGCTCAATGTCTTTAATGGCATCCTCAATATCCTTTTTGGACCGATCCGATCTTATTTTCAGAACCATCCTCTGCAAGAGAGTGTTTGTACTTCGTGATTCAAGCCCTTTGACTGTGGCTTGAACCTCCTCAAGTCGGCGACGGCATCGTTTGAGGTGTTCACGAACGAAACGGGAAGGATCATCTTCGCGAGATCGGGCGTGCCTACAGGCTGATTCTACCTCCTTAATGAGCTTGTGAAGGTCATAAAGATTGAAAAGCAGCTTCTCGATATACTGATCAATGACTTGAGCTTCCTTGATGAAAGTGACGGTCTCCTTGATTATTGCCAGTGACACCGTCGCTATGGTAATAATACTGGAGACTGGCTCCGCCATGACGGCTGTGACTTAGTGAGTGGGTCCCGGCCGATATTAAAGCGTCAAGAACTGTTGGTTCAGGAAGCTGCTGTTGGGTGTATAAGGCTGAGTGGAGAAAGGCGAAATGGAACCAGCGAAAGTAAAGACTTCTCTGTACGAACAGTGCATATAACGGGGGACAGTCTGGTCCTGAGGTGGCTGAGCCATGCGCGTGGCACGTAGTCGTGACGAGAGATGACAATTCGCTTCAAATTCAAGGCAACCGTATGGCAGCTACGTCTTTAGGTGTCGCCCCGTTGACGCTGGTTCCTTCAAAGCGACACAGAAAGAGAAGAAATTTGACGAAATGATATTTTAGTGTTGGGGTGAAAGAAGGCCAGGTTCAGGGTAACTCGGCGAGCGGGGAAGTTTGATGACAGCGGTTCGCAGATCGCGTACGCAGACACTCACGTGTAAGCCACTGGATGTGACAACTGTTCGAGCAGAAGGGAGACATAGGAGGGTGTAGGCTGAGCATAGCAAATTTGCGGGGGCGAAGTAGGGTAGCAGCTCAGCCTCTCCACACACGGGGCATGTGGGTGGAAATGCAGGCCCTGCGCACCTTTCGTGGCGAACCAAGTAGCGTACGAACAAACTCGGTGGGCGTGAGGGACGAAGCAGGCTGAATTGCTTCGAGGTGCATCGTGATGCAATAGCTGAGCAGCTAAGCCTGCGCAAATTGGTGGCTGACACCCTGATTGGCCAGGTTACGGAATACGAGAACGTAAAAAGCAAGGCAACCAATCCCAGCCAGGTCACACCGTCACGAAATCTCACTGCCTACGCCGAGCCACCACTAAATATCTTCTTGGTTCCTTGGTGGTCAATGGAGATCGGAAGCTGCGTGGTACCGCGTCCGGGGAGAGACTCCGGTCAGCCTTGTGCGCCTAAGAAGATTTCCAAAGCGCCTTGGCGATGTATGTACGTTGAGAGACTTAATAAAGCGCTTCTTGCTATTCGAATGACAGTTTGTGCACGGCGGCTCGACATCGTGTCGTGAGCCTCTGTTTGGATAATGAACACGATCTTGAATACAGCAAGAGCCACGGAAGAGCATAGTCAGGTAATTTGCTGCCACACAAAGACCCCCTCTAATTTTAGATGCAAATATACTTACAATAGGTGGTCTTGGAAGCTAATCACTACTTAGAAAATGGGTCGCAATATACTCGTCGATCGCAGATTGGTTGCGGATCACGTCCGATCAACGGGACCAAGACAGACGTTGGTGAAGCCTTTTGAACCTGTCTGGGTTTTGTTGACAACTTTGTAGTATCGACAACCCATTCTTGACTTTTGATGATACAAGAGTCGAGGCCAGGACCGGACGCACTGAGCTTGAAGAATATGTCTGGCAATTTGTAGTCCAAGCAGATTTAAAGGATAAATTCGAGTTACTCAGGTTTGGAGCCCGTCTTGCTCGAGACAAACATGAGGCAATGAGTAGATATGCCGATGAACTCACGGAGCCGGAGAAAAAACTGTTGGAAAAGGAGAAGGAGAAGGAAACCGGCTTCTGGAAGCAGTCCAAGTTTTTCCGAGCCACAATTATCACTGCCAGTCTAGGTGGAATGATTCAAGGATGGACACAGAGCGTCAATAACGGCACGGCTTATGGCATGCCGGATGAGTTTGGCTTGTGTTATCGTAGTGCTAACTGCAGCGCTGCACAACTATGGACCTTCGGTATGCTGAACGCGATCCCGCTACTTTCTGCGGGAATATTTGGCACCATCGCTGCAGATCCATTGCAAGAGATAGTTTTAGGCAGACGAGGTAGTGTAATGCTCTCGTGTGCGATCACTATTGCTTCTACGATCGGCGCCTCTGTCACGCAAAATGTTGGCCAGCTAGCGGCTTGTCGAGCGATCAATGGAATTGCTCTAGGTGCAAAAGCGTCAATCAGTAAGTCAACTCTATTATGCTCGAAAGGGTGTCAGAGGCCAAAAAGGCAAAGAAAATTTCGCCTCTGGACTGCAGTTCTGACATTTCAGTAGTTCCCATTTATTCCGCTGAGCTCTCACCGGAACATATTCGAGGGGCCATTTTGGCTAATTGGCAGCTGGCAGATGCCGCCGGTAAGCAATAGAGATCAAATTCCTCTATAGAACTGACGGTGGCAGGCATCTTCTTTGGGTTTCTTGCCAACCTATTAGTCGTGATTTACGTGGGCGACCCATTCAGAAGTTGGAGAATCCTTACCAACACAGTCTTGGTGCCCACTGTTCCTTTGCTAATAATGATTTATCTCATGCCAGAGTCCCCTCGATACCTAGTGAAGCATGGAAAGTACCGGAAAGCACTCCAAGCATTCGAGCAAATTCAGACAACATGGCTTTTGTGCAGCCGGGACTTCATGTATGCGCATGCCCAACTGGACTTTGAGAGTCGGTTATTAAAAGGACACGCAAACGAGTATGGAAACCTCGCCGAACGGATTGATGTAAGCACACAAGGGTCACTTGGAGCTCTACCCGGTCCTTTGCCACATGGTCCTCAGCCCCAGAGTAATGCATCAGATACATCCATCTCGCAAGGAAGATCAATTGATTCGGTCGAGCCGATACCAGACATATCGTCATTGAGTGTAAGCAGGATAGCACAACCTAGAGACAGCCACCAACAGTCCAGCCAACAGGACGAACAAAGCCGTGAAAGAAGCATCGAACTCGTAGTTCTCAATCGATCAACAAGTGAGCTCTCGAGCCTGAACATCGATCTAGGAATTCAACGGGCTAAGAAAAGAGACAATCCATACTCATACCACATTGGAGTAACGGGCTATTTTAATCGACTCGTTCAACTCTGGGAGAACAAACGTTGCCGCAGAGCACTTCTGAGTGCTTCCACCGCAATGATTAGTCAGCAGATGACTGGCGTCAATACCAGTACGTAAACTCGTGGTTCAAACAACGATGGATATAGATGCATGTGTCTAGACTACTTCGGGTAGCCTTGCGTGCCTACTAGTCTTCTGAAGGCTGCCTGGAACTTGTCGGGCATACTTCGCTTCCTTCCCTTTCTAACTCGCTGGACGATTCTATTCCAATTCTAAGTTCTTTCACTGACTACACTTATTAGTTGCGTTTCTAGGTACAATTGTGTGGGAAAACTCTCTCGTCAATACAGACTCGCAGACCCATGTGAAAAGCGACGCCCGGACTGCTGCCATCATTGGCCTTGCCTTTGGCGCAGCAAATTATGTCTTCGGCCTTCCAGCGTACTGGCTATCGGATAAGATTGGCCGCTCGATCATGCTTGCCCTCGGGCTTCCAAACATGGCATGGTCAATGTTGGTGTTTGCATTTCTGTTCAAGATCCCCAACGAATCCGTCCGAGTGCCGCTCGTGAGCATTTTTGCGATTGTCTTTGTGGTGTTCTATGCTCCAACAGCGGGAACGTCGCCCTTCTCAATATCTGCGGAGGTGAGTTCTCTTCCCCACGAACTACGCCCAAGACAATATCTAACGAAAGACTTCGCCTCTAGGTGTTTCCCTTGGTATGTAACGCCCGTGATTGAGCTGTATGTGACACATACACTAACCTCATCATCTAGGTATCTCGTGAAGCAGGCATGGCCGTGTCTGTCGCCGTTAATCTACTAGGAGCTGGGGTATTGGTGCTTGTATTTCCTTGTATGTAAGACTCGTGTAGGAACCGCTTGAGACACCTGCTGATTCCATACCCCAATCTTTAGTCCTCCTCCATCAGATTGGCGCAACTGGTGCACTGTCAATCTTTGCAGGCCTAAATATGATAGCATTTGTGCTAGTGTACCTGTTCGTTCCGGAGACGAGAATGCGAACGCTGGAAGAGTTACAGTATACTTTCGATTTACCTACTAGATGGCACATCTCATACAGGGCTGGTTACATCCGAAAACACGTAGTGCAAAATTGGTGGAAGTACTTGACGGGCAAGTCAAAAGAAGTAGAACCACCGATTCCTTTTTATGAGTGGGCGAGAGTGGTTCATGGAGAAAGGGAGGACGCCAGCTGAGCAGTTTAAGTTATAATAAGTGAGGTGAAAATAACCGCGACAAAGAGAAAGTAGATATGAAGAGCTAGAGTGAATCAATGTCATGTTTCTTGGTTTGTCGATGTAGGTGCCTTAACATGTTCGTTTATCCAGAGTCGGGAAAGCATCTCTCCTTCAACGTCCACCCCATCCTCCGAACGTCCTCGTTTTCACAACTCTTCCAACTGTCTAATAACTGCTTTAGCTTCTCCTTCAGAACCTTGTCGATGTCATCGAAGTCTTCCACCATCTCCACCAGATAACTCGCAACTTCTACCCTCAACAACTCAGATGCCGTCACCGAGCTCAGCCTTGTCTTCGTAATACTGCCCAGGTATATGGCAGTTAAGCCTCTGTTATGTATAAGCGCATCGTGGAGTGGGTCTCGCTTGCCGTAAAATATGGTACAACGGCCGATTTTCTTCTCAGCGCGATCCACGCTCTTCGAGCTCACGGGGTCGAGGGAGAGGTAGGACTTTAGTTGGGAAAGACTTTTACCACAAAGAGAGCCGCTTATCTCGTCGATGATGGACTTGAGCTGATTTGCAAAGGCCTCGCATTTTCTTTCTCTATCTTTGATCTTGTCACATCGATCTGGCCAGGGATAGTCGAGAAGCAGAAGGCGCCACGGGAAAGTGTCGGGTAAAACAAACGGTTTGCGTTTCGGATTTCGCTCCCAGTCGCTCGTGCGAATGGTGTTAACATAAGCCACCATTGCTTTGACAATTGCTTTGCCATGAGGGTGCCACCAGGGTTGAATCAGGTAGTCGCCTTTCGAGAACCGATGCGTTAGATAGTCCTCTAAAAGAGTGTACGTGGGAGTATCGTTCCACAACACCGCAGTAAATAGCCTGAGAAACTGTTCTTGAACCAACCTAGGCGTTATGGCAGCATGCATCGTAGATAAGACGTCTATTCCAAGCTTTGAAGGTAATTCGAAGATTCGGACATGTTTCACAACTTCGAGGCCTCGTCCATAGAGACCTAGCCACGTTTTCACGTCGTTTTGTGACTTCAGCGCAGGGTCTTCAAGAAGTCTTCTGTTCAGCTGCCTGATAGATGCGGAGGGCGCAATGTTGAAGGTAATGTACGTGACATATTCTTCAAGTACAGTGCGTGGGAGATAGCGCACTCTTGTATTGTCTGCTGACAGTAATAACAGACTCACGCTAAAATCTCGGGGGATCAAAGGGATCTTTAATTCTCTCTGGGCCGTATTTTCAATTCCGTACTTGCGCAGAAACAGGGCTATCCACCTATTTGTTTGCTGCTTGAAGCGTAACACTGTCGGAAGAATGATTCGATCTACAAAAGCCTGCAACTGTTTTATGTCATTTGGCGCATTGCGGAAATGAGACATTAAGGCAGCGAGAATTGGTGAAGATGAGCTTGAAATGTTGGAAACGTCCTCTTGGATTTGAGGAAGCAAAAGAGTTTCTTCGCTCTGGGCCCAATCCATTTCAGTCAAAGGCTCCCGTTCGTTCAAACTTCCGGCCAAGTGTAACGTACGCTCTAGAACAGCAAGTATGTCATTGGAATAACTGGATGAACCAAACTTAAGCATACTCAATAATGCCTTGACGAGGTTTAGGTGGACGTCAATATGCGACGTCATTTGGTAGAGGCTCGAAAGGATTGAGAGAGCATAGTCTTCGTCAACAAACTCCGTTCCTTCAAGTAGCTGTGCAAGAAACTTTTGAGTCGTCACTTTGACAAAGGGTTTGCTCGTGTATTGCTCTGCAGTCTCTCTTGGCCGCAGACCGGATCCAGAGTCGCTTTCTCTTTCACCGGACACTTCTGCCTCCCCATCGCGAGCTTGTAGTTTATCGAAGATCTGGTATGCAAACTCTTTGAAACAAGCCTGGGCGTCGGAAGCCGCGAGCCTACGAAACAGGCTAGGCTTCAACAGTGATCGATGCCAGGAGCTTGACTTCGGTTTATGTAGGACCGTCCGAATAGCGACCTCCGTCGCCAAGTCAGGTCTATCACTTTCGCCCAGACGTACGATTAATGTCATAACTACTTCATGAATCGTTTGGTATGTACTTGAATCCTCATCGGTCGCGTCTAACGCTCTGACAACACTCTGGACAAGCTGGGCTAACATAGGTGGAGGTATTGAGTTGAGATGGCCTCGAATACTTCTGACTGCTGTAAAAGGGTTCGGTATGTCGCTCGACAGAAATTCGTCGTCGAGGTACAGAACTGGATACCGGGGCTCGTATTCGGTAGGAAATGGGCCCTCCAATAGATGGTTGTCCGATACGTATCTAGTATCAAGATAGAGTAAAGCTGACAAGACCCCGCCTTCGCCCATTTTACGTGATGAGTTCCACATCGTATGCGCGCTAACCTCTAACCCAGGGACTTGAGGCGGTACTGATTCGAGCTTGTGATGAACGGTAGGCTGAAATCGTGTTTGCTCGAGAACGGCTAGGGAAAGATCGATATACGTCAACTTGCCAAGGTCTCTTTTACGGAAATTTGGTCTCCCTGAAGTAAACGGGTTCCATTCACATGGCTCTAGTGGGTTGGCGGTTTCAGGAATCAAGGGCCAGGTCGCGCAATTTTCAAGAGCGAGTTCTTGCGGTGGCCACTCCTTCAAGTACTCCGGTTTTTGGCAACTCCAAAAGCGAACAGCTTCTTCTCCATCCATTCTGCTTTGGCTCAACGAACTAATGGCGAAATCCCAAACCTTTTTGACGCGTTTTTCTTTCTCCGCCTTCTGAATTGAACTTGGTATATGAAGCTGCAGGGCATACGGATAGCTATCCACGAAAACCCCAATAGCCTTATGCCAATCACCCTCTGTCGGGACAGAAAGAAGCGCTGCAGCCGGGTCTGGAAACAAAGTAGCTTGCACACGGGATGCTAGGTATGGAGCACAGCCCCCCAGATTTTCCATATTTATATTCCATGGCGCCGTGAGATACTGAATTGGCAGGCCACGTGGAAACGGTGTGGGGAGCGCTGCCGTAATTGGGTAGAGCCTCGATCGCAGTTTTACCCACAGCTCATCTCTCGATTTAGCCAAGTTGTCGAAGAAGGTCACAGTCGACATGTCCTTCGACTCGAGTTCGATCATTGATCGAGCCATACACCCAAGGATCCCTCGTAAGCTATTGGCTCCCAGCCTTTCAAAGTCTTCTTGATTAGCTTTCTCCTCGATCGAAATCAACATTGGAATGGTGGGTTCCCATAGACTATGATATACATCTTCGTATGATGCCTTGTATATGTTCTTGATGGTCGGTGAGAGATTGATGCGATCCTGGATGACGGTGGAAAACAGGTTGAAAGTACCTTCCCAATCTCCAGACGAGAAAGAAGGCTCGCATAAGGCTGTACATGCCATCTCGAACATGTTTAACAGGATTGCGTTGGCCTTTTCAACACGGTGCCGTAATTCCGACATGGAAAATTGGCTTCCAAGCGGTTCAGGGGCGCCCGAAAGCAACCTGGATGATTCCTTGGGATAAAATCGGGGATACATCTCACGAATTGTCCGAGGATCGCGAAGGAAACGTTTTGTCCACTCTATGGTCTCTTGGTATATCACCAACGATCCGCTGCCGATGGCAGCAAACAACGCAGACCTAGCATGAAATCCACGATCTTCCGGTTGGGATGCAGAAGCAGCTTTCTTCTTTCGATCTTGCAGGTATATTGTCGCAAGCTTCTGTGCCTCTTCTTCATTGCCACTGCTGTGCTGTAAGACAATTTCATATATATCAGGATCCCCATTGTGGCCTCCATGAGTCGACGCGACGTAGAGAACGGAGTTTGAGTTTCCGGGTTCTACGAGGTCCTCGTCTCCTCTTGCTTTCCGTAAACGACTGGAGAGTGACAATGCCTGTTCAGGGCCTAGGCTGTTGAGTAACTCGTAGCTGAGAGATCCTTTAATCCTTTTGAGGTCTGCATCGACATTTAGATCGAGGCCCGTTGATTCCTGAAGGACGAGCCGTAACAGTGAGTAGCGCCGTCCTGGAGAGATGCGCTGCAAAAAACTGTCCCAATCTTGGAGTCTTTCCAACGAAGACGTGCCGAACAGAGGGTGAGAGCACAATCTTCTCAATTGCGTTTCGAAAAGTTGCGGTCTACGCGACCAGCACTGCGCAATTAGGTGGCTAACATCGTCCACCGTGTGAGTAATCTCTTTCCCGGCAGTAGGATGTGCCTCCATGTACTGCATTGTCAAATGAACTATTTCTAGGACATTCTCCCATTTTGCGTGTCTCTTGACAGCGCGTTTAAGAAGAGGTCTGATGAGTTCGTTGATGAAAAAGTTGTCGTCCATCTGAGACGACTCAGATTTGGCTAGTGTGCGTAGAATAGTGCGAGAAAATTCCATTGTGGCCGAAAAGCCGCGCTCAGGTGTGTTTACTGAGGGAAACTGTTTGATAAGGGACTTCAAGTCCTGCTCGTTGAAGGCTTTGGTATGCTCACCATCCAGATATTGCAAATACTTCCTCCTCATGCTTTCTGGGTGATTACGAAACAAACCTCGTGCTCTTGCATGTCGCCAGACTCCTTTCATGTTCATCGAAGTAGCTTCCTCGATTGACTCTTCCGAGCATGCGGGCACAAGAAGCCCGTAATATTTCGATAACGGCCGCCGGTCAGTCGTCTTGAATAACGCATCTGGGAATGCGCTTGGATGTAAGCCCTTGAACAACTCTGTATAGCACGCTCTCTTCTCATTCAAGTCTTTCCCTTTCGCACAACGACCGATGGCTTCACAAGCCTGCCGTATTTCAAGCACAGAGAGGTCCTTGAAGATGTGCAACACACCAGCTGTACCGCCGATGCCGCCCCACGTTTCTTTCCATCTCGATGAGCAGAGGCCGAGTTCGAGTTGCTTGATTGCGAGCTTTCTCACCAACACGGATTTGTTTTGTGTCAAGGCCTCGCGAATAACTTTAGGGGACTTTGAGACGCCAAGCCAGGGTGCGAATGTGAGAGGCGGGACTGCGCCTCGTTCAACGGCTTGAAGGAGTTGAGTTGTGATTGATACAACCGAGTTAGAGTTTACAAGGTCAGTGTAGTAATCTCGTAGCTGAGCAGGTGTTGAGATCCGAATGCGCTTGGTGTCTAGCATAGGTGTCATTTTATTGTGAGCCGAAGTTAGCCAAGGAAGTATCTCAGTGCACAGTGGTGCATCGACAGCTGTAGAGACCTTATGGAACTAGTCGGCGTTTTGACCTACAAGAAATTTAAGGCGTACCATGGCGTAAAGGTGACGATTAAATGGGACTTATTGTGGAGAAGTATGGGGCGGTGCAGATGCACGGACTGGGTCCGTTTCAACTCGATGGTTTTTAGCCTGTACTTTACCACCACATCCCACGTCAGAGTGCACTTGGACTGCCTCTTTCCTAGAAGAAAATAAATGCAATTCTGCGGGTTATCGCATGCTGTCGATATATCTCCCGAGGATGTTGAGTTTCATGACGTGAGGGAAGCCAATCATTATCGTTGCAGGTCGTGAGAGCGTATGACATTGCATGGAATACTAATGTACAGGCAAAGACGACTTGATCATAGGGAAGATCTCGAAATTCTATTGCGTGAGTTTCGAAAAGAGAATTAACAATCAGGCTACTACAAGTTTATCTACCCCAGGAACCAACCCATGTAGTAAGGAAAGACAGCACACTATGATACAGGTACTCAACCACGGCTCTCTAAAAACACACGCGATACATGATCGCCTTAGACTTTCTGCCCAGCACATTGGCTGCTCTCTACAGTAGCCTGTAAGCCCTCAAACCCATTCGTCTCCCAGAAGGGCCTCTCCTTCTTTTTGCTAATGCCCGTAAGCCTTACTGTAAGTCCGCAAGGATCAATGAAGGTCATAAACCATGGCATGTCGTCCTTCCATCCCAGACCCTGCAGCTCGGTCTGACCGTCCTGGGCTAGATAAACATGGTAGTCTTGAGGCAGGTAGCGGCGTGGGTGGCGGTAGTTCCAGAGAACCGTATTGATGAGCATGAGGCTTGCCTCAAAAACCCAGAAAAACCATTCGTACCGTATGATTGGCGAGAGCGACATTGGATCAAAGGCTTTCCCTGGGTTTGCGGGAGCCCGGCTTGCGCCGAAGTGCTCAACAACGCGGTAGATGGTGCGGACGAGTATCAACATCATACTAATGTACATTGTGAGTAGTGGGCCTTGGACCTTGCGGGAAGTGATGCCCGCTTTGATACAACGTCTGTGGAAGAGGCCAGCGATCACACAGAAGAGAACAATGACACCGATTTGAATGATAAGTGACGCCTTCATCAAGCCTTGCCCAAGCTTGACATAACTTTCGTCGATATTGGGGTTTGCGAGGTAAGATACGCCAAGCGCGTTTAGGACTTCCACGACCATGGATATGGTGCCGAACGTTGTGAGTGTACGGCCAGGATTTAGAGGGGAGAAGTACGGGACATAGTATAGAATGCGCCCAAGGACATGGTAGTTTGCTAGCTCAAGAATAGGACTAAGACCAATCAGCTTTATTCGAATAGTGTGAAGATAGAACGACGTACGGGGCGCAGTAAATGAAGATTGTGCTAGCCATGTACGTTTCGAATTTGTCGTAGTGAAATGCATCATATGAGCGGATCACGAAACCCACTGTGAAGAGCAAGGCACAGAAAGGGTGAAGCCCGGTGACTTTGAAGGCTTTGTAGTGAATACATTGCCAAAGGTGGGCGATGCCTGCAACCATAAACCATGCTGCAAACATGGGAGATGCCCAATTTACAGGATCATAGAGGTAAACGCTGTCGGGGACTAACAAGTGTCAGGGATGTGTCTGCGGTACTTCTGAAGGTGTTTCCATACCCGGCTTACCGTTCTCCATTGTTCAAATTGTGAGTCTGGAAGCTGCCACTCTCCATTCTTATATATTATCGTCCTTCAAGTGTCAAGGCTCTTCGCATCCCTCGTTTTCCCCAATACAGCGATGAGCATTCTGAGCGCGCTAGGCTAGAAGAAGAACGTTTCCTGGCCAAGACCTGGGCGCACCAACTCAAGCTCCCTGTTCATACTAGATACCATAAGGCTGTGTAAAATATTCGTGCATGCGATTATCAAGTCAAGCAGACATCGTGATGCGCAGTTCCGTCGTCTGCTCGGCTTTGCCAGCGGAAAAGACGGCATCGGTTACTCCCGACTCTTCATCCTATATGTGTGTTGGTAATTTAGCTGGAAGTAAAGTAGCTCGTCCATGCTATTAAAAGCCTTCTCAAAAGCGAGGTAAATCTAGCTAAGTAGTTACGTCATTTTGAATCTGAGAAGAAAGGATCCTTGACGATTGCGCAACCAAATCCTGTAAACAAGTCGTGCACGTCGCTCAACCCCGAGATCCAAGGCTAACCTCATGCCAAAAAAAGTCAGCGATAGATGACCAATTGTTTGCAGCGGCTGGTTGTGTCGCAATAAGCAGTTCACCAGGAAATCGGGGGAAAACCTTCGTCTTCGGATAGTCCGACGCAATAAGCTGCTGATCTTACCCGCATGCGGAGAAAAAGATGGCCAAGAACCAAAATTGGTAAGGCTTATATCGTAAGCTTTAGTGGAACTACTCAGCCCACCCCGTTTCTAGGCATCACTTGCAAGCTACCACGGCAATAAAGATGCAGGAGCATTCACATCTGCTGAATAGACTCCAGATAGGTGATCGCGGTTTCGCAGCTCACACTAAGGGACGTCTGCGAGATGAAGCAATCCGAAAGTGGGAAAAAAGCAACCCGCCAATGTTGGGAGTGCCTCAAACGGCGGCTAGTATGCGACCATACGTTACCCCACTGCAAAAAGTGCCAGAAGTACGGCAAGGAGTGTCCCGGATATAACGAACAGAAACCGCTGCAGTTTGTCGAAACGGGGAAGGTGACCTCTCGAAGAAGGAAAGACTGCCCACCTAAGACATACACGATTCCCTCCCCCAAGGCCGATCAGCTTCCTCAAAAGGAGGATCCTTCCGAACCTCTTAACTCCTCGTCGGATAATGACGCTGCCGTGCTAGTGCCTATCGACCTTCGATCAGATGTGACGGGCTGGGAGCTGGGAAACGAAGCAGGTTGGAGTTACATGACGGAAAATCATCCTGACAGTACACTCTGGGAAAACACATGCAGGCAGGCGGCAGAAGTCAACCGACTCTTTGGTCTCGGAGGAAGAGCTAAGATAGAAGAGGTAGTAGCCAAGAGGCTGCACAAGGAGGCTGCGAAGATGCTGCGTTCAGAGAAAGAACCTCTTAGGACGTTGGAACGCCTCTTGTGGGTAATGCACACTCATGATGTGCCGACATATGACTACCTGTCAAATGAGACTTCAGACGTAGTACAAGCTGTCCACTACTGTAGGCGACTCGCTTTTAGATGCTTCGCTAAATCGATGACTAATTGTGACAGACAATGTACGAATACACCCCGAGTTTAAGGCTTCCGGAGAGCTCGCACCTAATCCGGCCCTTATCTTCTTACCCCTGCATATTTTACATATCCTCCCTTCTACAATTCACCACATCTTGGTCTGCATATCGCTCAATTATTTCATTCAATGTCTTCCTTCCGGTACCGATCGGTCAGCGGTGGTGACCAATCGATCGAAAGTGTATCATCATCGTGGTGCTGCTATTCGAGCATTGAGCCGCTACTTGGAAACTGATAAGACGCGATGTAGCGACTTCACTATTACTAGTATATTGATGTTTATGAGCATGGATGTGAGTGCTGGCATTCGATCGTTTCCAAAACCTGAAACTCGTTTGCGTGCTAATTGCTAGAGGCAGCTTCAAAACCCCGCCATGGCGGACTGGCGTTCGCATGCCAGCGGTATGAATCGAGTGATTGATATGCGCGGCGGCTTTAAAAATTTAATGAAGCAGGCACCACACCTCACTCCGGCGCTAGTTATTTATATGATGTGAGCACCATCACTTGTTCCCATCAAACGAGATCTTACTAATGTGGATGCCAGCATCGTCATAATTGGAAACACGTGCAGTCCTTCATGGAACCAAATCGACATCGATAACTCTCCTAGCCAGACTGTCGAATACGTAAGGGAGACCCACAGCCTCATCTTCCCATATATCCTCTGTCCACGGGAGCTCTTCGTTGAAGTGATCAGGACGAACCAATTACGGAAAAAAGCATCGGCAGCAATGAAGCTTTGTGAGATCGAGTCCAACCACGTTATGGAAGCTTACGACCTGCTCGCTCGCATCAAAGCCTTCGTCCCGGTAGACTGGGCGCAACCCGGCGCATATTACGACGAATGGCTGCTAATAGGAACAATGTTTCAGTCTGCAGTCGCGATTTACTGCACAATGTCGCTACAATCGCTGACAATCTTACCGAATTCTCTTGAGATAGATACCATACGGTCAGTTCAAGGCGACCGCCTTCTAAAAAGTCTCAGAGCAGCAGTCAATGTACCACGCGTGATGAAGTTCGCTGTATGGCCCCTTGTAGTATCAGGAGTTGAAGCTGCGTACCGAGACGAAGCCGCAAGAAATTACGTCGATTCGGTTTTGTCTGACTTGAGTTGCGTTTTGAGAACAAATAGTCCGCTTAAAGCGCGGGCGGTGTTGAGGCGCTATTGGCAAAAGGGGGTGCCGGGCTGGGACGAATGTTTCGACCGTCCGTACGTGTTCATCATATAATTGAAGTTCGATAATGCTAAAAATTACAGGGAGACAGTGTTAGTGGCCACTTGTATGTGCTAGAGCGGAAGATGATGCTGCTGCTAGGGGCTGCATAATACGTGGTCGAAGTTCTCACGGAATCCTTCCTGCAATGTCACATCGGAGCCTGGATAAACTCGAAATACTACGCAGCTGTACTTGGCTTTTGCAGATCTATTTGGAAAGGTATAGGCTAGGCTGCCTGATGGTCCAATTACTTGCTCTAGATTCACTTGGAGGAAGGACTCCGAATTATTGCAGCAGCTGGTAGCGATGAATATATTACAACCTCATGCACCTCAGACCACAACAACAGACAAGGACATGCCAAAATAATCCAATGAAACGCAAACACTAACCAGATCACCGCAGCTCCCGGGTCTGTCGGTAAGAATTTGAGTAATATCACAGGGCCCTAGATAACTCGCAAGGACACCGAGGATGTGCGTTGCTTTTCCCGGACCCGATAAACGTCTAATCTATGCCCTCCAGGTCCTACTTCTCTTCAACGCCCTGTCAGACTCTCATGGTCAGACGAGCGAGGACCCGAGTTGGTGCAGCCCGATGCCCCGCGTTGTTAATATCCTGCTTACTTGAAAGTAATCTCTATGCTACATCGCACAACACATCAAACGCAAATCGCTTGCTTGAGACGAATAGTGATCCCGTACCCCATCTCATGGACACAATAAGCACCACAAGTACACTAGGTAGGAGTGACACGAGTAAGACCACGTGTGTAATTAACGTCGTAAGCCTAGCACAGCTACCTACAACGCACCACAAAAACAGCAGATCGGCGACAACGTGTGTAATCTTGAAGGGGGGTATACTCGACAACATCAAGGGTTGTGGTCAGTAACGGCCGATCGATCGATGCCATGGGCGAGTATATATACCACCATCGAGGACGCTATTTTCATAACTACCAGCTCACTACTAGCTAATCTAAGCCCTCAACTTCAAATTATCTCATATACCTTGCTTACTCATCCGACATCATGAAGTTCAGCATCATTCTGACTACCTTCATCGCCGCCGCCCTGGCCGCCCCTGCAGCTGAACCCCAGCCCGAGGGCCAGCCCGCGCTCGAGATCCTCGAGAAGCGCTGCCTTCCTAACGGAGGTCAGTTATTCCATGATAGAATTTGCGGCAGTGTGTTGTAGTTGCAATATACTGACTGGTCCTAGCTGACTGTATTCGCACACCAAACGATTGTTGTAGCAAATCTTGCTATATGGACAAGGGTCAGGCTACTTATCGCTGCTATCCCTGGTAGAAATATGGTTGCTCTAAAGGGAGTTTCCGAAGAGAGGTGGATTGCTAAGATCCTTTGTTCTTTCACTGAAATAATGAGGAACGTGGAATGACGGTCGTTATGATGTGGATAGGGCGTATGGGGACTGGAAACCGGGTGTCGCAAGTTGCGTATTTAAAAGTGCTTTGAATTCAGCCTTTTGCGCGACTCACTACTTCGTGATGTTGAACATTTGATGTACAGTGCCGTAACTATACAGAGGGGAGATCTTGTCTCGCCCCGAAATACCCATTGTTGCGAACGCCTAACCATGCTATTAACTTCTTGAAGCCTTCTCTTGTGCGGCATATACTATCGATCCAGGCCTTTGCCCTCTGGATCCTCATCCCCCTTCGTTTCTTTGACATCCTTGTACGGCCGCCCAGCATATAGCATGTAACCCTTCTCCTCAATCGTGCCCACTTTTTCATCCGCTTCTGCCCTGCCCTTTCCAAACGCTCCTGTCTCCAATTGTCCCTGTACCGCAATGGGCCTGTTGCCTCGGAATCGCTTGCGCATATCGATCATGCCCTTTTTGCACTCTGCGTAGCCTTTCTGGAGCTGCTGGCATTGCGTGGGGAGTGTGTATTTGAGTGGCGGTCGTAAGCAGTCGCCGGGCGAATTGCGCTCGACCATTATGCAATCGCTGTTCTGAAGGCAGAATGCTAGCGCTGCGCCTGTGGGTACGTCAGTTCCAGAATCCTCACGGCTTCTGCGCAATTGGTAACGTACGTATATCTTTACATGACTGCGGCATCTTGAGATTATGCTCGAGGGCTATCGGCGCATTGGCGATGTGGTGGAGTGACGGGGTCGCCAAAAGTATATCGGCGGAAGTGTCGCGTTGAACGCCGGCGCTAGAGGTGCGAAATCACATGTCAAAGGATCCGCGAGCGTGAACGTCATGTCATGTCTCCACCCTGAAGAACATCATGACTTTATTATCACCTCCGTCTTCTCTTGACATCTTTCATCCTCATTCTGGCTTTGAGAGCCCGAGGTATGGAGGAAGTGAAGTCTCGATTGACTCGTCTTGACCGCTTTCGTCCCGACTCCGTATAGATCAACATAGCTCTACCGTCTACCGCTCGAGCGTTTGCCATCACCCCAGGCCTCACGACACGAAACATACGCAATGGCGCTACACATACCCTTCCTCTCACGCCTACATATTCGCGAATACTTCGCCCTCGTCCTCTCCATCTTCCTCATCGCACTCGAATCCTTCATCGCCGTCATAACCCTCGCCCTCCCCTCGCCCATCATCAACCTCTGCTACCGCCTCACCCGCCGGCTGTTCAATCACCTCTCCTCACCCTCGTCGAAACGTTCACGTCAAAAGAAGAAGGGTGTATGGAGCTCTATCGCGAATGCTTCCGACTTCACGGAGCTGTGCGAGCTGTATGGATACTACTGTGAGGAGCATGTCGTGCAGACAGGCGATGGCTATCTGCTAGGCCTGCATAGGCTGGGCTGGCGACAGGGAGAGGAAGATGTCAGAGTGAATGTTGGGGGAAAAGACAAAGGAGTGAAGAAGAAGGTTGTGTATCTGCACCACGGGTTGATGATGAATAGCGAGGTATGGGTGTGCTCTACGGAGCGCGAGCGGTGTTTGCCATTCGAGCTTGTCGAGCGGGGATACGATGTCTGGCTTGGTAACAATCGAGGCAACAAATACTCCAAGAAAAGCGTACATACTGCGCCGACATCAAGTAGCTTCTGGAACTTCAGCATGGATCAGTTCGCTTTCCACGACATTCCCGATTCCATCGCGTACATCCTGGAGACCACTCATCAGCCATCGTTGTCTTATATCGGATTTTCACAAGGGACTGCGCAGGCTTTTGCAACGCTGTCCATTCATCCTACGCTGAACGAAAAAGTGGATGTCTTCATTGCATTGGCTCCGGCCATGTCGCCGAAAGGGATTGCTTCTGGTATCGTCGATTCTTTTGTCAAGGCATCTCCGGATATTCTGTACCTGGCTTTCGGTCGAAAAGCCATTCTTCCTTCGACGACGATGTGGCAGTCGATCCTATATCCTCCTATTTTTGTCCGCCTTATCGATGCGTCGCTTCGATTCCTCTTTGGATGGACTGCCGTCAATATCTCGCCTTCTCAGAAACTTGCTGCGTACCCCCATCTTTACTCATTTACATCCACCAAGAGCGTTGTCCACTGGTTCCAAATCATCCGCAATGGTGTGTTTCAGATGTATGACGATGAAGCGCCGAACCCAATCACCTCGAACCGATCAAAGTACTACAAGGTCGCCAAATTTCCCACAAAAAACATCAAGACGCCCATTGTTCTCGTCTACGGTGGTTCAGACAGTCTTGTTGACATAAAGATAATGCTCAAGGAGCTACCTCGCCACACGATAGCGAAGGAGATCCCGCATTACGAGCATTTGGACTTTCTTTGGGCACAATCCGTCGATCAACTCGTTTTCCCGCATGTATTCGAAGCTTTGGACGAGTATACTGGCACAGAAACTGGCGCCATTGAGGGTCAAAAGGAGAAGCGTTGGCGATCACCAGGCCGCTATCGCGGTCTCTTAACTGAGTCTGGTGACCTCCCTACACCAGAAGCCGATGATGAAGGCGACGAAAGTGCAACAGGTCCGGTGGCATTGCGGTCCAGGAAGTTCTCACATAATGCACGGAAACCAGCATTTCATGATGGTGTAGTGGAAGAAAACAGCCTGTCGCCGCAGTCGTCCCCACAGTCTGCGTCAAAGATCCCACACTTAGCTAGCTACAAAGCTCGCTCCGAAGGAAAGCCCTCACCAGTGCGAAGCAAGCTCATGTCTCCCCCTCCTACCTTTAGAGTACCAGTCGACTCACCAGGAGCATCTATAGATGCATCGCATGTCACTAGCCAAACTTCCACCTCAAGACCGGAAGGATGGTGGTCCTCTGACGAAGTTGCAGGTACTGAGCAGTCCCAGCCTTCTACACCCCACGTCAGTAAGAGCCCTAGAAGAACAAGCTTTGATAGTCATACAAGTACGAACTCACTTACAGGTCGCTTCAGTAATAAAGGAATAACCCTTGGTGTGGGAAGGCCAGTTAGTGGGGTCATAGAGGGCCACGGACTTGGACGGGGAACCGGGAGTGGAAAGGATAGTGAGAGTCTACCAGGGATGAGTGCAGACGAAAGGAAGAAGAAGAGAAATGTGGGAAGCGGGAAGAGGAAGAGAGGTTTTAGCCTGCCTGTTGCGAGTTAATACATGTTCTTGACTATAGAATACTTCTAAATACAGTTGTAGAGATATACAGAAGCGGCAGCGACATCATGTGTGCACAAAATACACCCAGTTCAACATGTTGGCCAAATGCGAAGATGTCAAGAAACGCATGTTTCGTGGAAGAACTCTTTCAGCAGACGCGCGACCATTGACAGGTTGTCGTCAAGGATACTTGCAACCCAGGGCCAGCTTGGACTGCGGGCATGAACATGACTGCTTGCGGTGCCAGCTTCTGGTCGCTTGTATGAACTGAATGGATGGAGGAGTCATAAATTTCGATCGCCTATTTGGTCAGTCTCTACCTGGATTTCCGTGGATATACATTCGACGGAGGCCTTGACCCCCAGATGCACGGACTCCAGGATACAGAAATCGTAATGATGACGGTTGGCCACTATACAAGCGCGGATAGGGTATCCAAGAGCTCAGCCTGTCAACTCGAGTGATACACTTTGGTCTGCAAAAGTTAATATGAAGCTGTAAGCATCATAGCCTGAGCGAAAGCGATACGAACGAATGTTATACTAATACCAGTTCGTACGTGCCAAACTTCATCTCGACAAGACCGGAAGACAAGCCATCAGGTGGACTACGAAAGCAGTGGTATCCCGCTGTCTCCAGCTATTCCTAGCGGAATCTTACATTGCCCCAATATACACTACTCAATACCGTTGGTTTGAGGTTATTAGCTCAATAAGCGTGACTTGGTATTGTCGGATCTATGAGGGTGCTTTCGGATTTATATAGGGTCAGAACTGTCGTCGTCATCCTTTTCAATACATTTCAAATGGGCATGGGCTGTGAGCGCTTTGTTTGTATTGTGATCGAGATCAATTGAGCTGAGGAATCTCTCCTCTCACTTTCACCGCGAAGTTCATGCTAGCCTACCTTTCAAAACCGCGCTACTTTAGCTAGAATACCTTTTGCCTCTGTTCGCACACCTTCCACGATAACCTTCGCACTTTCGACCTCCTTCACTAAGCCGACACCTGTACCCGCCCAGATCGCCGCTCGTCCCTGCAAGCCCGTCTTAAAACCTCTGTCATCTTTACCGACGGCCTCTTTATGCAGCTTCTGAATGTCCCCGAGACTGACCCCATTCACGTAGTCTTTGTGGCTCTGAACAACCAGACTGCGCCCATCGTACAGCTCGGGCCAGATATTGGGACCGCGCAGCTGATCGAACAGCTTCGAGCGTGTCGTCACCTGTCCACCATCATGAGCTTCCAGAACCGCGGCTTGGTAATTCGGATGGACAGCGACTTCCTTTGATGCAAGGAAGCGGGTTCCCATCACCACGCCCTGAGCGCCGAGCGCGAGTGCGGCGGCGACACCCCGGCCATCGACGATACCGCCTGAGGCTACCAGCGGGATGTGGGAGTACCCCTCCTTGGCGAGGGTATCAGATGCTTCAGGCAGCAACGAGATGATCCCCGCGCCCTTCTCAAAGCCGTGTCCCCCTGCATCGGCGCCTTGGAGACAGAATACATCTGGCGCCGCCGTTCTGGCGATGTGCAGCGCGGCGGAGACGCTACCAACCTGTATCCAAATCTTGCTGTCGGGAGAGACATTTCGAATTGCCGAAGCCCATGCTGTATAATCGTCCAGTGACTTGGCCGCGAAGAGCCAGACGACGGCGGGTCTGAACTCTCCAATCACAGGCAGAACCTCGTCAAGCTTCAAGACGAAGGGCAGCAGGCCCACGCCAACGGGGACCGTCTTGGAGGATAACAAGATTGGGTCGGATGCGAGAGCTTCGGAGACGACTTGTAGTTCCTTCCGCAGATCGTCCATGTTGAAGAGGCCACCAACTAAACCGAGACCGCCAGCGAGCGTCACAGTGGAGGCGAGTTTGCCGCCAGCAAAGCCCGCCATCGGGGCATTCGCGATGATCGGGGACGACGTCCAAGGTAGTTGATCCCTAAGAGTCGACATCGTGAAGTTAACTTTAAGAGAAGGTAGGTTAAGGAGCCACAATAGTCTAAGAACTATTTGTGGAGCTATTGCTAGTCTATCGGTCAACTTTGGTAAACAGTCTGATCCACGTCAATGCGAACGGACAGTAATGAGCTCTCCCACTAAAATGATGGCAGAGACATCTTACATCTTTCTACTCGAGCTGCAGGCTTTATGCTGCTCTGTATTCAGGTTTACGAAAGACAAGAGTAAGCAGCAATAGTTTGCTAGAACCCATGACTAATGTGGCGGCTGACGATAGACAGATCTAGCACTGCATTAGAAGGGCGCTAGATTGGCAGCTTACGCGACAGCCTCGGACAGTCCAACGGTCATCTTCGGTATTGGTCCAAAGATCGAGATGCGAATAGAGTGGAGTAGTGGGCTATAAACGACAAATTTTAACATTGGAGGTTGATGTTCCCCACTTCGCGCCAAACCCGGACGTCACAACCAACATCTCCGATCATCATCACTCAGAGAGAGCCAAATTTTCACAATATATTGGAGCTAAGATTCCAAATCAACAAATCATATCGGCTCGATGGTGTAGTTGGTTATCACGTTCGCCTCACATGAATCCTTCCAAACGGTTGGGAATAAGTCCGCGCGAAAGGTCCCGAGTTCGAGCCTCGGTTGAGTCATTCCTTTTTGCCAATACACGCAATCTGACATCTCTGGAGTGTAGTCTTCTTTACGCACACGGACTGTCACTCTTGTTTTTGTCTGAGATACGTGAGGTATGTATTGCGCATGGCGAAACCCGGATAGATCAGCAACAGACTGAACTACCCATGCATGCAGCGTCTGATTGCAGCTTTATGATCTATGTTAATCCCCCCTGTTTCACCTGTCATATCAGGAGTAAACTCTCTTCACTCGATGCACTGATATTTCATTCTCTGCTATTTTCGGAGCGCGCTTGACATCCTTCCATGGGAAGCCTTCTATGCTCTTTCAACCTTCTCCCTGTGCTTTTTGCCTTTCAACCTCTTTGACTTGTCAAGCTCCCGCATGATTACCTCCTCGATAGCGGGCGTTACGCCTTGATTCGTAGCAACGTGCTCCAGTCCTCCCTCCACGCCACTGTCAACGACCAGCTCATGGGTATCGTAGTTAACATGAACGTCTTCGAGGGTGACAACAACTTCATCGCCAAATATTTTGGCCATTTCTTCAAGCGGAATGCCTTTCGTCTCGGGGAGCGTCTAAATGTTATCAGCAAAAGCTTGCTTCCTACTGTGTGGAAGGGGATGGGTCCTCTTACGAAGATGAGGAATATAACACCAAGCGTACAGATGATAATAAAGAGGAGGTAAAATCTCCAGCCAATGTTTGCAAATGCTGTCGTCGTAGTTTGAAGGTAAACGAGGTCCGTAAGCGCGATGGTTGCCATTGAGAGGCACACGCCTTTAGCCCGTATATGATTGGGGAAGAGCTCGGAGTAGAAGACTACGCCGGCGACGTCAATGCCTACGCTGTAGACTGCGAGGAAGAGGTAGAACCTGAATATCGTGTTAGCGTAATTTACGTATGACAGAATTTGGTGCGAAGCAATATGAAATGGTAGGTGTGGGGAAGCAGGCTTACATAGCCACACCAGCAGCCAGGGCAGCTTTGTTCGTTGCTGCTTCCGCGTATATTGCTACAATAGATGCTTCGACGGTTAGGCAGAAAACACATCCAGCTACACCGAAGATCATGAGCGGTCTGCGGCCGATTTTATCCATGAATGCAGCCCCAATTGCGTTGAAAACAATCCCGACCGATAGCCAGCCGCATTGGAGTTCAAGCTGTCGTTTTCTATACCAACGTATTAGCACCTCCCATTACCACGTTATCTCAGACGTTGGATAACTTACGTATCGAAACCCAGCGTAGCATAGAGCGTAGGGCCGTAATTGTTGATCACCAAGACACCAGTCGACTGACCAATGAAAGCGAAAATCATCGCCAACGCCGTCCTTTGTCGGTACCCCTTCTTCGTAAACATCGCCCACCACCCCGGATCCAACGTACGCTCAAGTCCCGTTTGCTTGAGCATCTGGTAGAACTCCCCTCTGGCAAACTCCTGCTCCGCATCGCCCTTGATACTATGTAACCTCATTACAATCTCCCTCGCCTCGTCCACTCTCCCTTTCAAGAGGAGATAACGGGGTGACTCTGGCACAAGGAAAGTAATGCAGATCATCATGATGGGCCAAATGAGCGCAGTATAAAGGGGTCCGCGCCATTTCGCGTCGCTAGAGGCAAAATAGAAGGCTATGCCCATGTAGCCTGCGATGGCGTAGCCAAGCGCAATGCTCACGCCGTTCATACCGACGAAGAAGCCGCGGAGGCCGGGTGGTGCGAGTTCGGCGCAGTATGTTGGTGCTAGACGGCGTTAGTCTCGAATTCTTTTCATACACTCTTCGATTGGATGGAAAAGGGCGGGTATACGTACTAACAGCCAAGAATCCCCAACTGCCCCATCCAGCAAAGAATCGCGCAATGATGAACATCTCTACATTGACGGCGCCCGCAAGTATAGCACCACCGAAAAGCGAGAAGATGGAACAATAAACCACGCCAGCTTTCCTGCCCCATCTATCCATGATGAAGGAGCTTGAGAGAATACCGAAGAGGGCACCGGCCTGAATGCTGTTAGTTTTATACATGTAAAAGTACCAAAATCTAACTTGTGATAGATATTGGTGGTTTACGGGTTCTCGTGCCTGAAAGATGCCATTGATTGTTCCAATGAGTGCATCAGTATTAGCATTTGGTTCGCCATTTGCATCGATGAGGCCCATGTATAGAAGAAAGGGCGGTTCACCCAGTGTAACGCCAATGACGGAAGCCGGATGACCAAAGGCTACTTGGCCCAGGGAGACTAGGGAGCATACTAGAAAGTTGTATGCATTGAATTGAGAACGCTTCGATGAATTATGTGTAATATCTGCTGTCATGTTGGATAAACGGAGTTACTGGTTAATCATTGGCGTACAGGAGGAAGTGGAAGAGATGCGCGCGATCTTAATGAAGATGAATATGTAGTGGCCGGCGGTACGTATGGAAAGTTTCGCTGTACGTCGGTCTAGACCTCCGAGACATGTTCGTCGAACCGACCGTGAACAGCCTGCTCCATGGAGTCAATGTGTTTTCCTGTATTCAAGGAGTTGCTACCGAGTGCTTCTTGTTGGTAGGGTTTAGTGACAGTGACGCGATTCAATGTACCTCTGCAGTCCGGAATATATTGCTACTTATGGGTTCTTCACTTCAAAAAGTGATATCTGGGGTACTGTTAGGGGTCGTGTAGATTTCTTTGAATATCTTGCTAGGTAGTCCATGTCTGGAATCAATGTAATCACAAACATCTCCGCTCTCAAAGTACTTTCATAGGCCAGCGATAGCTCAACTAGGGCGTAGGCGCTTTGGAAATCCTCTTAGTCCATGTCTAAGACTACGTAGCGCACGGGCTGCATTGGGACACGCAACGCAGGTTACTGTGGGTGGCACTGGCCAAAGAACTAATATCTGGCCCAGTGACACGGTAGCGGAAGCCAGGATTGCCAGGATGGGTGCTGAAAAACGTCTTCTTCGATAAGAAAAGCGTGAGACGACGTTGTTAGGAAGACTATGCTGACTCTTGGCGATTGACTCTCGCTTGGGTCGGGATTCTCCTCGGAACCTCCCGAAACTTATGTTTAACGCAACTATACAGACGGGGTGACGCAAACGTCACCACTGACGCGTTGAGGAATGTCAGAAAGACCACCAGAACCGCCGAAAGTAGAAGGTTGCGGTAGCGAGGATGTTCGCTACTAAGCGGCCATTCTTGCGGTGGGCGAGAGATAAAGTCTTCCTCGCGAGGCCCAATGTTGCGTTATCAGCCGTGCGCTACTGAGCGATCGATGCTAGTCAGTATAGATGAATTCCGCTGAAGAAGCAAACATACATGTGCATAGAGACAGAAGTAAGACAAAAATATAAGAATGGGGAGATGATAGCGTGTAGTTGCATGTAGCTTGTATAGGTTGATGTCCTACGTTGTAATCGTTCAAAACCTCAAGGTAGAAAAGCTCACCCGTCCATGCACCACCATGCACGACGATCTGCAGAGCCGAGCTGCTGCCGAAGGAACATTTACAAACCCCACAACTATATCTGACCGGAAACATGGTCAAAAGTTGGTCTGACAGTAATGATATAATTGTCGACCAGACTACGCTGTGGGTATAGAGCTATGCTGATGGAGACCTGAGACCGATAGAAAAGGCGATAATCGTCGTAGTAGGTCTAATTATAAAAAGATGTCGGGAATTGAATTTGTTAACGTCCAAGCGGATGAGCTCAGTATAGAGTACCCACGCTTAGCATAGGTACCTCTCCGACTTCCGTCGTACTGATCGTAAAGCATCCATCATGCGCCTCGTGGGCTGCTTGAAGGTCCCTTGTTGACGAGGCCAGAGAAAAATGACCTTAGTTTTTCGTTGTCCATGATATTAGAATCCTGTGCTTTGGGTGGTGGTGTTTTAGGCTCGTCTGTTCGGCTTGCTTGACGGTCCTATTTGAACAAATTAGCATCATGGAGGTGCTTCGACTAGTGGAGTCCCAATCACGGTCGACAGAGTGTAAAGAAATGCTTCCGACGAACCTGCAGTCGCTTGACCATCTCGTCAGCATTCACCTGAATGCCGCCCATATTGAACTGCACTGGCCCAATGTGTTCCTCGACGACTCCAGACGCATCGTCTGTATAGGCCCTAACGTTGGACGGGTCTTGTTCCTTTCGTGCAGCTTTGATGGCTGCCTCATTCGCATCTTCCTGTCGTAATTGCTCGAGAATATCGACTTGATCAGCAAGGAATGTTTGCGCGTCTTTACTCGCTATTTCAATGCCATTGGTGTGTCTCGAAACACTGGATAGCGGATAATCCGACTCGGGATTGCGTATGGTTTCCTCGTAGATGGAAGTCGCGGATGGTTCGTCCTGCTCTTCTTCCGTAACTGGGGTCGACTCGCCGGCTACTTGAGCATCATCTTCTACAGGCGTTGGAGCGCCTCCATTTGTCGGCCGCATGTGCCGAGGAATGTCGATATCCACACTCCATTTCTCGCTGATCCCCTCAATGTCAAACTTGTCGCGCAGTATTCGAATCTTTGCCCACGAATCCCAGTTTGGCGGTACGAGTACCCGGTCGCGGTCGGTTAAATTATGTCGTAGCTCCTCCTGCTTGAGGAGCGACTTGATGCCAAGGGTTGAGTGTATGAGTGTCCGTAATGACCCAGGTGCTGTGGGCATCGTGTATACTAGGCTCGATCCATGCTTGAGTAAAATGGTGCGCATGTACTGAAGTATGAAGTCGAACTCGGGCTCTTTCCAACCTCGCTCCTTTTCAAGACTCTCAATCTTGTCAGCGTTCTGACACACAACACACAGTGGTATGCCGAGCGGCTCATCCCACTCTCCGGGTCCTAGCGGTATTTTGACACTCTCCATGCTACTTCCTTCTGTGCCTAGGTTGCGCCCCTTATCCTGCAGTGTCTGGATGTTCTCCTCTAGGGCTACCTTGGAGGCATCATCGAGCGAAAGAATGAGTGACCTCAGCACTCGTATCCAGTCGCGAAGTTGCCTTATCCATAACCAGGGGTGATTCCAGTCGAGCAGAATGACTATTAGCATATGGGGGAGCGTGCGCGGGTTTAGGTAGGGCTTGATCAGGGGGGTGAAGGATGGCGAGGGGTTTGCGAGCAGGTAGAGCGAGAGGCGGGCGAGAGTGTCTGAGAATGTTAGCATGCTATCACGCGCGTTGTGGAGAGCTTCGATTCGATACCTTCGTGGTCGGTGTCAAGCACGTCTTGGTAAGTGTAGCCCAGCGCAAACTGATTAGCAATTGGCGGCTTCCTGCCTCGATCTGGCGGTCTTCGGTTGCCTGAGGCGTCTGTTGATAGCGAATCCAGGAACTCTCGCTGTGTTTCTGGTGTACCTCCTGAAGGCCTTCATTAGCCAGTTCTCCTTTATCTCCATGTAATGGCCTCACCCAAGACGAGCAGGCTCTTCTCTGGTAGTCGCTTGCCACTCGAGATGTTGTCTAGCATGGGCTTCCATATTTCCTCCTTGTCCGCGTCTCTACTGCCGGGGCGGTCGTGATTTGCCGTTGTCCGCGTGGGGAAATGGGAAGCTCGACGCGCGCTCATCGCGGAGGCGCTGCGGAGCTTCGACGCGCGCGAGTTGGCTGTTTCTGCTACTGCTACTCGCGTGGGGAGTGCTGTGAAGATGATTAGGCGCCGCAAGGGGTAAGCTCAATGCGACGGCCAGTGAATGTCTAGTGGGGCTGTTGCATTGTCTGGGACGCATGTATTGACGGGGAGCTTTTCTGCAGGGGTGCTGCTGGAACCCTGCCAAGACCGAGCTTCAAAAGTTATTGCGAAATAGCCGTTCGCAGAATACACCACGACACTCTCAAAACAATACGACCGGACTCCTTGCACACGAAAGACTACCGATAGACGTCGCGTCTACACCATGCAACACTAAAGAGCCGGACATTGAATTAAAGGGTCGGGAAAGAGCCTCGCGAGCTCTACCAGGACGCACCTTCGTGACCGACGTTCACTCCCCACCATTCTATCTACACCGTCCTCACCATGAACTCGGTGCGCGCGATCCAGCAGCTCAACAAGCGCGAGCTTGAAGCTGGCATCAACCCAGGAGGCTCATGGCACACCGACTACCGTGATACCGCCTTCGTCTACATTGGCGGCCTTGCCTTCGAGCTCTCAGAGGGTGACATCATCACCATATTTTCGCAGTACGGCGAGCCCGTCTGGATCAAACTCGCGCGCGACAAAGAAACGGGGAAGTCACGTGGATTTGCTTGGATCAAGTATGAGGACCAACGGAGTTGCGACCTGGCAGTGGACAATCTAGGTGGTTCGACCATTATGGACCGAGTCATCCGGGTTGACCATGCACGTTACAAGCCCAGGGACGACGAGGATATGAGGGACAATACCACGGGAGAGCTGGACATCGATCCTGGCAACGAGTCAGATGAGGCCAGGCGGAAGCGGAGGAAGACAGAAAGTGATAGTGAAGAGGATGAGGATAGGCCCTTGTTACCCGAAGAGATCGAATTGGGGCAACTGATGGAAAAGCTTGATGAGGACGATCCGATGCGAGATTCCATGATCAAGCGACAGCAAGAAAAGGTGGACGAGGCGCTCAAAAAGCTAAAGAAGAGCAAGCGTAAGGAAAGCGAGAGGGAGCGTAGAAAACACAGACATCGCCACAGAGATGGCTCAAAAGACCGAGATCGTGATCGAGACCGTAGACGCATCAAGAACGGAGAGGAAGACGGCCATCGAGAGCGACATTCACGGCGCAAGACAGACCGAAGCAGGAGTCGTAGTGAGAGCTTAGAAGATGACCGTCGTCGTCGAGATCGAAGCCGGGAACGACATGGTATGGACAAAAACAAACGCGATCGACACCGCGAACGGGCGCGTCGCAGCCCTAGCTCTGTCGACGAAGAGCAGGAACGCCCACGGTCGAAACGCTCCCCTTTACCTTATCGCGCTCGCTCTCCTCGTCGACATCGCGAGCCCGCTCATTCTCCTATATCTGAGCGTGAACCCCGTCGCAACAAGTCATAACGAAACTATGGGCCTATACACACATTAGTAGCAAATATCCTTCTTCAAACGGCTTTCAGATACCCCTCAGGCTCTAGCCAAGTTCTATCACTACACTACTTCCTCCACAGCAAATGTCATCAATCGAAGAGGGGGCACGATTACCCCGATGCACGCCAACCGTTCATCTTCTTCTACTGGTCTAGCTGAGGATAGCCACCAAGTACACATTAGTGTCACGCTTGGCGATTTGGACCCTACTTCCTCTATAAGCGTTGCTTTTTGCGGCTCACTACATTTCACTCTGGAAAAAAACAACTAGTCGGCATGCCTTGAGTTAGTTAGACTAATCCGGTTGTGCATCATGACAAAACTGTAACGATTTAGCGGCGCTTTAACGAGCCGTCCGGTTACATTTAGAACATTGATGGGTCTTGATCCACTTACAGAAGTAATGAATAGAAGAATAGTGACTGCAATGTAACGTGCATAAGAGGAGAGCGTGAGCACAGTAAGAAGTGACGTCATCGTTAGTTTGCCCAGTCGATACATGATGCAACAGTAACTACAAGTAACAACCCCTCAAATCCCAACCTCACTAAGATTTAGCAATTGAACAAGTCATTAACCCCACAGATCGCTTTAATAGAAGCAAACAATGGCCCACCTAACCCGAGAAGAAGTGCTGAAATCAGGAGAAGTCTCTCCGGAATACAGAAAGGTAATGAGGTCTCCTTACGATGCCCTCAAAGTAAGGCCCATACTTTTGGCTACTTTCCAACACCTCAAGCGCATTTTACAAGCATACAGTGACATTATAACTCACCAACACAACTGCAGGCCTTCGAAACACGGCCAGTGGAGATCAGTGGATCGGACTTCTTCGAGCAGCGCGCAGCGAGAGCCGCACACCTCGAGAAACTGCGCCATTTATACCCGATCCCAGGTCCTATCCCAGACTCCGTGGTCGAGACGATGCACGATGTGCCTACTAGAGATGGCTCGACTATCCGTGTGCGCGTCTACCAGCCCATCAAAGGGCCACCTGAGGGTGGAAGTGCGCTTATTATGATGTACCATGAGGGAGGCTGGAGTATGGGTGATCTTGTAAGATTCAGATTGCATTAACGTGGGATGAGATGCGTAGGCTTTCTAACAGCTGAGTAGACGGACGAAGATTTGAACTGCAGGATGTTTGCGCGGGACCTGGGAGCAGTTTGTGTCAATGTAGAGTATCGGTGAGCTGACCTCACTCTATTGTGTCGAAGGTGTTCCGTTGAACGACGTAGCTTACGAAACCAGCCTCGCCCCAGAGCACAAATTCCCCATCGGAGTCAACGACTGCTGGGATGCACTCAAGTGGGCTGTTACAAATAGCAACCAGCTAAGAGCCACTCCATCGTGCGGCCTAATTGTCGGTGGTGCATCAGCAGGCGGAAACATCGCAGCAGTCATTGCTCTCCTTTCCCGCGATGAGAAATTCCAACCTCCGATCACCGGTCAATATCTATGCGTTCCAGTACTACTCCCCGATACAAATGTTCCACCACATCTCCCCCACTTGTATGAATCCCGCACCAAAAGCATCAACGACCCTGTTCTAAAGGGCCTGCAACCCGGGATGATTGAAGCAATCTACGGGCCAGATGCAAAGTCTCCGTTGTGGGATCCATACAGTCATCCTCAGGGCCATGAAGGCGTCGGAAAAGCATTTTTCCAGGTTGGTGGTCTGGATCCGCTGCGTGACGAGGCGGTGTTGTATGATCGAGTGTTGAGGGAGAGTGGTGTTTTGACGAGGTTCGAGTTGTATAGTGGGTATGGACATATGTTCTGGACGAATTATCCTGAACTGGAAGCTAGCGTGGGCTTTGTTGAGGATACGTTAATCGGTGTGAAGTGGTTGCTTGAGAAGTAGGGCTGGGGCATGATGGAAGGACACCGATCAAATCTTACTGAAAGGTTGGGAAATGCTTGTTCTCGCAAGGTCAATACGTTGCGCTGAGTAAATGTATTACAAGTCCGAGTGATGATCACACAGCGCACTGAATAAGAGAACTACGCTTTCAGTCGATATCATGAACTGGATAAAATGCCTCATAATGCCCGTACCTCGCCTGCAAGCCTCGAGCAGATTCGGTGAACTTCTTGAGTCAGTTGTAGTTGTGAGCTGGACGTGCATTGAATAACCAATAAAGAAATCGAATGGATTCCGCATACGGAATAAAGGCTTCATATTCGAGTGCAAAGACATGGCCGCCTACAGTGCTTCTAAACTTTAGGGCATTACACCTCCACTTCCCAGAATCTGCTAGGGGTTTCTATTTAATGTGTACAGCAAAATACCGAGCTTAGTCCTAGTTCTCGAAGCGGCCAATATCTGCAAGACCTGCCCCAGCATGAATATGTGGTGTTCCATCTTGGTGCACTTTAAATCCGAGTTTTTGTAGCACTCTTGCAAGTGGACCCGCCGTTCCGTTTGCTCCCACATCGTCTTCGGCCTTGAGAACAGAAATGAGCCTTTGTAATGTTGGGGTAAGGTTCACATGCACGGCGGAAGAGTTCGAAGTGAACCGAGCGGTCGGCTGATTTGTTCTATATCTGAACATCTGTGCGGATGAAAGGTTTCTTGTGAAAGACATTGGCGTATCCTAATAGAAGAGAGGTATAAATTCCTCTCTTTTTTATCCCCAACCACGGTATATGGACGAGACTGCGCTAGCTGGTGATACATAAGACTGCCTCAGATATATCAATGAGGTAGTCCAGGGGTTGGTGTTACGGGATCTTCTGGGTATCACTCTTTAATACCATTAGCAAACTCTTGTATGTGAAGCTAAAAAAACGATACGGTATAATTAAGTAGGCAAGCCTAGAAGCAGGCTAGGTCCAGGAAACATGCAGAGTGTGATCGTAGTTAGCATCAGGGAACTCTAAGTCAGGCCGCTGTAGGGGTTGGTGCCAGGATTGTATATCACTTCCAAAAAGCTTAAGGCTCTTAAGTTGAGAGAGAAGAATAATTTGTAAAGCTCGGAAGCTCTCTTAAGTTGAGTGAAGTAAACTTTAACCAAAATCCTTACAGCATTAAAAGCAGAACCCGCTCACCACCTAGCACCAGGCATACATCCTACAGGTTAGGTAACTTATCATTATTATATAATAATCGTTTCAATCTTCTTTAACAATTCTCACATTCTGCTTAACTATAGCTGTGCTACAGTAATTCAAATTCTGCATAAGGTCAAGACAAAACTGCTATCTAGCTGCTTATATGACCACAAAGACTCGTTGGACAAGCTATAAAATAACACGAAGACGGTTCTGCAGTGCTGCCTCATCTTCCAAGCATTGCTGAAAGATTACTCTCCGTCCGAAGCTGTCCCTGAGGACTCTGTTCCATGGCAGGAGCTGTCCCCAAGGACTTTCTTCCAGCATTACAAGACATGACGAAGAGCGTCAAGTGGATCTACTGGCTATTCATCAGGCCGCGTTCTGTCCAGCTCTTACACACGCTGTCACGTGAATGCCAAGGATAGATGGTCAGTGCCGGGATCCCTATATCATTCATTCAGCAGATAGTTTAGTTCAGTAGAACCTATGAATACATAATCACCCCCCATATCCTACAGATTAGTAGCTAAAGCATTTAACTTTTCTCGCGCCTCTCACAATCCCGGTACAGCAAACCGCAGTTAAGAGGATTTTCAAAGCGCCTACGCCCTAGTTGAGCTATCGCTGGTTCTGTGAAAGTACTTTAAGTGCGGAAATGTTTGTAATTACATTAATTCTTCTAGGATAGGTTGAGAAGGTCGCTAACCATGGTTCCAAACCTCATTATCGTTCTCCTATGGTACCAAATATCGATTTTCTGATGAGTCTGATGCGAGTTTTGGTTGTACCCAACAGTTGCAAACCGCAGTTTGCGTGGCACCAAGATCGAGACGGCACTCTGGCCTCGTGTCGCCGGAAACCTCATACTTCACACCGCATGCTATCAACATGGACCACGAATTGGTCACTGAAGTCAAGAAATCAATTGCCGACTCGGAACAGCACTCGGCAACGATGGAATCACTCTTGCCACGAAATTGGAGCTTGCGCGGTCCCGCGGATAATTGCGAAACTAGGGCGACACCAGTAGATACCTCAATACAACTCATGTAAACTACCTTTGCAGCATACAGCGTGTTATTAGCAGCATCAGTGTTAGTCCTGAATCATCTGAATGGTATCACAGCTCGCTATCGTCTCCTCGTTCAGTCTTTTCAACTTGGAGCTTGATGGCTACAAAAACTTGTGCATTTTGTTTTGAATTGGAATCAGACAATTTCACCAACAGCGGGGGATTGTATCGGATCTTGGATTTTTTTCATTTTGTAGCAATGATTACATGGGTATACATGTTCCAATGTGGAAAGCGTGAATTGATACTATGTTCCTCTAGCTGTATTCTTAGGTAAAGACATTTTCGCACTGGGATAAAGAAAATCATCTATCAATATGAAAAGTGAATTACGCACATGGCTTTACAGTCACAAGGAGAAATGCAAAGTTAGATTGTAGCGAATGTTTAGTTCGATGCTACGTTGCTCTCTTAGAGCTAAATGCTACCCAAATCCAACCGCAGTCTTTCTCACTTTAGTGCACATTAGACCCTTGCTGCGCTGTTTCCTCGCGGCAACCTTTCCCTGACTGCCGGTGGTGCGCCTTGTGAGCCTTGGTAAGACTGACCACGAATTACACTTCCCCTTCTCGTACCAGGCACGGAACCGTCACCCACAAGCGAGTTTGCCCTGGAACCGTACAGGCCGGGTAGGCTGCTGACTCTTCGACCACCAGTCTCTTCACGGGCAGTATTTAGCTGCTGCGCAAATGGACTCCTCTTCCTCAACTCAGGACCCTTCCAGTAGATGACGTATACGGAAACGACTAGCAGTAGTGAGATAGCGAATAGAATCGTCGAAGCATATGCGAGATGAAACTTGCCGCCACTGCCGCCGATATTTTGGTAGAAGGGCGTAGCCGGCAGGGTTAGCACACCGGCAAGGAAATCTCGGGCCCATCCATTGCCACCAGTTGCTGATGCGGAGTATGGACCGTACGCGCAGATCATGTAGTCGATGGTAGCCATATAAATAGCGTAGTTGGCAATACCAATAATCGCAGATCCAACTAGCGAGCCCATCCAGTGAATTGGTGGGCCAGTCGAGGTCCATGCGAAAATAATCAGCCCAATAGGCAGGCACGGCGCAGTGAACAGCAGCCACCAAAGTCGCGCCTCATAGTTCGCCTGCTCGTCGCCAGGGCGTTCACGTCGAAGCCGATAGTTGCGCTTGATTGCTGGAAAGAACGAGAACCAAGCCAGGAGGTATCCGATGCCGATGGGGATGAACGCTAGACCAATCGAAAATGCTGCGAAATCCCACTGTTTGTATACAAGCGCATACGACTGAAGGAACATGAAGATGATAGCATCTGAGAATCCAGAGAGTAGAGACAAGACAAGCACGATGGGCTCAGTGAGGAACATGCGGAAGGGTCGGGTCCAGGTGATCATGATCTCACGCGCACTGAATCGCTCTTTGAAGGTCTTGAGTTCGTTCGGGCCCCAGATGTTGACAGGTTTGCCGTCCTTGTCCCCTGCGGTGCGTCGCTTCTTGGCAATGCGGTCCATCATGACAGTTGTGCGGGTTTCGGGAACGAGGATGATGTGGGCGAGCTGGACGGCGCAGCCGAAGATGAGCTGGATCCAGATGTTCCATCGCCAGGCTAGGAATTGTTCAACAAAGCCACCGACGATGGGACCGAATATGGAACCACCAACTGATGAGAACACGATAAATGCCTGAATTTGTGAGTTTAGGTTACCAAGTGGAGAAGGAATGTACGTACCACGGCGTATTGCTGATTATCCGGCTCGAAAAGGTCAGCCACAATCGCAAGAGTGACTGAACCACCGGCTGTGGAAATACCACCAAGAGCGCGACACACGATGATTGTCGCAAAGTTGGGCGCAATGCCCACAGGGATCTGCCAAATATTCACAAAGAACATACTGAGCTGGAGGATGGGCCACCTGCCGAGCTCTTCGCTCCAGGGCGCCCACAGCTCGCATCCAAACGCGTACGTGATCAAAAAGATGGCTGCACCGACACGCGCAGCCTGTGCGCTGACACCGAACTCGTGCGATATCCCGGTAACGGCATTGCTGTATAGCGAGGTGTTGAAGTTCATGCTGACTTGCACTAGGAAGATGACACCGAGAATCGACCACTTCTTCCATGTCGGGAAAGAAAAGCCGAGCTCGTCGTAGCAGTCTTCTTCGGTGATTTCGTAGCGGTCGTAGGTGCCGTACTTCTCATAGTGTTTTCTATCGTCCTCGCTCGTTGCAAGGCCCGAGGGGTCCTCAGCGTGGTGTGTATCGTTGTCGGAGGTAGAGGCGTCTTTCTTTTCCGCGTTGACAGCCTCGTTGTTGCGAACGGTGTTCGCATCGTGAATGTCGGGCTTGGGTTCTACCGCAGACGCCATGTTGGCAGAAGCGATGCGCTCGAATGGATTAAAGAAGGCAACACGGAGTGTTCTCCAAAGCTGACCCGCGGGGAAGGGCGGATAAGGATGCTGAAAGGATGCTGATCATCAATGAACGTCACGCCCACGCGCGGGTATGGGCTATCTTATAAACGGAAGCCCAGTGGATGTCGCCAGGCGCACAGTGCGGAATTGCACATATCACAAGGCTTTCTAACCGCGAGACGTCATCTTACAGCTCTTTCTGGCTTGGAGGATTCGACGCTACTGGTGTGATAGTGCTAGAGGACCGTTGCGATTCGTGCCGTAGCCTCTCAGATGAAGCAAGAAAGCTATTATTGTGGGTCGAAGCTAAGCAAATAGCGGGAGACATGCCCGGATGTGGCGCATCCATGGAGCGTTGCCGTGAGGTTGAAGATGGTGCCCTACGTCATGACGCCGTTCTCGTTCTTCAGGACGACTCCCTGTATCCAGTATCACGACGAGCATATCGACCATCTCAACGGATTTGTCGTATGTGAGACCCCCAAGACATTGCCTCGTTCCAAGGCCCTTAAGCCTCAATCAAGGCGTCCACAAGCACCGTCGATCCCGCGTGCCAAGCAGTGCCTCAATTCTTGGTTCGCTTGATCGACTTTGCAAAGCGCCATCGCTGACGTCACTCGCCTTCGCAACAAATCCTTCCCTTTCGCACCCCGTGAGCTTCCCACGGCAGCCAGACTCCTCAAATTCAATACCCGAAAGGCGCGAGTTTTCCTATGCGCCGAGAATGCGGCGACTCGACCATGAAACGGGCGGCGCACGCGATGTCACGATATCGTGGCAGTTAGGCGGTCGGGATACCCCATCCGGTCACTCCAAGACTGCGAAACTGACCCACATGTTACTTCGAGACGCGCCCTGGCCCCGCATAGTGACCAAAAAGGGTTCAAGAGATGCAAGTTTTGATGCCTCAAGAGCGCAGATTTTTTCTCTCGCGCTATTGAGCTCTGGGGACACTAGAAACTACTGCGCAGGCCCTGCGTATGGGAGAAACAACAGAGATGATATCGAGTCGTGGAGAGTAGGAAAAGGTCGAGTCAATGACTCGCTAGACTTCATTTCTCCATTTCAATTCCTCGCTGCTTTTTCGGCAACCGCATCGTAACTGCATCATCTTCTAGCACACATTACAATCCCGTGCCAAAAGCCTGGATTTACAGAGTTCGCTTTGAATAATCGAAACTGCTCCCCCACCCGGTCCTCGCGCCATCTATCACACCCCAGAGGCTTTCTATATTCTTCGAGCGGATGCCATGGACATCCAAATGCGTAGACCTCATTCAAGGTATCACACCATTATTCTCCGACCAAGATTGCCTTTCTCGACACATTTTCTACAATCATCACATCAGGTTGGGATTGACCTGTATTCGGATACAACGCTCACTTCTGTTGAAGGCTGCATTTCCCATTCAATGTTCATAGACTAAATCGCCACGCAGAGTACATTAGTACAGTAGATAACCGACCAAACGAGACTCCCAGAAGCCGGATGTAAAGAGATATAAGCCTTTGACAGCCGCTCGGCGTGCTAAGCTTCGCGGGCCGCTGCAGCCTGTATCCTTCAAGGCACTAGCGCTGCCATTCTCTGCTCATATACTACCTACGGTATTGGAAGGGCAAGAGACCTGGTGCTTGGACAGAGGCAATCAAGAAACTCGGCCGAGCAATGACGATAGATATCTCTACTACCTGCCATTACGCGAAGAGAAATGACAATAGGAGCGTCGCGGTCGGAATGATCAAAACGAGGTGAGAAATGACAGGCGGCCTTTTTAAGTTTTGTCGGGTCACACCATGAGCAACTGCATGTCGTCAAAAATCAGCGATTGGCCTAACAAACCCACTCTTTATTAATCATGAAGCAAAACACTTTAGATACACGCGACACTTTAAAAGGCCCCGGTAGAGGTAGGGGCCATACCAAGACATTTGACGGATAACTGCCGACAACCCCAACAACCACCTGCGGCATTTGACCTGTAGATCTAAGACGATTAAGATGGCTAGTTGATACACACAATTAATTCGCCATATCACCGGATAATCATCCCGGTAATGCTGGCGCAAGTTGATTCGCACCAAACCTGAATCATCCTGTTTCTCTTAATATCTACTCATCGCTTCCCCGCTTTCGAACATGGACGGCACGCGCTTTCTTATCTGGGGTGAACGAGAAAGCTAACAATCCTGATACGGTGATTCCAGAGCATATTCAAACTTAAAAGGATCCAGGGACACGGATACCGTTCCAAGTTTGACTTCCATCTGAAAACCTCTGGATTCCCTACTTTTAATACGCTCAAGATCAAGTCAGCCGGGAAGATGAAGTTTCTCTCCGCCGTTGCGTTCATCGCGCCTGTTCAGGCTGGCCTACGGTTTCCATGCTCGACCTTGACCTTCCAACGCCTTGACCCCGTCGTCGAGCCGGGCTCAAACCCGTCCGCCCATGTTCACCATATCGTCGGTGGAAACGCCTTCAACTCGTCCATGACGGGAGATGTTTCCACGAGAGCTACCTGCACTACTTGCCAAATGTCGGAGGACTTTTCCAACTACTGGACTGCTGTCTTGTACTTCAAGCATCCTACCAACGGCTCCTACCACCGTGTGCCGGTTCTTCCTGTCCAGCCCCTGTTGGGAGGATCAAACGGCGCAGAAGGTGGACTTACAGTCTACTATACCCAGTTCGACTTGATTAAGGACAACCTGAAGCAAAATGCGCCAATTAAAACCTTCCAACCAGTAATCTCACCAGATATTCCAACGTGTTTCATGATTCTGATATTCCATAGGGTTTCCGCATGACGGTGGGCAGCCCAACTGCAAGCTCCCGTCCGCATACCGGCCTACGCTACCAGTGCCTGACAGGCAATAACAGAGGCCCCGAGACGCCCGACTTCCCCACCAAGCCATGCTCAGGCGGTATCTTCGCTACTCAACACTTCCCCGCGTTAGTAAATAACCTTCCCATAGACTACGCTTGCTAATGGGAAGCAGATGCTGGGATGGCAAAAATCTTGATAGCCCCGACCACCAATCTCACATGTACAATACTATCCAGTCAGACGGATTCACGAACGCCCCTGCATGCCCGTCATCTCACCCGGTCCGCACCCCACAAGTAACCTATGAGACTACTTGGGATACGAGCAAGTTCAATAGCATGTGGCCTTCTGGTGCCCCCAATCCTTTTGTGTGGAGCTTCGAGGGCACTAGCGGGTTCGGTACCCACGCTGATTACATGTTTGGCTGGAAGGGCGATGCACTCCAGCGCGCTATGGATAAGTCCGAGTGCCGCTACGATGGCTGCGGTTCTATTACAAAGCAGGCTATGGCCACTGCCAACAAGTGCACCGTCAAGGACATGGTTGGCGAGGAGACTGTAGGATGTATGTTTTGACTCCATCAGACACCAAGAAGATGAATGCTAACGTGTAGTAGGGCTCTCAAAGCTTCCGGGTATGCTATAATTGGGCTAGCTTAGCTAGGGTTCGTTCGTGGTGGGCTTAATGGTGATTCTTTTGCGCAAATTAACGTACACGCTCGTTCGATTGACCTTGTGAGTCTTTTAGTTCAAATTAGATTGGTTACTAGCGAGTACTGTTTATTACACTTCTTTTTATAACTCGCTAGACTATATGTGACGCTTATTATGCTTACCTTTCGCTAACATGAAAGTTGATCCGTGCATGTGTAAAGTAAAAATAGCTTTCTATACTAAGAAGAAGGACGGATAAGACGATACGAGAGTGAGACTACTAGGTATAAGTACTAAGTAACATGTTACTACCTAGGAAGCACTTTTTAGGTAGCGAGGGTAACGTAGCGTGGTACTATCCGTATGTAGCATACTACTAATATTTTCTGTTAGTACGATTAACTGGATATGCATGCATTGTAGTTAAGCTTGGACTAAGTAATACAGATATTGGAAGCTAGCACCTCCCCTATACAAGGTATATAGTATCGCAGCATGCTAACTTATATTCTTAGCTTAATTAGGAATGCAGGGCAAGCGTTTTAGCTGTACTAACCTACAGACTATAGATTTCCCTATTGCTGTTCTTATATACTTCCCTTTTATGCGCAGTCACTCTTATTGCGCACAGATATACTAAGTGTATATTAAGTAATGTGCTGTTCTGCCTTTTAGTTTTTGCGGCAATAGATAACTTTTAAAAGTAAAGCTTCTACAAAAAAAGAATAAGTTATAAAGCTTAGAAGCTATCTGCAAATTATAAAAGCAGTATTATAATAAAATAAATAGTATAGTACTGCAACGCAAAACCTAGTAGCAGAATTATAAAATTAATTTTAGCTATTGTTACAATTACAGTAATACCCTGCCTCTTATAACCTACTTAGGCACAAAAGCACTAGGTAACTTAGCACTTAGCTAAATTATATATATTTTAGTAAGTCCTAGTAGTTATAGCGCGTTTTTAAATTACTAAAACTGTAAGAATTTATAAAACTAGAAGTAGCTAGCTCTAATAGAACGCAGGGTTAGTTCTTAAGGATAAGTATTATATAAATATAAAAAAAATACTAGCTTTTAAAAAGTAGCTTAGTTATAAGTATTATAAAGTAGAACAAAAATTGCTTTTATAATAATATATTACACAGGCAAGTTAGTTGCCCAGTTAAGTTAGTTATAATGCTAAAACTTTACTAAAATTAGTACTATGCACAATAGTATAATACTATAAAAAACTATAATAGTAAATTATAATAAACTAATTTATTTAAAAATTATTTTTACTTTTTGCTTGCATATTTACGCATTATACCTAGCTTTATTATAATATTTATAGCGCTTTTAAAAAAGCTTACCTGCTTTAATATATACCTGCTTTTTTACTTTTTTTTTATTACTACGCGCCTTAAACTTTTTTAAAATTATTAGTTAAAAACTATTTTTTATTATAAAAGTCCCTTTTTTTTATACTTACTTTTTTTTATATAATTTTTATTATATAGCAGCTTTATTAGCTGCTTAAAACTTAGCAATTTTTTTTTATACTAATATAAGCTTATGCGCGATTATAGCTGCACTTTTTAAATTTTTTTTAAAAGCTTTAACTATTAAAATAGAAAAACTATTTAAGTGCTTTTAAATTTTTGTTTTAACTAGTATTAATTAAAATTTAAATTCTAAAGTATTGCTTAGTATTTTTAACTTCTAAGGACTATTTTTAATAGTAAGTAGTAATAAAGTATATAACTAGATATTAAATTTTAATATTACAGTTTTAAAGTTAAAAAAAACTAAACTAGCGCTTTTAAAGCTACTTAAAATATTGCTTTTTATAATAATAGCATTAAAAGCTAGTTTAAAGCATAGTAAAAACTTAATTTTAGTAATATAGTTAATACTATTGCGTATTAGCTTTTTAGCTTAGTATTTATACGCTTTTTTTAAAAGCGCAAAATAATTTATATTAAGTAGCTATAGTAAGTGCGACAAATATAAAAATATATAAAAAATAATAATTTTCTATTCTTTGCAGTACTGCTAGAATTAGATTAATATATAGCTTTTATAACTATTAATAATAAGTAAATAATAAATATTAATAATTTTCTTTTTAATATACTTATTAAAGTGCTTTAACTACTTAAAAGTAAGCTTATTTATTATTTAGCTATTTTTAAAAACTGTAATAATTTAATTATAAAGCAGGCTATTTTTTTTATACTAGGCTAAAAAGTAGTTCTTGCCTGTAAAAATAATAAAAAGTAAAATAGCTTACTTTATTACATTAATATTTTAAATTACTATTATTTATTTTTAATTACTTTATTATACTATCTTTAGCTGTCCTTAATAATTAGTACTTAAAACAATAGTTTTATATAATGTATTACACAGGCGAGTCGGTCGCCTAGTTAAGTTAGTTATAATGCTAAAACTTTACTAAAATTAGTAGTTTTTTACTATTAAACGCGATGCCTTAATATAACAATATACAATTTTTTTAAAAAGAAAACTAAATATAGCTTATAGTTTAAGCTTTAAAATGCAATGTAAATTTTTCTTAATAAAAAGCTGCGCAGATTTACAGCGTCTTTTAAACAATACTTAGTAATTAACTAAAAGGAAAACTTCTATAATATAATACTAGGCCTAACAAAATAAGGCTTTCTTTAATAAAAAAAAAAGTAATTGCCTAGTATATACTTTACTTTAAAAACTAAGGATTTCTGCCCTAACTAGCTGCTATAAATAATATAGCTAATACTTTGCTAGCTAAATATAGGCAACTACTTATTAGCAGGAACTAGGCTAGCACATTTGTTAGACAATATCTATAGCTTAGTACTAAAACTTTTTAAAAGTACAACTACTAAAAAGCCTTATATAAAGATTTTAAGCTTATATAAGGCTAGTTCTAACTTGTAAAAAATATAAAAGCTAAGTATAATATTTAAAATAAAAATATATATAACTTTAATAAAATAAGCTTTATAATAGGCTAGATATTATATAAAATTATTGTTTTAAGTGCTAATTATTAAAAACAGCTAAAGATAGTGCAGCAAAGTAATTAAAAATAAGTAATAGTAATTTAAAGCATTAACATAATAAAGTAAGCTATTTTACTTTTTATTATTTTTACGGGCAAGAACTACTTCTTAGCTTAGTATAAAAAAAATAGCCTGCCCTATAATTAAGTTATTATAGTTTCTAAAAATAGCTAGATAATAAATAAGCTTACTTTTAAGTAGTTAAAGCACTTTAACAAGCATACTAAGGGGAAAGTTATTAGTACTTATTATCTATTTATTATTAACAGTTATAAGAGCTATATATTAGTCTAATTTTAGCAGTACTATAAAGAATAAAAAATTATTACTTTTTATATACCCCTGTATTTGTCGTACCTGCTATAGCTACTTAATATAAATTATTTTGCGCTTTTAAAAAAGGCGTATAAGTACTAAGCTAAAAAGCTAATACATAACAGCATTAACTATATTACTAAAATTAAGTTTTTACTGTGCTTTAAACTAGCTTTTAATGCTGCTATTATAAAAAGCAATATTCTAGGTAGCTTTAAAAGCGCTAGTCTAGTTCTTTTTAACTTTAAAACTATAATATTAAAGCTTAATATTTAGTTGCGTACTCTACTACTACTTACTATTAAAAACAGTCCTTAGGAGTTAAAAATACTAAGCAATACTTTAAAATTTAAGTTTTAATTAATGCTAGTTAAAACAAGAATTTAAAAGTACTTAAATAGTTTTTCTACTTTAATAATTAAGGCTTTTAAAAAAATTTTAAAAAGTGCAGCTATAGTCGCGCACAAATTTATATTAGCGCAGAAAAAAATTGCTAAGCTTTAAACAGCTAATAAAGCTATTATATAATAAAAATTGTATAAAAAAAAGCAAGTATAGAAAAAGGGGACTTTTATAGTAAAAAACAGTTTTTAACTAACAATTTTAAAAGAGTTTAAGGCGCGTAGTAATAAAAAGAAAGTAAAAAAGTAAGTATATACTAAAGCAGGTAAGCTTTCTTAAAGGCGCTATAAATACTATAGTAAAGCTAGGTATAACGCGTAAATATACAAGTAAAAAGTAAAAATAGTTTTTAAATAAATTAGCTTATTATAATTTACTGCTATAGTTTTTTATAGTACTGTACTGTTGTGCATAGTACTAATTTTAGTAGGGTTTTAGTATTATAACTAACTTAACTAGGTAACCGACTCGCCTGTATAATACATTAATATCTAGCCTATTATAAAGCTTGTTTTATTAAAATTATATATATTTTTATTTTAAATACTATATTTAGCTTTTATATTTTCTATAAGTTAGAACTAGCTTTATATAAGCTTAGGATCTTTATATAAAGCTTTTTAATAGTTATACTTTTAAAAAATCTTAGTACTAAGCTATAAATATTATCTAATAAATATACTAGCTTAATTCCTACTAATAAGTAATTGCTTATATTTAGCTAGCAAAATATTAGCTATATTATTTATAGCGGCTAGTTAGGGCAGAAATCTTTAGTTCTTAAAATAGAGTATATACTAAGCAATTACTTTTTTTTTTATTAAAAAAAGCTTTATTTTATTAGGCCTAGTATTATATTATAAAAGCTTTCCTTTTAATTAATTACTAAGTATTATTTAAAAAATGCTATAGATCTGCGCAGCTTTTTATTAAAAAAAATTTACATTGCATTTTAAAGCCTAAATTGCAAGCTGTATTTAATTTTCTTTTTAAAAAAATTATATGTTATTGTGTTAAAATATTACATTTAATAGTAAAAAACTACTAATTTTAGTAAAGTTTTAGCATTGTAACTAATTTAACTAGGCGACTAACTCGCCTGTGTAATACGTTATAAGTAAAATACTTTATTAAGTTAAATATAATATGCTATAAAGGCCTATTGTCTAAATTTATATATTTAGTACTATTTTTAAGTTTTATTGTTAAAGTTTATTTTAAGCATTTTAGTAGTTTAAAAACGCGCTATAATTACTAAAATTTACTAAAATATATATAATTTAGCTAAATACTAAGTTATTTAGTACTTTTATACCTAAATTAATTATAAAAGGCAGAGTATTACTATAATTATAATACTATTTTTTTTTTTTTACTTATATTTTTATAAGTATTGTTTTATTTTTTTATATAGCTAAGTATTATTATTGCCTTGCAGATTATATTAAGTATTTAAGTATTTTTATAATAATTATTTATTTTTTTTATACTAAATAATAGTTATTTTATAAACTATTATTATTATATAAAAAATATATAAATTATATTTATTCTAATACTGCGCAGTACAAGCTAAAAAGCCTACTTTTATTAAATTTTTTAAAAATTAATAAAAAAGTAAAAAAGTTAAAAAAATTTAAAAAAGCTAAAAAAGCGCGTTTGCGCATTAAAAAAGACTTAACTAAAGTAGTTTATTATATACTTAATAAGCGCAAAACAAGCTATTTTATTTTTATAATTAAAAAAAATTGCTTTATTAAAAAAAGCAAAAAATATTTAATAAAAAGTTATTTTTTATAAAAGCTTTTAAAAAGCTTAAAATTTAAAAATTTTTTAATTTTATAATTGCTTTAGCTAATCCTAAAGCGCCTATTAAAGCGGCTACTATTAATTAGTTATTCTTTTAAAATTTTAGTAATACTATGCTAAAAGCTAGCAGCAGTTTATAAAGTTTATTTTTAATTTTTATATATTTTTGCTATTAGAGTACTTTTTCTACTTAACTAAATACTTTATATTATTACTAACCTATTAGTGCTATAAATTTTTTTTAATTTTAAACTTATTTTCTTTTTCTAGTTTAAAGTAGAAAATTGTTTATAGTAGTATTTTTAAATTTATAAATTCTAATATATTTATATAAAATTTAAAGTATATTTTAAAGTTAGCTAGAAAGTTTAAAAAATAGTTTATAAGTTTATTTTTTATTTTAATTAAAAATAGTCTAACCTTAACATAATTAAAGCTTTTATTAAATTTTTTTATTTTTTAATTTTTTATAAAAAAATATATTCTATTTTTTTTTAAGCTAAAGTGCTATTTTTTATTTTTTATTAATATATAAAATGTTTTTTTATTATGCTGCTTAAAGTTCTGTTTAAGCTTATTATAAAATATTTTTAGCTTTTTTATAGTTATTATAGCAGCTTTTATTTTAAAACTAAGGTATATTTTAATAAACAAGTTAAAGTATTACCTATAGTTAGTAAAAAAAAATATTACTTTTATTAATTTAAATAATTTATTATTATAGGCAAGTTGTGCAATTAGTAACAGTAATATTTAATTATTTTAGCTATAATTAATATATATTTATAAATATACTTTTATAATTTAATTTATTTTTTTAATTTGTTTATTAGTCTATAAGTAATAAGCAGTAAAAAGCTTTTTTTTTATTTTTATAAGTACTAATAAGTTTATTTAAAAGTTAAATATAAATAGTAAGTCTTAATTTATAATAATTAATTTAAAAAATTTATATTATTTAATAATTTTATTGCACACAATATAGGCTATTTATATAATAGTAAATTTTTTAATTTAAAATATATATTTTACGGCTTTTGTAAATTAGTTTACTATAATAAAAATTATATTATACCTAATTCCTATAATAAAGTTTATAAAAAGTAATAATTTTATAATAAAATCTATTAAAAAATATTTTTATAATTATTTTAAGATTTTTAGTGCTTGCATTTCTTTATAAAGTATATATATATTATATTTTTTTTTTAGCATACTATACATTATTTAATAAATTATACTACTTTATCTTTTATATTTAAAAAATTATAGTACTATTTAATAAGTTTTATTATTTTTTTTATTCTAGAATAGCTGTAGATAGAGTTATTATAATATTTTTTAATTATAGTTTCCTATAGCTTTTTAAAAATAGCTAGTAATATAGTAAAAAAATTATTAAACAAAATATTTAGTCTAAAAGTTTTATTTAAGTAATATTTAAATATTATATTATTAATTATATTCTTAATTCTTGCAATATCTAGTTATTAGCTAAGTATATTAGCTTATTTATTATTCTTATTAAGAGTATATACTATTTTAAACTTATATTATTTTAATTTTTTTATTTATTTAACTTATTTATAATTAAGCATTTTAATAATAGTAAAATTAATTAAGTTTTTATAATTTATAAAGATTGTAAGTTTTAAGCAGCTTTTAGTATATATTTACTAATATTTTAAAGTATTAATAACTGCTATAAGTTTTTTATTATATATATTATATTATTTTTTTATATTAGTAAACTTTTATAAGTAATATCTAATTAAGTACTATTTATTTTTTTATTTTTATAGTACTACAGCTCCTAAGGCAAAGTTTAAAGCGTCTATTTTAAAATATAATAATTTATTACTTTTAAAAATAATTAATACTAGTATAATAGTGCTTGCTTTTTTAAGTTTTTAAAAAGCTTTTTTAGTATTATAGTTTTATTGCTATTTAACATTTTTCTGCATTAACTTTGTAAACAAAATAGCTTTTTTTAAAATTTTTTATATAAATTAGCAATTAAAATTAATAAATTTTATAAATAACTGTATATTTTTTACTGTTCTAAGTATAAGCTATTTTTTTATAATTTAAATTTTATTTTTGCTTATTTTTATTTTATAAATACTAATTATATATTTTAAAAATTTAACTTTTTTTTTGCTTTATTAGTACTTGTTTAAGTCTACTAGTAGTTTAGTCTATTTTAAAAAAGCTAAGACAGTTTTAATATAGCTAGTATATTTTTGTATATTATTAAAATAAATTAAAATATTATTTAAATAAGTAATAATAAATATATTAAAGTATTTTTTTAGTATATTATTAATAAGTGTTTAGTAAGTTGCTAAAGCATTAGTAAAACTAAATAGTATTACTATATATTTATAGTATCTATAGCGTGTTTAAAATACTATTTTCTATTTTTTACTTTTTTTTATATATATAAAGTTATACGCTTTTTATAAATCTAGCGCTATAAAATTTTTTATATATACTAGCTAATTTTATAGTTCTGCAATATTAGGTAGTAAATATTAATTTTTAATTATTATATTATTAAGCTTGCAGTAATTTATGTAGAATTTTAGTTTATTATTTTTTTTAAATATAAATAATATAAAAAATCTAGCTAGTAACTATAATTTGCATATAAAGCTTTTTTTTATATTAATTTTAATATAATTCTAGAGCGTTTTAAGCTCCTTTTTTAATAGTTTATAAATAAGCTTAAAAGTTAATTGCTTTTTTTCTTATAAAATAATTTTATAATTTTAAAGCTAATATTTAAGTAATATTTTTATATTTATTTTATTTTAAAAAAGTTTAATAAATTTTTTATATTTTTAAAATATTTTTAAAAGTATGCTTTTTTTTTATACTTATACTTTATAGTTTAAGGGCTTAAAAGTACTAGCTAAGTAAGTATTTATTTTTTTTAAAATAATTTTAGTTAAATTAATATTATTTATTATATTTTTATTTATTATTATAGCAAGTAATATAATAGGCAAGCTGCTAGTTGCATTATATTTACAGTATTTAAAACTAATTTTACTTTTTCTTTAATTAATTTTAAAATTATAAGTTTTAAGCTAAAAAAGTTTTAGTATTATATTTTTTCTTACTAGTTTAATAATATTTAAACTAACTTTTTTCTAGTATTATTAAATATAAAGCTTTACTTATTATATTTCTTTTATAATATAAATTTTTTTTAGTATAAGTTTTTTATTTGCTACGCTTAGTAAGTATAAAACTAGTTTTAGTAGTATAGTAAATTTTGCTTGCCTTACTACTTATGCTAAAATATAATTTTATTATAATTTAAAATTTATTAAAGCTTTTATTTAATATTTTTTAAATTTTATTTTAAGCTTAAGGAGTTTTTGTGCGTTAGTAGTATATAATTTTTAATTTATTTATAAAGTAGGTTAAGTTTTATTTAAAAAAAATTTTTTTTATATTTATAAATACTTTTATTAATTATGTATTATAAGCACTTAAAACTTAAATATAGCTACTATAAGTTTATTTAGCAATTACTATTAATAACTATTTTTATTATTATAACTTCTTATAAGTTATGTAAGAAAAAGTTCTATGCTTTTTATTTATTATAAAAATATTTAAAATATTTATTATTTAAGCAGTTAAACTACTACTATTTATAATAAATTTAAGCACTAAAAAAGTATCCTATTTTATTTTTTTTGCTATAATGGTAGACGCAGGTATTATAACTATATACTATTTATAAAAGCAATAAATATTTAAAATTTTTATAATTATATATATAAAGTAAAGTAAAATAATTCCTGCGTATATATTATTATATTTTTTTTTTTACTTTATTTTTTTACTAAGTAGTATATAATTTTTAATTTATTTAATTAAGTTTTTAATTTTTTTTATTATTATTTCTGTAAAACGTATTTTATTATACTAATATTAGTAAAACTTTATATTTTTTTAAGTAAAAAGTTATTTATTTTGCGCTTAGCTATATTATTGCGTTAGCAGCTTTTTCTTGCAGGTTTTATTAATATTAGAATTTTTTAAAAAATTTATAATTAAAAAATCTTATAATTTTGTATATATATTTAAGTAGAAATTTAAGTTTTACTAGTACTAATAGTGCAGGTATAGTAGTTTAATGCTATTATTTAAAATTTTTTTATTTTTTATACTTGCTAAAAGAGGTTTCTTTAAACTCTATTTTAATAGTAAAAATAATTTTTTAATATTTATTGTTTATATTATTGTGTAGTTGTTTAGAAATTATTATATTAATTATTTAAATTATTTTATTTTTTTAGTAATAGTTTTGTGCTATATACCTAATTTTCTAATAATTATAATATATAATATTCTTTTTTTTATGCTTCTGTTTTTTCTTAAAAGCGTTTTTTTATAAATTATTAAATTATATAAGTTTAAAACTTTATAATTTATATATCCCCTATAATAGGTATAATAGTTAGTTAAACTATACTTTTTTAATATTAAGATAATTATATTATATTAGTTAGTTTGCTATTAAAAGTTTTTTATACTTAAATTTTAAACTAAATTTATAAAATTTATTATTAATTTTAATAATTTTCTAAATTAACTAATTTAATATATTAAGTTGTGCGCTAAAGCGCATTAGTTCTTATTTTATAATACTTTTAAGTTTTTAGCAGAATATTTACATTAGCGCTTTATTATTTTATTTAATATTAATAATATATTACTAAAATATATTAGTATAATCTCCCGTAAACTTTTTTTAAGTAAGTATTTAAATAGTGCGCTTTATAATAGTAAGTTTTTTAAATATAAAAAAGTGCTAGCAAAACTAAGTTTTATACTTATTTTAGTTTTTAAATATATAAGTAATGCTAGTATTATTATTATTATTATTATTTATATATTTAACTAAGTACAAGTTGTTCTAGTTAGCAGCTTTTTTTTAAAAATAAGTAAAAGCTAAAAAAACTTAGTTTTTTTTTTCTACTATATTACTAGCAAACTTAAAGTATAGATTTATTTATATTATTTATATTTTAAGCTTTTTTTATTTTTTATAAAATAAGTTTAGCTTAGCAGCTTTACTAATAGTGCTATAAGTTTTTTGTAGTATATTTATTAAAGCGTTGCTTATTTTAAAGTATTTAAAATATAAAAATTTATAAAACTAAAAGTAGCTAGCTCTAATAAAACGTAAAATTAGTTTTTAAAAATAAGTATTATATAAATATAAAAAAAATACTAGCTTTTAAAAAATAGCTTAGTTATAAGTATTATAAAGTAGAACAAAAGTTACTTTTATAATATAAGTAAAATACTTTATTAAGTTAAATATAATATGCTATAAGAGCTTATTGTTTAAATTTATATACTTAGTACTATTTTTAAGTTCTATTATTAAAGTTTATTTTAAGCATTTTAGTAGTTTAAAAATGCGCTGTAACTACTAGGACTTGCTAAAACACATATAACTTAGCTAAGTGCTAAGTTACTTAGTACTTCTGTGCCTAAGTTAGTTGTAAAAAGCAGAGTATTGCTATAATTGTAACAAAAACGCTTAAAACAAACTTTAATAATAAAACTTAAAAATAGTACTAAGTATATAAACTTAAGTAATAGGCCCTTATAGCATATTGTATTTAACTTAATAAAATATTTTATTTATACTATAAAAGTAATTTTTATTTTATTTTTTTAATACTTATAACTAAGCTACTTTTTGCAAGCTAGTATTTTTTTTATATTTATATAATACTTATTTTTAAAAACTAACCTTGCGTTCTATTAAAGCTAGCTACTTTTAATTTTATAAATTTTTATATTTTAAATACTTTAAAATAAGTAATATTTTAATAAATATATTATAAAAAACTTGCAGCGCTACTAATAAAGCTGCTAAACTAGACTTATTTTATAAAAAATAAAAAAAGCTTAAAATATAAATAATATAAATAAATTTGTACTTTAAATTTGCTAATAATATAATAAAAAAAAAAAACTAAGTTTTTTTAGCTTTTACTTATTTTTAAGGAAAAGCTGCTAATTAGAACAACTTATACCTAGTTAAATATATAAATAATAATAATAATAATAATACTAGTATTACTTATATATTTAAAAACTAGAATAAGTATAAATTTTAGCTTTACTAGCACTTTTTATATTTAAAGAACTTACTATTATAAAGCGCACTATTTAGATATTTACTTAAAAAAAGTCTATTAGAAATTACGCTAATATATTCTAGTAGTATACTATTAATACTAAATAAAATAATAAGGCGCTAATATAAATATTCTACTAAAAACTTAAAAATACTATAAAATAAAAACTAATACGCTCTAGCGCATAACTTAATATATTAAATTAATTAATTTAAAAAACTATTAAAATTAATAATAAATTTTATAAGCTTAGCCTAAAGTTTAAGTATAAAATTTTTTTAATAATAAACTAATTAATATAACGCAATTATTTTAATACTAAAAAAGTATAGTTTAACTAATTATTATACTTATTATAAAAAATATATAAATTATAAAGTTTTAAACTTATGCAATTTAACAACTTATAAAAAAATAGCCCTAAAAAAGAATAAAAGTATAAAAAAAAAATATTATATATTATAATTATTAAAAAATTAGGTATATAGTATAAAACTATTACTAAAAAAATAAAGTAACTTAAATAATTAATATAATAATTTCTAAATAACTATACAATAATATAAAAAATAAGTATTAAAAAATTATTTTTATTATTAAAATAAAATTTAAGGAAACTTCTTTTAGTAAGTATAAAAAATAAAAAAACTTTAAGTAATAGTATTAAACTACTATACTTACATTACTAATATTAGTAAAACTTAAGTTTTTACTTAAATATATATATAAAATTATAGGATTTTTTAACTATAAATTCCTTAAAAAACTCTAGTATTAATAAAATTTATAAAAAAAAGCTACTAATATAATAGTATAGCTAAGCGTAAAATAGGCAGCCCTTTACTTAAAAAAATATAAAGCTTTATTAATATTAGTATAATAAAACGCGTTTTATAGAAATAATTATAAAAAAAACTAAAAACTTAATTAAGTAAATTAAGAATTATATACTACTTAGTAAAAAGATAAAATAAAAAAAAGAATATAATAATATATATATAAAAACTATTTTACTTTACCTTATTTCTATAATTAAAAGTAAAGTCGACGGCAGAGCAGATTATACAATGCAGTAGGAGAAATTAGTATAAAAATTACAGTTTAGGTGCTATACCTAGTACTTTAATATAGTATTAAAGCAGTAAAGTTTATACAATACTAGGTTAGTTAAATAGATTATTAAAAAACCTTTAATAATCGCTATTAGCAGCCCTAATATATTATTATCTAAAAATTATAGCAATAGAACTATAGGTTCTTAATAGTAACTAAGTTGTTTAGGCATTGCTAGGCAGCTTTAATTTTTAATTATAGACTATTATTAAAGCATAGATAAATTTTTAAACTAAAATTTAAGTAAGCTTTAGTTTAGTAGTAAGCTTGCGCTTTAATAGCTAATACTTTTTTATAATTAGTAATAGCTTGCGCGATAGACATAGTTTTTATAAAGCAAATAAAATAAAGCTTATAGTTAAAGCTTATAATTATATATTATTGCTTATTATATAGTTGTATTATTGCGCGTTCTATAATTGTATATAAGCAGGAAGTTAAAAGTTTAAGTAGTAAAAGTTTAAATATATAAGCAGCAAAGTACACATTTGCGCGCTTATTTTATAAATTAAAACCTGTTTTTATCCTAACTTTTAAGTCTCCTATTTCCTATATCTATATTAATTATAAACAATATAATACTAATAGACAAATTTATATATGCTAGCTAGTAACGCGCTATTAAATCTATATATACTATATTACTAGTTAGGGCAGCTTTTATTAGTTAGTACAAAATGCTGCTCTTCTACTATTTTAAGCTAGTAAATAGTAACTACTAGTACTATAGAAAAGTATGTAGATACTTTAAAGTTAATTTTTTTTTTTATAGTAAGTTCTTTTTACTATATTTAGTTAATCTTGCCTTTCTAGTATTTTTTTATAATAAGCTAGTTATAACTAAGCAGTAGCAATACGCAACTTTCTTTGCAATTAGCTGCTATATAATAATATAAAATTTTAACTTTTTTCTTAGCTGCAACTAGGCTGCCTTTATTAAAGACTAGAGAAACAAGCTTCTGTAGTTTATAGAAAATATTAAAAGTAATATAAAATTTATAAAGTATTAAAAATAGTTTTTTATAAATTATAGTTACTAGTAGTATAATAACTAAAAAATGCAGTTTCTTAAAATAGTTAACTTAGTGCGTAGGCAGACATAAAAAAAAGTAAGTAATAATAATTTAAATATACTATAAATAATAGCTTGCGCAGGCAAAAAAAAGGAGCAAGAAAGCAGTTAAGTATTAAGGCTAATATTGCAGGAAAAATTATTATTATTATTATTATTACTATTATTGCTTAAAGGCCTAGTATTAGTTAGTTGCTTAGCAGCAGGCTAATATTATACTAGACATTTAAATATATGCTTAGAGACTATTAAGAAAGCTGCGCTTTAGTAGAAAGTTATATTAGGAGTTAGAAGTTTGTTATTTAGCAATTCTATAAATAAAAGTACGCAATATACAGTAAAATATTAATAATATAAGCTATTAATAATATATTAGGTCCTGTCTTCGCGGGTTACTTTACCTTATATATATAACTATTTCCTATAATTAAAAGTAAAGTCGACGCTAGAGCGGATTATACCACGCAGTAGAAGAAATTAGTATAAAAATTATAGTTTAGGTGCTATACTCAGCACCTTAATACAGTATTAAGGCAGTAAAGTTTATACAATACTAGGTTAGCTAAATAGATTATTAAGAGACCCTCGACGATCGCTATTAGCAGCCCTAATATATATATAACTATAAAAACTCTAAATATTTATTACTATTATAAATAGTATGTAGGTATAACGCCTGCGTTTATTACTATAATAATAAAAATAAAATAAAATACTTTTTTAGTACTTAGATTTATTATAAATAGTAGTAATTTAATTACTTAAATAATAAGTATTTTAAATACTTTTATAATAAATAAAAAGTATAAAACTTTCTTTTATATAACCCGCAAGAAGTTATAATAATAAAAATAATTATTAATAATAATTATTAAATAAATTTATAGTAGTTATGTTTAAACTTTAAATGCCTATAATATATTATTAATAAAAGTATTTATAAATATAAAAAAGATTTTTTTTTAAGTAAACTTAATTTATTTTATAAGTAAATTAAAAATTATATGCTACTAATGTACAAAAACTTTTTAAGCTTAAAATAAAATTTAAAAAATATTAAATAAAAGTTTTAATAAATTCTAAATTATAATAAAACTATGTTTTAGTATAAGTAGTAGAGCAAGTAAAACTTACTACACTACTAAAACTAGTTTTATATTTACTAAGTATAGTAAATAAAAAGCTAATACTAAAAAAACTTTATATTATAAAAAAAATATAGTAAGTAAACTTTTATATTTAATAATATTAAAAGAAAATTAGTTTAGATATTATTAAATTAGTAAAAAAAAATATAATACTAAAATTTTTTTAGCTTAAAACTTATAATTTTAAAATTAATTAAAAAAAAAGTAAAATTAGCTTTAAATACTATAAATACAACGCAACTAGCAGCTCGCCTATTATACTACTTACTATAATAATAAATAAAAATATAATAAATAATATTAATTTAATTAAAATTATTATAAAAAAAAAAAAAAATTTATTTAGCTAGTACTTTTAAGCCTTTAAACTATAAGGCATAAGTATAAAAAAAAATATATTTTTAAAAAATTTTAAAAAATATAAAAAATTTATAAAATTTTTTTAAAAAAAAATAAGTGCAAAAGTATTACTTAAATATTAACCCTAAAACTATAAAATTATTTTATAAAAAAAAAAGTAATTAATTTTTAGGCTTATTTATAAACTATTAGAAAAAAAACTTAAAATACTTTAGAATTATATTAAAGTTAATATAAAAAAAAGCTTTATACGCAAATTATAGTTACTAGCTAAATTTTGTATATTATTTATATTTAAAAAAAATAGTAAACTAAAACTTTACGTAAATTACTATAAGTTTAATAATATAATAATTAAAAACTAATATTTACTACTTAATATTGCAGAACTATAAAATTAGCTAGTATATATAAAATTTTTTATAGTACTAAACTTATAAAGAGCGTATAACTTTATATATATAAAAAAAAGTAAAAAATAAAAAATAGTATTTTAAATATGCTATAAATACTATAAGTATATAGTAATACTATTTAGTTTTATTAACGCTTTAGTAATTTACTAAGCACTTATTAATAACGTGCTAAAAAAATACCTTAATATATTTATTATTACTTATTTAAATAATATTCTAATTTATTTTAATAATATATAAAAATATACTAGCTATATTAAGACTATTTTAGCTTTTCTAAAATAAACTAAACTACTAATAGACTTAGACAAGTGCTAATAAAGCAAAAAAAAAATTAAATTCTTAGAATATATAGTTAGCACTTATAAAATAAGAATAAGCAAAAATAAAATTTAAGTTATAAAAAAATAGCTTATACTTAGAATAGTAAAAAATATATAATTATTTATAAAATTTATTAACTTTAATTACTAGTTTATATAAAACTTTTTAAAAAAAGCTATTTTGCTTATAAAATTAACGCGGAAAAATATTAAATAATAATAAAATTATAATATTAAAAAAACTTTTTAAGAACTTAAAAAAGTAAGCACTATTATACTAGTATTAGTTATTTTTAGAAGTAATAAACTACTACGCTTTAAAATAAATGCTTTAAACTTTGCCTTAAAAGCTATAGTACTTTAAAAATAAAAAAGTAAATAGTACCTAATTAGATATTACTTATAGAAATTTACTAATATAGAAGAATAATATAATGTATATAATAAAAAACTTATAGTAGTTATTAATACTTTAAAATATTAATAAATATACGCTAAAAACTACTTAAAACTTATAATTTTTATAAATTATAAAAATTTAGTTAATTTTACTACTATTAAGACGCTTAACCGCAGATAGGTTAAGTAAGTAAAAAAGTTAGAATAATATAAATTTAAAATAGTATATACTCTTAGTAAAAATAATAAATAAGCTAATATACTTAGCTAATAACTAGATATTGTAAAAACTAAAAATATAGTTAATAATATAATACTTAAATACTATTTAGATAGAACTTTTAAACTAAATATTTTGCTTAATAACTTTTTTACTATATTACTAGCTATTCTTAAAGAGCTATAAGAAACTATAATTAAAAAATATTATTTTTATAAATAAAAGTAAAGTCGACGCAAAAGCAGATTATATAATATAGTAGAAAAAATTAGTATAAAACTATAGTTTAAGTGCTATACTTAGCACCTTATTATAGTATTAAAGCAATAAAGTTTACACAATACTAGGCTAGCTGAATAAATTATTAAAAAAATTTTAATAATTACTATTAGCAGACCTAATATATTATTATTTAAAAATTATAGCAACGTAACTATTAAATTTTAATAATAACTAACTTATTAGGCAATACTAGGCGCTTAAATTTTAAATTTCTACTATAGTTTATTATAAAAGCATAAATAAATTTTTAGCTTAGTATTAAAAGCTTAGTATAGTTATAAGCTTGCGCTTTAACTAACAATTTTTTAAATAAAAATAAGCAATTAGTAATAGTATATAAAGTATTAATTAAAGTTTTAGTTTAGCAAATTAGCTTATAAAAATTATAAACTATAGTATTTTATATAATTAGCAATAAAACTTGCAATAGTTAAAAGTAAAAAGCTGTAAGTAGCAGTTCTAAATATATAATATATATATAAAAGGACATTTTTTTTTATACAATTATCTGCCTATACTTTTGCAGCAAGCTATATTAACTACTAATAATTATATAATACTTATTAACGCTATTTATATAACGCCTATTAATAATTTCTTTAATTCTGCCTTTTGCTTTATTATTTTATTAAATATTGCAAAAAATGCTTTATACTAAAATAGCTTTTTATATAAAATTAATATATTAAACTAGTACAAATAGGCGTTTAAGTGCTTTAGTAAATTTAAATAAATTTTTTAAAATTTAAATACTAGGCTTTTTAGCATGCTAAAGCACTTTATACTTAATTACTTTTTTTTTAAAAATCTAGACTATCTTAACTAAAAAAAGTTTTACTAGAAAAAATTAAATATATTAGCTATATTTATTATTAGCTATTAAATATAAACTTTCTACTATAGTTTAATTGTAGGCTAGAAGGCTTTTATTACTAATTAGTAAAAAAAACTTAAAGCTATTTATATAGCTTTTTAAAATAAAAAGCCTATTTAACTATATTAAAAATTATTCTTATGTTGTTATAGTTACTAGCAATTTAACAATTAAAAGCAGTAGCTTTTTGCAGCTATAGAAATTATATAAATATTTAAGTAGCTTTAATAAATACTTTAAAAAATTAAAAGAGCGAGCAATTAATTTAGGCAATAGAAAAAAAATATAAGCAAAAAAAAGCAAAAAAAATTGCATTATAAAAAAAGTTGTTTGCATTACTATTATCTACATTACTATTATTTATAATACTATTACTATTTTATAATTATTATTATTTAAAGGCCTAGTATTAGTTAGCTACTTAGCAGTTTAATATTACACTAAATATTTAAATATATACTTAAAAATTATTAAAAAAAACTGCGCTTTAGCAGTTAAAGTTATATTATTAAAAAGTTAAAAGTTTGTTACTTAGCAATTTTAAAAATAAAAGTATACAATATACAGTAAAAATACTAATAATATAAGCTATTAATAACATATTAGGTCCCGTCTTTGCGGGTTAAAAAATATTATAATAACCTTATCTATAGCTATCTTAGAGTAAAAAGAATAATAGAATTTATTAGATAATACTATAACTTTTTAAATATAAAAGATAAAGTAGCATAATTTATTAAATAATATATAATATGCTAAAAGGGAAAATATAATATATATATACTTTATAGAAAAATGCAAGCACTAAAAATCCTAAAATAATTATAAAAATATTTTTTAATAAATTTTATTATAAAATTACTACTTTTTATAAATTTTACTATAAAAACTAGGTATAATGCAATTCTTATTATAGTATACTAATTTATTTCTATAAATAAAAGTAAAGTCGACGCAAAAGCAGATTATACAATGCAGTAAGAAAAATTAGTATAAAACTATAGTTTAGGTGCTATACCTAGCACTTTAATATAGTATTAAAGCAGTAAAGTTTATACAATACTAAGCTAGCTAAATAAATTATTAAAATTAATAATTACTATTAGCAGACCTAATGCGTTATTATTTAAAAATTATAGTAATATAACTATTAATTCTTAATAGTAACTAACTTGTTTAGGCAATGCTAGGCAGGTTAAATTAAACTAAAATAAAGTAGTTAGTTAAATTCTTAAGCTTTACAGACTATTATTAAATTATAAAAAATACTTAACTTAATATTAAAAACTTAGTTTAGTTATAAACTTATATTTTATCTAATATTTTCTTAAATAAAAGTAAGCAACTTAATTAGTAATAATATATAAAATATTAATTAAAGTTTTAGTTTAGCAAATTAGCTTGCAAAAATTGTAGGCTGTAGTATTTTATATAGTTATTAATAAAACTTATAATAGTTAAAAGTAAAAAGCTGCAAATAGCAGTTTTAAATATATAATATATATATAAAAAAATTTTTTTTTTTATACAATTGTCTGCCTGTGCTTTTACAGCAAGCTATATTAACTACTAATAACTATGCAATGCCTACTAATGCCGTTTATATAACACTTATTAATAATTTCTTTAATTTTACTTTTTGCTTTATTATTTTATTAATATTTATAAAAAATATTTAGTAATATAGCTTTTTATACAAAACTAGTACTTTAAACTAATATTAGTAAGCATTTAAGTACTTTAGCAAGCTTAAATAAATTTTTAAAAGCTTAAATACTAGGCTTTTTAGTATGCTAAAGTACTTTACTTTTAATTAAATTTTTTTTTAAAACTTAGACTTTTTTAGCAAAAAGTTTTACTAGAAAAAATTAAATATATTAGCTATATTTATTATTAGCTACTAAATATAGACTTTTTACTGCGGCCTAACTGCGGGCTAAAAAGTTTTTATTACTAATTAGTAAAATAAGCTTAGAGCCTTCTACTTAGCTTTTTAAAATAAAAAACTTATCTAACTATATTAAAAATTATTTTTAAGCTGCTACAATTATTTATAATTTAATAATTAAAAGCAATAGCTTTTTGCAGCTATAAAAATTGTATAAATACTTAAATAGCTTAATAAAAACTTTAAAAAAAGCAAGCAATTAAACTAGGCATGCGCTTATTAATAAAAGGGAAAAATAGTACTAAAAAAGAAAAAGAGCAAAAAGCAAAAAGTAAAAAGTAAAAAAATAATTAAGCATTAGAGCTAGTATTGCAGGAAAAGTTATTATTATTATTTACATTGCTATTATTGTTGCTTAAAAGCCTAGTATTAGTTAGCTACTTAGCAGCAGTCTAATATTACGCCGGATATTTAGACATATACTTAAAAACTATTAAAAAAGCTGCGCCTTAGCAGAAAATTATATTAAAAGTTAGAAGTTTATTGCTTAGCAATTCTACAAATAAAAGTACGCAATACATAGTAAAATATTAATAATATAAGCTATTAATAACATATTAGGTCCCGTCTTCGCGGGTATACTAATTTATAAAAGCTATAAAATATATACCCTAAATTAAAAAATTTACTACTATATAGATAGCTTATATTATATGCGATAGAATTATTAAATAATATAAAAATTTTAAATTAATTATTATAAATTAAAACTTACTATTTATATCTAATTTTTAGATAAGCTTATTAGTACTTATAAAAATAAAAAAAAAGCTTTTTACTACTTATTATTTATAAACTAATAAATAAATTAAAAAAATAAACTAAACTATAAAAGCATACTTATAAATATATATTAATTATAGCTAAAATAACTAAGTATTGCTATTACTAATTATATAACTTGCCTATCCTGCGAAGACGGGACCTAATATGTTATTAATAGCTTATATTATTAGTATTTTTACTATATATTGCGTACTTTTATTTTTAGAATTGCTAAGTAATAAACTTTTAACCTTTAATAACGTAACTTTAACTGCTAAGGCGCTGTTTTTTTTAATAGCCTTTAAACATATATTTAAATATTTAGTATAATATTAAACTGCTAAATAGCTAACTAATACTAGGCTTTTAGGCAATAATAGCAACGCTAATAATAATAATAATAATAATAATAATAATAATAATAATAACTTTTCCTGCAATATTAGCCTAAATGCTTAACTGCTTTTTTGCTCTTTTTTTTTGCCTGCGCAAGTTATTATTTGTAGTATATTTAAATTATTATTACTTATTTTTTTGCTTTATTACTTATTTTACTACTTATATTTACCTACGTACTAAGTTAACTATTTTAAAAAATTATATTTTCTAGTTATTATACTACTAGTAACTATAGTTTTTAAAGAACTTTTTTTAATACGCTATAAGCTTTATATTACTTTTAATATTTTTTATAAGCTACAGAAACTTGTTTTTTTAATTTTTAATAAAGGCAGCCTAGTTGCGGCTAAAGTTAAAATTTTGTATTATTATATAGCAGCTAATTGCAAAAAGAATTACATATTACTACTACTTAGTTATAACTAGCTTATTATAAAAAAATGCTAGAAAGTTAAAATTAACTAGGCAAAGTAAAAAGAACTTACTATAAAAAAAAAAGTTAATTTTAAAGTATTTGCATACTTTTTTATAGTACTAGCAGTTACTATTTACTAGCTTAAAATAGTTAAAAAATAGTAATTTATACTAGGCAACTATTAATAGCTTGTAGCTAGTATTGCTAGCTATAATAATAATTTGCAGGCCTATATGCACAAGTTTATTTATTAGCATTATATTATTTATATTTAATATAAAAATAGAAGTAAAAAATAGGAAACTTAAAAATTAGAATAAAAATAAATTTTAATTTATAAAATAAATATATAAATATATACTTTGCTGCCTATGTATTTAAATTCTTACTATTTAAATTTTTAATTTCCTGCCTATATACAATTATAAAACGCGCAATAATACAACTATATAATAAGCAATAATATATAATTATAAGCTTTAACTGTAAGCTTTACTTTATATACTTTATAAAAACTATATCTATTGCGCCTATTACTAATTATAAGAAAATATTAGCTATTAAGGCATAAGCTTACTACTAAATTAAAGCTTGCTTAAATTTTAGTCTAAAAATTTATTTATATTTTAATAATAGTTTATAGTTAAAATTTAAAGCTGCCTAGTAATGCCTAAACAACTTAGTTATTATTAAGGAATCTATAGTTCTATTGCTATAATTTTTAAATAATAATATATTAAGGCTACTAATAGCAATTATTAAGGGTTTTTTAATAATCTATTTAGCTAACTTAGTATTATATAAACTTTACTGCCTTAATACTGTATTAAGGTGCTAAGTATAGCACTTAAATTATAATTTTTATACTAATTTCTTTTACTGCGTAGTATAATCTGCTCTAGCGTCGACTTTACTTTTAATTATAGAAATATAACTTGCCTATAATAATAAACTATTTAAGTTAATAGGAATAACGCTTTTTTTTACTAATTATAAGTAATACTTTAATTTATTTACTAGAATATACCTTAGTTTTAAAATAAAAGCTGCTATAATAACTATAAAAAAACTAAAAATACTTTATAATAAGCTTAAATAGAACTTTAAGCACGCATAATAAAAAAGCATTTTATATATTAATAAAAAATAAAAAATAGCACTTTAGCTTAAAAAAAGGGATAGAATATATTTTTTTATAAAAAATTAGGAAATAAAAAGACTTAATAAAAATTTTAACTATATTAAAGTTAGACTATTTTTAATTAAAGTAAAAAATAAATTTATAAACTATTTTTTAAACTTTTTAGCTAACTTTAAAATATACTTTAGATTTTATATAAATATACTAAAACCTATAAATTTAAAAATGCTATTATAAATAACTTTCTACTTTAAATTAAAAAAAATAAATAAATTTAAAGTTAAAAAAATCCTATAGCACTAATAAGTTAGTAATAATATAAAGTATTTAATTAAGTAAAAAAAGTACCCTAATAGCAAAAATATATAAAAACTAAAAATAAATTTTATTAACTGCTACTAGCTTCTAGCATAGTATTACTAAAATCCTAAAAAAGCAACTAATTAATAGTAGCTACTTTAATAGGCACTTTAAAATTAGCTAAAATAATTATAAAATTAAAAGTTTTTTAAGTTTTAAGCCTTTTAAAGGCTTTTATAAAAAATAACTCTTTATTAAATTTTTTTTATTTTTTTTAATAAAGTAACTTTTTTTAATTTTAAAAATAAAATAGCTTATTTTGTACTTACTAAGTATACAATAGTACTGCTTTAGCTAGGTTTTTTTTAATATATAAACGCGCCTTTTTAGCTTTTTTAAACTTTTTTAACTTTTTTACTTTTTTATTAATTTTTAAAAAATTTAATAAAAGTAGGCTCTTTAGCTTGCACTACGCAGTATTTAAGTAAATATAATTTATATATTTTTTTTATAGTAATAATAGCTTATAAAGTAACTATTATTTAGTATAAAAAAAATAAGCAATTATTATAAAAATGCTTAAATACTTAATACAATCTGCAAAGCAATAATAATACTTAGCTATATAAAAAAATAAAAAAATATTTATAAAAATATAAGTAAAAAAAAAGAAAATAGTATTATAATTATAATAATATTTTACTTTTTACAATCTACTTAAATATAAAAGTACTAGGTAATTTAGTACTTAGCTAAATTATATATATTTTAGTAAATTTTAGTAGTTATAGTGCGTTTTTAAATTGCTAAAATACTTAAAATAAATTTTAATAATAGAATTTAAAAATAATACTAAATATATAAACTTAAGTAATAGGCCTTTATAGCACATTATATTTAACTTAATAAAGTATTTTACTTATATTATAAAAGTAACTTTTATTTTATTTTTTTAATACTTATAACTAAACTACTTTTTATAAGCTAGTATTCCTTTTATATTTATATAATACTTATTTTTAAAAACTAATTCTGCGTTCTATTAGAACTAGCTACTTCTAGTTCTATAGATCCTTACAGCTATATAATAGTAATACTACTACTTATAGTAATAGTAGAATAAAAAACTAGCAATCTGCTTAAGCGCCTTTTTTAAAACTTATAATTTAATAATATTACTTAATAGACTAAGCGTATATAATAATACGCTGCCTGTATTCTGCTTATATTTTAAACTTTTTACCTACGCTGCAAAGTAGCTATAGCTAAAAAGCTAAAAAAGCTGCTAAGTACTATAATTATAAATAACTAAAAATTATATACTCTGCGCGCTATAGCTATTATTTATTTTTATTTTTTAGAAATCTTCTTTAACAAGCAAAGTAAAATACTAAAAAATAAAATTTAAAATAGTACTAATAAATACTAATAAATTACTTTTATGCTAAAAAAGAAGTATAGCGTGTCTTTTACTATACTTATAAAGTCTAGTATAATAGCTTTTTTTTCTTATATATAAAAGCTACTAAGTAGTACTTTATAAAATTTTATAAATACTTTAAAACTTTATATAAAATTAAAATAATAATGTATTACACAAGTAAGCTGCACGCCTAGGCGAGCTGCGCACTTTACTAAAATTTTACTAAAATTAATACTATATATAATAGTATAGTACTATAAAAAATTATAGCAGTAAATTATAATAAACTAATTTATTTAAAAACTATTTTTATTTTTTGCTTATATATTTGCGCATTATACCTAGCTTTATTATAATATTTATAGCGCCTTTAAAAAGGCTTACCTGCTTTAGTATATACTTACTTTTTTATTTTTTTTTATTACTACGCGCCCTAAATTCTTTTAAAATTATTAATTAAAAATTATTTTTTATTATAAAAGTTTTTTTTTTTATACTTGCTTTTTTTTATATAATTTTTATTATATAGCAGCTTTATTAGCTGCTTAAAGCTTAGTAATCTTTTTTTATACTAATATAAGCTTATATGCAACTATAGCTGCACTTTTTAAATTTTTTTTAAAAGCTTTAACTATTAAAATAAAAAAATTATTTAAATACTTTTAAATTTTTATTTTAACTAGTATTAATTAAAACTTAAATTTTAAAGTATTACTTAGTATTTTTAATTTTTAAGGACTGTCTTTAATAGTAAGTAGTAGTAAAGTATATAATTAAATATTAAATTTTAATATTATAGCTTTAAAATTAAAAAAAACTAAACTAGTACTTTTAAAGCTATTTAGAATATTGCTTTTTATAATAGCAGTATTAAAAGCCGGTTTAAAGCACAGTAAAAATTTAATTTTAATAATATAATTAATACTATTGCGCATTAGCTTTTTAGCTTAGTATTTATATACTTTTTTTAAAAGTATAAAATAACTTATATTAAATAGCTATAGTAAGTGCAATAAATGCAAAAGTATATAAAAAATAATAGTTTTTTATTTTTTGTAGTACTACTAAAATTAAACTAATATATAGCTTTTATAACTGTTAATAATAAGTAAATAATAAGTACTAATAATTTTTTTTTTAATATACTTATTAAAATGCTTTAACTATTTAAAAGTAAGCTTATTTATTATTTAGCTATTTTTAAAAACTGTAATAACTTAATTATAAAGCAGGCTATTTTTTTTATATTAAGCTAAAAAGTAGTTTTTGCTTGTAAAAATAATAAAAAGTAAAATAATTTACTTTATTATATTAATACTTTAAATTACTATTACTTATTTTTAATTATTTTACTATACTATCTTTAGCTGTCTTTAATAGTTAGCACTTAAAATAATAGTTTTATATAATATTTAATTTATTATAAAGCTTATTTTATTAAAATTATATATATTTTTATTTTAAATACTATACTTAGCTTTTATATTTTTTATAAGTTAGAATTAGCCTTGTATAAGCTTAGGATTTTTATATAAAATTTTTTAGTAATTATATTTTTAAAAAGTTCTAGTACTAAGCTATAAATATTATTTAATAAATATACTAGCCTAGTTTTTACTAATAAGTAATTGCCTATATTTAGCTAGCAAAATATTAGCTATATTATTTATAGTAGTTAATTAAAACAGAAATTTTTAATTTTTAAAGTAAAATATATATTAGGCAATTACTTTTTTTTTTATTAAAAAAAGTTTTATACTATTAGGCTTAGTATTATATTGTAAAAGCATTTTTTTAAATTAATTACTAAGTATTTTTAAAAAAATACTAAATATTTGCGCAGCAGCTTATTAAAAAAAATTTATATTTTATTTTAAAGCTTAAATTGCAAGCTATATTTAATTTTTTTTTTAAAAAAATTGTATATTGTTGTATTAAGGCATTGCGTTGTATTACAAATATAATTTAAATTTTAGTAAAGTTTTAGCAAAGTGCGTAGCTTGCCTAGGCGCATAGCTCGCCTGTGTAATACATTATATAATATCTTCTTATAAATATAGGTAAAATAATAATTAGAATATTAGTTATGCTACTTGTGTATAATATTAAACAGTATAATAAACAGCAAAGGGCTTCTACGCTCGCACTATACTGAACCGATTTACCCTTCAGACGACACACCAGCTGTGGAATTCAGCACAAGCTCTCTCCATAGCTTGCAATGACTACGGAGATCCACAACATTTATGACGGTTCGCACTCGATTCCCTTTCAGCACCAAAAATACCTCGGTCGAGGCAGCTATGGTACGGTGGATGCTGTCACACGAACCTTTGCCATCGGAGAACACAGATACGCTCGAAAGACTTTCATTTTCCCTAGGAAACCTAAACAGAGGGAGCTGAACAGAATTCTTCAAGAGATCGAAATAGCCAGGAACCTCCAACACATTCACATTGTACGCCTTGTCGAGACGTACCAGGCTGAGCATACATATGCTATGATCATGCAACCGGTCGCAGATGGGAATCTTGAGAGCTACTTATCTGATCTGGACGATGACGATGAGCACATGGATAACGGACGCCGGGCGCATGTATCACAATGGTTCGGATGTTTGATAAACGCTCTAGCATTTCTGCATGCGAGAAGAATTGTGCACGGAGATATCAAGCCGCAAAACATCCTCACCGTGCAAGGCAATATTCTCCTCACAGACTTTGGATTATCGAGAGAATTTCAGGAGCAGACGATCTCGGAAACCACAGAAAAGCGCGGGACTCCAAGGTACCGATCCTCCGAGGAGGAGGATGGGCGACGGGCTGGCCGAAGATCAGACGTGTTTTCCCTAGGAGCCGTTTTCTTAGAGATGCTCACCGTATTTTCTGGTCCACAGCAGCTTGCAAAAGTAAGAAAAATACACGAAGGACCATTCTGCAAAAATCTCGGCAACACACAGAAGTGGGTACAGTATTTGAGTCGATCATCCGTGATACTCTCCGATACTCCTCTGATATGGTATCCGACCATGCTATTTTTAAGTCAGGCTATGCTAGGGGTGAAACGAGAAAGTCGTCCGTATGCAGATGATCTCCTGGGATTTTGGGAATGTCAGCGATACTTAGGCGTGCCGCCAACATCTTGCAGTTGTGTTAACCATGCCACTAGTCGCGAGAGCTATGGCAGTGTAACAGTACATCAAGCGCGCCAAACAGCCGCTGATAGGGGTCATAGGTTACTAGAAGGTTTCCTAACTGCGAAGTTATTTAATTATCCGGAGGGATATATGCCCACGCCATACTGACCTGTAAAGTAAGAATAATGTCATTGCCATCTAAGCTATGCCAGACCATATCACGGATGACCACTATAAAGGCCTTATGACGTATACAGGAGGGGTTGTTGTATATCTATGTTCCATCTGGGCAACCTTGGAAGTGAACACCTGGGCATATTCTGTTCTGGCGCTAGAGAGGATGCGGTATGGCGCTTTCCCCGCGCCCTCGGTTTCCAAGGTTCCCCGTCTCCACGCGGGCAGCCTCATCACGACTCCGCAAGTCTTGACACTTGACGGATCCTCCCGAGGTATTTCCACGCTCTTCAAGTCGTATTACTGAAGCTGCGATGTTTCAATCAAATTCCCAGTCTAGAGTGAATGAGTCAAGGTGGCTGTTTTAGACACCCTCCAACCGCCTTGAACCACGATCCTAGCGACAACCCGAGCTATTAGAATTGCTGGTATGTGTATTATGCTTTTCCGTGGTCCATCTCCCAAGTCTATAGTTAATATTGACATGTGACAGGATGCTCTGGCTCCACGACTCACTGTCGCAATGCGATGACCCTGTTGGCATGAAACCATGAGAACGACCCCATCGATGTGTTGGCAGGAGACTGGATGAGCGAAGGGAATATGACCGGCCGCGCAAATGCCAAGTTGAACGGTAGATACTCCCAAGACTTTACCATTCACGCACTATACTGATAGTTTTCAGGCCAATTCGATGCATACGAACCCACCTTCCCCGAAGCCCTCGAACCTGCGCTGCCTCACATTGCCAAATACCGCATCAAAGTCGCCGTCAATAATCCCACTTCTTCGCACGTCATAATGCCCCAAGGGAGGCCACGGAATGGTAGATAGCTACTGTCCTTCCGACGAAAAACAATACCAACCAACCAACCAACCAACCAACCAACCAAAGTCGCCGTCAACGCAGGCGCATCCGACACACAGAAGCTACATCAGGTGGTTACGAAGATGGGGCAATCGAAAGGTCTCAACCTTGGCGTTGCGTGGATATCTGGTGATGAAGTGCTGCCCCAGTTGCTTGACGCGCAAAAAGCGAGGTGCGTCACCATCCGAGAACATGTGCACGGGGGAGAAGCTAAATGACTGGCAGTTTGAGCCTATCTATGCGCAAGCATAACTAGGGGGACTGGGCATTGCGAAGGCGTTCGAGAAGGGTGCGGATATCGTGGTGTGTGGGCGAGTGAGCGACGCGAGTCCTGTTATTGGAGTGGCATATTAGTGGCACAACTGGCAGCGATCCGATTCAGATAAATTGTACAACACGTTTGTGGTTGGCTATATACCGGAGTGCTCGTATTACAGTACAGGTGGGAACAATACCGGCTTCAAGGACTTGTAATGTTTGGACTGGATGAACATTGGCTACCCTATCGTGGAGATATCGCATTCTGGGGAGGTCTTGGTCAACACGCTCACGTCACAGTTCCTTTAAGAGATTCAAGAGCCATGGTACTTCAACGCGGATGTCGCCGCGATCTTGAACCAAACTTCATTCTAGCAGCTATCCACAAACCGCGTAGCCCTACGAGGTGGCAAGGGCGCGTTGCCACCGCCAATAACCAAAGTCGGCATTACAGCGAAACCACTCTACCAAGCAGAAATGCACTTGTTCCTGACGGGTCTTGACATCCCCGCCAAAGCACGTATGATCGAGCAACAAATCCGCGCACAAATGGCACCGCATGTACACAACTTTACACAACTTTCGTTTCAAACGATAGGATCGTGTGCAGAGAACCCTACGAATCAAAACGCTGCAACTGTCGACTCTCGCGTCAATTGCTCAAGCACGGAAAGTAGAAAACCTTGCACCAGCGAAGTTTTTCCGACCGTGTATCGACTCGATCGTGTGTGCATGCCCTGGAGCCACACCACATCTTGACCTACGACAAGCATTTCCAAAGGAAATCTTCGAGTACTATGTGACACTTCTCCCGCAGTCGGCGATCGCGCACCAAGGTCATCTTGCGACAGGCGAGGCAATTGATATACCGCCGCCGATAGATACGAAAATGTGGACCATGCACCAACCTATCCAAGAGTTCACCTCAAATATCCCAAGTCTGGAGAAATTCGGCGCAACCGTCGGCGCACCACTCGGCAATATTGTTTACGCCTAATAATCCGTCGATAAAGGGTCCGATTGCAACGTCGGATTCTGGGTTCGCTACCAGGACAAGTATGCGTGGTTGCAAAACCTCTTCTCGGTGGACCTCATTAAGCAAATGTATGCCGATGAGTATAAAGGTGGCAGGGTGGAGAGATGCGAGTTTCCCTGTGCACTCCTGCTGAAGGATCAACTTGATCGGGGGGTGAGTTGTACTACGAGTGTAGATTTTCAAGGGAAGAATTGCGCCGAATCTTTAAGGGTCAGGGTTGTAGACATGTCGTCCAGGTTTATTGCTAGGGCGGATCTAGGTCTTTTGCTCAGCTGCTGAAAGTACCTACATGGCCTTATTCCATAATTGTTTAATTCTCTAGAACGATGGGGGAATACAGCTCATCCTCGCGGTATCGAAGCATGCAGTGTTGTCTTGTGCTATATACACAATCTTGCCTCTTTGTCGAAGCAATCAAGTACAAAGTTAAGAAACCGCCGTGGAAAGCATCACGACAAGCATATCGATCCTCCTGGCCGACTTCGGAGCCCGCCGTCCGCGCGTTCTCATTGGTCTTCTCTGGGACGCTTATCTATTATCTAACGTTACCTCACCGAAACCAACCCCAACACCAGCAACTATATGCAGATCTCCACGCCCAGAGTTAGAGCAAGTCTCAAGAAAGGGATGAGAGCAAATCACCGGTTGACTAAATAGGCCATGTCACAATCACACGTTCCCGCCCCACCCTGTGTGCGCTCAACCACGGGGCTGCCATCTCTTATCAGCACAAGCAAAGGATATCCCGCCCGTGCCCAGTGGGCCAAGAGCCGCAATAGCACTACGAAGGATGCTAGGTTACCAATTTAAGCTTAAAATTGTTGGAGCGACTGGTTCCTCCCATCATCGGCATTTGCTAAGCGTCCCTACATTTAACGTCCGGCCTATCTTTGGCCAATAAGAATTACGCCGCGTAAGAGATGAAGATATCTGTTGTGTACATTCGAACATGATCTGAGATAGCAAGAAGTCTTTGAGGCGATCATTGACCTTGGAGATCGAAGATGTGGGGACGTAAAATTGGGGTATAGATACCTCGCCTGTCCCGTCAAACTGGGTTGACGTTTTAAGCCGGAAGCTTGGAATTGAAACTCACGACTTCAAACAACATGGCAGGCGGCGGCGCACCAATTAGCTCTTCAGTACCATCGCCCTTGGGGCCGGGTTGGGGATATGGCGTCGTTCTTGGTCTTGGATTCCTGTTTGCTCTTGGCATGGTATGTTCCCGTCTCTAACATGAGAGGTACAGAATGAGAAGCTGATGTTCAACTCCCAAGGTCTTCACCACATGGGTGCTCAAGCGATACAACAATGAATTGCAAACCTCGGAGATGTTCTCAACGGCTGGTCGCACGGTCAAGTCTGGTCTCGTAGCCAGTGCTGTCGTTTCGTCCTGGACTTGGGCTGCTACACTTTTGCAGAGTACTTCTGTCGCTTTCCGCTATGGTACATGATACACAACTATACATTCAAGTTTGCGATTTCTAATACTTCATAGGTGTATCTGGACCCCTCTGGTACGCTGCTGGCGCCACCGTTCAGATTTTGCTCTTTGCAACCGTTGCGATTGAACTGAAAAGACGAGCGCCAAATGCCCATGTAAGCGAAACATCATTACCATGCCACGTCCACGTATCTGACTATATGCCAGACATTCCTCGAAGCAGTTCGTGCTCGCTATGGAAAGGCCACCCACTTCGTCTACATCACTTTCGGCCTCTTCACCAACATCTTAGTCACAGCAATGCTGCTGACCGGCGGATCGGCAGTCATAAACTTCCTAACTGGCATTCCCACCGCAGCGGCGTGCTTTTTGCTGCCATTGGGTGTCGTTGTCTACACCATGTTTGGTGGAATCAAGGCTACCTTCCTGACTGATTATGTCCACACGGTTATTCTACTCGTTATCATTTTGATCTTCGCTTTTACTACATACGCCACTGGTGATAGGCTAGGCTCACCAAAGGCTGTCTACGATCGTCTGCATGATCTTGCGGCTATTTCTCCGGTTCCGGGTAACGCTGGTGGAAGCTATCTGACCATGAGGAGCAAAGACGGTGCGATCTTCTTTGTGATCAACATTGTGGGAAACTTCGGCACTGTTTTTATGGATAACGGATGTAAGTCCCTGAACTGAAGAAGATGTTTGGAGACGGCTGCTAATGTTCGCTAGACTACAACAAGGCTATTGCTGCTTCCCCAGTGCATGCGCTCCCCGGGTACATTATTGGAGGTATCAGCTGGTTCGCGATTCCCGTATGTTCTATTCATTCCTTTTATGAAGCACCCTGACTTACAAAGAAATAGTGGCTTTGCGCGACTACTATGGGTCTCGCTGCCCTGGCCCTTCAGGGAACCGAGTACTTCCCGACTTACCCCAACGTCATGGACGAAGCGGCTGTTAGCGCAGGTCTCACGCTTCCGTATGCCGCTGTTGCTCTCCTCGGATCAGGAGGTGCTGTCGCAACCCTCTTAATCGTGTTCATGGCTGTCACCAGTGCGTTCTCAGCACAACTCATTGCCGTTTCATCCATCCTTACATACGATATCTATGGAACATACATCAACACCCAGGCGAGCGGCAGGCGTCTCGTGTACACCTCACACGTATGCGTGTGTGGTTTTGGATTGGTCATGGCGGCTTTCTCCACCGGGTTGCACTACGCAGGCATTAGGTAAGTTGTATGAATCTGCCCTTGAAACTCCTACTAACAGTGTTATAGCATGGGTTGGCTATACGTTTTTATGGGTGTCATTATCTCGTCTGCCGTTCTTCCGGCCACCCTCACTCTAATGTGGAAGGGTCAGAACTTCTGGGCTGCGACTCTCAGCCCCGTCCTAGGCCTTTGCTGCAGTATCACAGCGTGGTTGGTCACAACTTCGAAGCTGAACGACGGTGTCATTACCGTTGCGACCGCTGGCGCCAATAACCCCATGTTGGCTGGAAATGTCGTGGCTCTGCTTTCTCCTGTCGTTTTTATCCCTGTCCTCACCTTGATCTTTGGGGTTGGTAAGTCAGCCTTGTTCTCACTTGCTCTTGACGTATGCTGATTATACGCAGACAATTATGACTGGGTCTCCATGAAGAAAATCCGCCTGGTCGACGACTCCGATGTCACCGCAGCCGCGCATATGGACATCGAAGCTGTCCACGGTCGCCACGCCGCCCTCTCGCCCGAAGCAGAGGCCGCCGAACAAGCCAAGCTCCTCCGTGCCTCCAAGATTGCCAAGATCACCACCGCTACCATGACTCTCGTCCTGCTCGTGCTCTGGCCAATGCCGCTCTATGGCACTGGATACATCTTCAGCGCGTCGTTCTTCTCCGGCTGGGTTGTTGTTGGTATAATTTGGTTGCTGGGTTCGACTATGGCTGTTGGTGTGTATCCACTGTGGGAGGGCAGAGAAAGCTTGGCTAGGAACTTTGGTGGTATGTGGCGCGATATTACTGGCAAGGGCCGTCGACGTCCAGGGGCCATCACAGTGGTCGAGGGAGAGAAAGGTGCTGGCTCGGGCACGCACACGCCTAAGGAGGCTGATTTTAAGGCTATGGAGGAGAAGTAGGTTGTACTTAAGATGAGATCGTTGCGTTCCATGTTCAAAATCTGTCCATAACGACGATTCCAATGCACATGTGGTTTTCAACTGAAGCCGTGTCGCGCCGCTGGCCACTCCACCGACTTTATCGTATTTATCCTTTCGCTGACCATGCGACACTCCGAGCCCATCGCAATGATCGACCAGTTTTTCGGACACTACGAAGCACCGAGCTATACTGCCTACCTGGCTCAATACCGTTCAATTCGGCCCTTCTGTATCTATATTACGAACACCTCGTGCTGTCCTCCATGAATCTGTCCCGCGGACCAGGCACAGCCCCAAACCGTTATAAACACCTTTCCCGTTCCTGGGCCATGCCTGAAGCTACTGGCTCGCTACACGATGCCAATTCGCTGATTTGAGGAACAATGTTCTTGTCGATCGAAAAGTCCGGGGTTAACCCCAGAATACCCCGCTGACCCCAAATCTGCTAATGGGCTCGGGGTATCCATCGCCGAACAGCCAGGACGATCCTTATTGCACACGGGCACGTCCGTCATCATATATATTTTCGAGGAACACTCGCCATTATGTCTCCATCGCCAAGCACACTTGCACATCGCCTTGCATTGCTACGTCGCAATGGGTGTCCTCAAGTTTCTCGCTCTCGCTGCCGTTGCTGTAGCCGCCCCAGTGGAGGAGCGCGCGAAGAAGCCTAAAAGTTTTTTGAAAGAGGTTGGAAACTCGACTTGGGTCCTTGGGAATCAGATCTGGAATGTTACCCAGAACCGACAATATGCAAATAAACTCTTCTACAAGGGAAGCGACAGGGTTGGCAAGGCGGTTGGCCATTATGTGAGCTACAGTAAGTAGCATGCATCGCTCCAGAACTAGGACATTGTTCGTCAAGCAATTGGCTAATGGAAATCACAGATGGAGCTGCTTCCGACCTCAACTGGACATCCGCCGTCATTGCAGATTCGGGCAGCGACTGGATCAACGTGAAGTTCACCGCCAAGGAGGGCGACTTCCACTGGGTGATCTACGACGACCTTCCAGGCGCATACCAGTACTTTGTCAACCACGCGCTTCCCACGCTTGGTGAATTTAGGACGCTTTGGCGCCTAGATAACGCTTCTTTCCCGCGTGGCCGTACGAATATTAAGGATGGTGTGCTTCCCGCCCTCGATGAGTACCGTGGCGCAACCAACGTGCAGGATGAAACATGGCAGAAAGCCGATGGCTCGTTCCTCACCAAGTACGACTGGAGCGCATTCGTTAGGGATATGGACTTTTATGGTGTGTACGGTGACGAGGTGGGAAGTTGGTACTTCAACCCTGGGAAGGACTATTATAATGGTGATCAATTGAAGCAGGAACTTATGGTATGTGACATGCCTTCTGGAACGGAGATAAGGGACTCACCATTTTAGGTTCATCGCGAATCCAAGACCGGCGACGCAGTACAGCTTAACATGATCCACGGAACTCACTACCAAGCGCTTTCCCGCGACGTTTTCGCTGACGGCAAAGTCTGGGGGCCTTGGCTGTGGTATCTCAACGACGGGTCAAAAGACGATGCAGCAAAACGCGCCGAGGAAGAGGAAGGCGCATGGCCGTACAAGTGGTTTGAAGACAAGGCATACCAGTCCCGAGGCAAGATTCAGGGCAAGCTGATTCTTAGCGATGGACGACCTGCTGCGGGAGCAGCCGTCTTCCTTGGTGACAACAACTCCAACCTCTCTACGCTTGATCAAGGCAAAGATTACTACTACACCACCTATGCAGACTCGGATGGCAAGTTTGACATCCATGACATTCGCACTGGCACGTATGCGCTCTATGCGTGGGGAAACGGCGGCAAGATCGCAGACGTGACTACGAATTTCACGCAGAACGAAGTCGTCATTCGGGAGGGAAAGAACACCAACCTCAAGGATCTGACATGGAAGGTTACCGACAAGAAGGACCGCATCTTCCAAATCGGTGACTTCGACCGTAAGACCGATGGCTTCAAGCTCAGCGGCCCCACCCCCTTCGAACACGGCCGCATCTCCAAGTGCCCTGCGAACCTCACATACACCGTTGGCACGAGCAAGGCAGCGGATTGGTGTTTTGGCCAGGCTCTCAACGGAACGTGGAGTATCGTCTTCCCTGTCAAGGCCGTTCCCTCTGCTGCTAAGTTGACTGTTTCGCTTGCAGGCTTCTCGCAGGGTACCAGCGCGACTGTTTTGCTCAACAATGTAAAAGTCGGCAATATCACGAGTGCTAGTCTTGTGAATAGCCAAGATACGTATCGTGGAGCGACGCGAGCGGGCGAGTGGCGGTTATTGGAGTTCCCTGTTACGAAAGAGGGGCTCAAGCAGGGTGATAATAGGATTGACGTCAAGGTGGAAAAGGCATCGCAGTGGCGTGGCTGGCTTTGGGACAGCATATTGTTGGAAGGTATATAATTTCTGCGGATTAAAAACTTAAAAAGGCAAGAAATATACCAGCAGGACTTTATCCACACACTTAAAACTTCCCGCCTTTCGTTCAAGTTAGAGGCCCTACACACTCCACTACCAACTGCTCGAACGTAAAAGTCTTCACTCTACTCAGGGTAGGAACATAGTCCGGGCTGTGGGATTTTATACATGTGCAAAACTATGTACAGCATTCACAGTAGTCGCTTGGTGGGAATACTACAGGAGCCTTACATGTCTTGGATATACATTTCTTGCAATGGCTGGCATTCAAGCGGGAATAATTGTCTCGTTGCGGCGCCTGTGGGCCACGGTCAGTTTCCATCTCTTGACTATATTTTCTACCCACTCGAAAACTCCCAGTTCTACTCTTCCTAACTTCTTTTCCATGCGCACATACTTTCCCCACCAGCCCTTCCTATCGCTGTCCGCCCAATTGCTGTTAAAAGACAAAAGCCACTTGCGATAAATAAACGGCATCATGAATAGTAACCAAACCAGGCCCAATATACCAGCACCAGGGCCCAGTGCGAAGAATGCGATCAGAAGGCCTCTTGCGGAGGACGAGAAGGTATGCGGGGGTTGAGCTATGATTGCAACAAAGGCAAACAAGCATCCAACGGCCGCCACTGCTGATAAAGGAGCAAGTATAATCACGGCAACAGCTCCTTGTAGGGATGGTCCATTGTTCAAACGTCGGGGTAAGGGCTTGGAGTTGTCAATAGGATCTAGTAAGAGTCAGTGAGTAGGAGCCCGAAGCATTCCACGATCTTATTTCCTATTTGTGAAACAGGATTACATAAAGGAGACGCTCACCCAAGGCGAGAGCTTATCAAAAATGTGAAGTGTGGTGCGACTTACCGTACTTGACCAATACCTTCGTACTGGGGGGGAGGTATTCGACCTGTGGCACATGTTTTGATATGTCCAGCGCTGTGTTGATACGTCGTATATCAATCGGGAAGCAGTAGATGAGCTGCACTTCCTTTATTTGATCTTCAAGCGGACCAGACAATCGACTATACATAGCACCTCTAGTCGCATAGTCAACTGCTAATTGCAGAGGCGTCTCGATGATTAGACAAAAGGAGGTATCGATCGCAATGCGTTCTTCGAGCTCCGCGCGATGTTGATCTTCGTATAGCGTTACACCATAATGCACTCGGCTTCTGGGGTCCATAAACATGAAAGTGGTTGTGTCGATGGCAGGCTTAGTTTGTAGCAACAATACTTGTGGCATTGTGGCGTTGTCATCTCGACCTATTTCGAAATCCAGATGCAGCCACTGTGGGGTGACTCTCATCACAGGAAGCAGTGTTAGTTTGCTTTTGCTTGGCTCGACTGGTATCCACCCATTGCAAGAACCGAGCGAATGCGGTTCATCTCTCCACTTTGATCCGGTATTCCAGAATAGCGATACAGGAAGTAGCTTGAAACCAAGAATCATCGCTCTCATACGCTCGGCACGTGTCGCTATCTCCATGACTCTGTCAGCGTTGAAGTCGAGCAAGTTAGCAATGATCACGTGTAAATCCTCAGGCATTGTGGTTGAGCGATGTGCTAGCTCGTTCCAAGTATCAACCAGCTGCTTCAAGCGGTGTTCATCGCCGAGGTCCATCGTGAAATGGTCTTTCTTGTCGAGACCACTTTTTCCGCGTTTCAGTAGACCTTCAGCAGCCGGAAGCGTGTGGACCTTCCCGACTGCTTGACTCCCACGGAAACCGCCGATACTCACCAATGCCCCACCGTCGGCTTTGTAGGCTGCAGGAGTTGGCGGATCTCGTCGAAAGCGACTCTTCCAGTCTTGATGAAGTGTATCCCAGAAGTTGTTGTACAGCTCTTTATAGATAGACCAACCAGCGACATCTTCAACATCTGGAAAAACGGCTTTGTGCGTCACGGCTCGATAGGGATCTCTTGGACCATGAAGACACCATTCGTGTACAGGATCGATGGCATGATTCTCGAATTGGAATACGCATTCTCTGGCGAGTACGCCCTCTTGCAGCGTCCAGCTGCGCGTCATCCACGCCGAGCAGGCCATGCGAGCGAGTGACTCGGTTGCCGTACTCACCCTGGCGTTGCATTGCAGCAATTCCGAATCAAGCACTAGCTCTTGAACGGCAGCTGCATATATGGACGCCATTTGATTAATGGCCGTTTTTCGCAATGACTTCTCCGAATCGCCGACTGGGATGCAGAGTGTATCCATCCAGAATACTGGGGGCTGGGGGCTGGCGTTCAGGATGAAGAACAAAGCTTTGGCGCGACCAGTCCATCTCCAGTGGACCTATGTGGGCCACACCGCTCTCATGGTCCCGTGGCAGGGAGCTCAATTGTGCGTAAAGCCGCTGTACCTGGCACGATGGGAGGGCATTCGCAGAGGGATTACCGAGGCCATCGAACCAAACATGCGACAAAACGGTGTAGCGAGTGGAAGGCAGTCGAGGTCTTACACGTAGATGGAAGACTGGCTCGAGTACGCCTGATGCTGGATCAACGTGTATGCTGACAAGGGGTACCCCGCCGTCTCTAATAATAGCGACGACGGCTGCATAGTCAACAGCGAGTGTGGAACAGTCTTTCGAGCACGACGGCGTGTGCGCGGTATTGTAGTTCTTCATATCCACATTATTAGCGATGCATCGGGCTGCCGTAGCGCATCCATCGTGGTTGTTTGGACGGAAGCCGCGACGGTCAAGGCTGCTGAGGTAGGTCAGAGTTTCTAATGTATAGACCTGTTGTAGTCGACGAATTTGGTGAGGACACCAACCTTGCGTCAAGAAGATTTCTTTCATATCGACTTTAGAGCAGTAGACGCCGTTCTAGCCGGTGAAGGAAGGCGGGCGCGTAGGGTTCGGGTAAGACATTGTTGCTTGAGGCTTACTGTATCTCTACCAGCGGTACGTAGCACCGTGCCACAGATCAGCCAATCACACTACTGCACGCGTTAGCCGCCCCCATGTTGCTTCCCTGCTCAGGCTGAGATGACAACCCTTTCTACGAGTACCTACCCATCATGATCGAGCTGAGTTGTGGGATCAGATGAGCGTGAGACGTGATGGAGCGCCTTGCCTTGAGATGAAAGTAGCAAGCCTCGACGTCAACAGACAATGTCTAATGATTGGAAGAATTCAGGTTATGCGGACAGGAAATTCGTGCTACACAACACCTTTACAGCGGTGCTTCGTACTACTTAACGTTTCAGCTCTAGCAATCGAAAGCCCTGCTCATTGCTACTTAAATCCTCAAAGGCGCAGGATACAACCTCGATTCTTCGCATTACACTTGCAATTTCTAATCATGGAGCAGATCGAAATGACATCGCGGCCGCTACTCCAGCCACGCTATGAGCAGCGCACCAACACACCAGATGGTGTTCCACGGGAGAGCTCCTCCGCTAAGTCTCCGAGGATGACCACCCCGATATCGACGACTGAATACGTCGGCCCCCAGAAGCCTTTTGCTCTCTCGAAGAAGTCTCCTACACGTCCGAAAAGACTTCTGGCATCGCTATTCGAGTTTCTGGTCCACATACCAAGCTATTTCGGTCGGATTGGCACGCGATGCGTCCACCTTTGGGTGCCACTATGGAGAAAGAGCTGGACTGCTGAAACTTGTAGCTGCATATTCGCTTTTCTGTCTCTTCTGGGTCTTATTGCTACACTCTTAGCACATCAAGATAAGCCGCTACCGAAGTGGCCACAGCTTGTCTCCATCAACTCAATAGTCTCTCTTTTCTCGCTATTAATGCGAGCCGGCGTTGGTATGGCGCTTGCTGAAGGTGTGTCGGGTAGCACAAACTCGCTTCGCTTCGATAGGCCCACTAATGGAAGACAGGAATAAGTCAGTCGAAGTGGCAGTGGTTTCGCAAAGCACGGAGACTCAATGACATGGAGCGATTCGATAGCGCTAGTCGTGGTGCTTGGGGTTCTATCATGTTGCTGATTAACCTTAGTCCAAGACGACCATAGTAAGTTCTTGTACATTCTTCTAGAATTCCAGCTTATGTATGAAAGTTGGATTGCGGCGTTAGGCGCGTTCGTCACCGTAATGGCCTCCTTGACTGGATTTTCCTCGCAGCAACTGGTCCAATTTAGTGACTGTCTACAACCGGACCGAGCTGCGGCAGTAGGAGTAGCGAAAACAAACTCTTATCTTCGCTCTGGACGTCGGAAAGGGCCGATTACTAATGACGTGTTTGCCCCCATGGCCGCTGGAATCGAGATCGGAATCATCCAACCAGTTGAAGATCGCACAAGTGTGCTTTCTCATGGCTGCACCACAGGAAACTGCACTTTCCCATCAACTAACGGGGCAAGCTTCTCGTCCGTGGGAATAAGTTACGCCTGTGAGGACGTTACGTCGCTGGTACGCGAGATACCCACGAACGAAACCTGGAGCGATAGATCTACCAACACTTCAGGCCGAGCATTTTGGGCGAACCTTACTTCACCTGTAGGTTATAACTCTAGTGAGATCGGACTGTTAATTGGTGCCAGCCCTTGGCTTTTGGCGACTGGAAGTCATGACGGTTCTGGTATGCTCAGCATAGTGCAGATGATATTCAGGCGGAGTGCTAAGGACTTCAGCTACACGGCTATCAATTGCTCAATATTTCCCAGCTTAAACACATATGAAGTCGTCATTAAAAACACAGTTATGGAAGAGAAGTTACTAGAAAGCATCCCAATAGGATACAACTTGGTCCCGGTGGTTACCGACAAAGCAAACAACGAGTGGGACATCCCGTGGAAACGCGCCACTAGCTACACGCTAAGGAACGGCATTCGAGAAGTGTGCAATCGACAAGATACTCCTGGGTCCAGTCTCGGTCAGGTGGCTTCGGCAAACGTTGACGATTCACCGATGAGTCCTGACCTTGCAGACGTCGAAAAGAAACTATGGTACTATCCTGAAGACTGTATTTGGAGCTTTGGTCTTGCCGCCGCATCAGGAACTGGAGAATATTTGAAAGGAATATTTAATAAGCAGCAACTGTACTGGAACCAAGCTGGAGCCGGCAATTCTGGATCAATTCATCTGCGCAAATTATTCCTAGAAAGCAACATGACGATGGATACCACGAATGAGTTTATGGGTAACCTAACCACTGCGATGACAGCCGTAGTTCGAGCGTACGGCTTGAACGGGTCCGCTGAGCATGTCAATGGAACTATGTGGTATACGACAACGTGCATGCAAATTAGATGGCCGTGGATTGCCTTTCCTGCGATTATGATAGGATTGTCAGCCATCTTTTTGGTGTTAGTACAGATCGAGAGCCGAGGAGTTGAGAGTGAGAGGCTTTGGAAGAGTTCGATACTTGCGACGCTGTTTTGTGATGTGGAAAACCAGGAAATGGATGAAGCTAAACCGGTTGGGAGGCATTCTATGGAGGATATTGCAAAGTCGACAAGTGTGAGCCTAGAGATGAATAGCCAGACATTAAAGCTTGTGGCTCGATAGCTATTCGGAGCGTTGAAAGTGGGAGTGATGCGATGAGTAGCAATTGAGGTATGGAAAGAACGTATATGACAATTGCGTTCGAGGAAAAGCTAATCGTGATTAACTTCAAGCAGTATCACGCTGCATAAGCTACACAATCATTGTCAATGATTTTAACCTAGGAAAATGTCTATCAAGATCATCTCTCTCGGCAATCACTTCTACACTTTGTCCAGATCCCACCACACCGATAACAAAATTCGGTTTTACATTCACATACAATGTGTAAACATCCTTCTGTCTTCTCCACCATAGTTTGGCAGCCTGGGCAGGTCATCCAATGCTTATCCCCGGCAAGTTTACGAACTTGCTCAGTACTCGGATCCGATGTGCATCCAAGAGGGGCGTGGCCACTTGCACGACAATGCCTACAAGTGTCTTGGCGACATTGGGAACAGCGAGCACTATCTGGACCATGGTAATTATCTGGTGGTATAAAGGCACTACAGTTCGGCTGAGCGCAGTACGTTGGATTTGGCGTTGCGCGCTCCAGGACTAAGAGGTTGTAACGGTTTACAAAATCGGGTGTAAGGAGGTCAGCGAACAGCCTGACGTCAACGATCTGCTCAAGGCAGCATTTAAAGATGGACCGAGAAGCTAGTGATGCTTCTAGACCGGCTAAAGTTCACTTAGTTGAGCAACGAGCATGCCGGTTGAGATCTCTCACCTTTTAGACATTCTCGACAATACCAGTGGCTACAATGCGTCCTCACCATTTGGGCAAGGTCATGTTCGTCCATACACGCGGTGCAAGGCCTCAGTCTTTCTCTCCTTCTTCTTTCGGCCTCTTCAGCGGCCGCACGTTGGGCTGCTTCTTCCTGTCTTTGCCTACGCTGAATCTCTTCCTGCCTACGACGTGCTTCTGCCTTCTCTTTCCTTTGGCGTTCTTCCCACTGAGTAGCACGCTGTCGTTGTTCCGCGAGCTTTCTGTCTCGAATGTTCTGTTGTTCTTGCTGCAGACTCTCAGTCTCCCGGGATGCTTGAATCCGAGCTTCACGAAGGGCCTCGTTTCGCCCTGCTCGGGCAATATCTGCCTCGAGCCTCACTTCGCCGACCCATTGCTCCCGTAACTCGTGGGCGCCGTACACATTGTCTTGAAGGGCTTCTAAATATGGCACTGATAAGTGTACACTCTGTTCTATTGTGGAAACTGTGGAAGTATGCGAAAGCGCTATCGTGTCGGTGAGGCTGTCCGGAGCTCGGGGTATGTAACGACGTGGAGGTCTGATCATATTTTTAGGAGCTTGCGCAGAATTCTGCTTCCGTCCTGTCGCTCTCGATATCTTTATCTCAGTTCAGACCTGGTAAGTCATGGGGCGAGATCCACTAGGCCGAGACGACCTCTTCTGGCGATACCAAGAAGTGCCGAGAGTTGAGGAATTGTACACCGTAACCCAATATCTCTAAATCCCATAACCGGGGACGAGAGTGCAGGGTCATTGAGTCGTGTCGTATGCAGATTGGAGGTAACCATGCTTGGCTGAATTCTTACTTCATTGTCTGTGCGTATCTGTCTCGTTTGATAGTACATGCCCGAGAGAATTCTTTTGTTACACTGCTGCAGCATCGAAGAATTAGTGACACTTGTCAGGAGTTCATTAGCTTACAGCTGTCCGCGGCATGTTCTGGATTCTTTCACGCCCCAAGGCTGAGGTCGGAGTGTTGACCCAGCCGCACTAACTGCCATTCTTTCGCAACCTTCCGCGGGGCAATGGACAAATCAGTGTACTTATTGCTCACCGGAACCTTCTCCATTGGGCGTGTTTCCCAGCCTTCGCTAACCCTTCCACTTTTTTATTTCCTTTTTCTAACAAATCTGACTATCCCTGATTTTCAGCGTTGCCATTGTCGGTCTGAAAGCCCGATCGAGCAGGCGTAATGGGTCATGAAAAAACCTTCGCTCGAAACCCAACAAGATCATCGCTATTACGTGACTGGACTCACCTCCATGGTTCTGCGGCCGACCGTCGCGGTACTGCATCGTTTATTATATCGCAACACCGCTTTTACGATTCACAGAGAGCTTCCGAGCTTTACAACGTATTCTTCTCTCTCTGAGCTTTATAACTTTTTCTTCTCCCAAAAAGATGAACACCGTGATATCCGTCGACGGCGAAGATGGAATGGTGCTAGCAAAAAGGACTGGTATTCGACCGGGGCAAGAATCTTTGGCTTTAGTTCTACGCGGAGGTTGGCAAGGGACAAGAAACGGGCAAGCAGGAGAAGATACACCTAGGGCTATTAGAGGTGGACCCGGCGGCACCTTAGCTGTTCAACTTTTCGAGTCAAACGTCTCACAAGGTGCGATTCGAGTAGAGCGCGTCAACTATAGCTCGGCAGATCAACATCCCCAAAGCACAGAAGTTCCCGTTGGAAGGAATATTCTTTTCACTGCAACCGGTGGTAATGGGGAATGTGGCGGTAATGGCGGCCACGGCCAGAATGGCTATAACGGCACGGACGGAGTCGGAGCTTCTAAAGCTTCAGACGCAACAGATGGGACAGATGGAGGGATGGGAGGGGATGCTGGTCAAGGGTCAAATGGTGCTGATGGTGGCCCTGGTGGTGCGCTTCATATTATCGTCCGTGAGTCAAACCTCCATCTTCTCATGGCCATTTCATGTGATGTAAAAGGTGGCCAGGGCGGCGGACCAGGATGTCATGGGAAAGCTGGGGTAGGCGGAAAAGGAGGTATTGGAGGACAAGGTTGGCAATGGGAAGATATCGTGGGCTACAAGCCGTTTTGCACGGACAGTTGCATCAAGAGAGATGACTACGTCCCAAAATCCACCATAGGCCACGTCTCATCCGCCTTGACCCGGGCTGGATCACGAGCGAATGCGAGTAGCAGCGCTTTTAGGGCACAACTAGGGGCACTCACAGTTCGGGGAGATACGTTGCCACAGATGATGCAACAAGTAGCTATCAGGCACAATGCTCTGAGGCAAAGTCAAAGAATAGAGGGAGGGGAAGCTTGCCATTGTGGAGGGGGCTCCGCGGATCGTTGTGCAGGATGTGACGTGAAACCTATAACCAAAAGATTCACGCGCGACCCAGGACTCGACGGAAAAGACGGCAAAAATGGGACAGAAATTACCACTCTATTGTCTGCTGGCCAGCCCGGCGAGTCAGGAACTGTAAACATAGCAGTTCATGGTGATAGTGGATCTATACAAGAGTATGACTCCGTCTGGTCACTGGAACTCGTGGATTTCGAGGTGGAAGACGAGAACGGTGATGGCGTGTTTGAACCAGGCGAGCACGTATTTATCCGAAGAATTAGGGTTCGGAATTCTGGAGGCATGCCATCACCAACCTGCCAGATCCCGGTCACCCTAGCAAGTAATTCGGATTGGTTCGAAAAGGTACCGAGTGGGGAAGGAGGCGTAGCCTTTCTTCCGACAAGTATTCCTGTTGGTGGTACCGCTTCAACATCGGGGGCCATCAAAGTGCGCATCAAAGAGCGAACCCTCAAGGGTGGCAGATCCCTAACGCCCGGATGCAAGTTCTCCGCCAAGGATACATTGAGGATAAGAGCAGATATCCCATGGTTGGACCGAAAGATGCCTTGTTTCGAATTCTCGAAGGAGATTGACATAAGCTATCCATGTGCCTTTGGAGATTTCCAGCATCTGCGTACTGTTGCTCAAGGTGCGGTCAGTGTGGTCCATTGTGAGGTAACTGAGAAGCGCAGGCCATCTTGACCTTTCCTAACTAACATATTCTAGATCCAAAACTCTGGTCATCGTCCGCTGGGAGAGCTAGATCATCTAGGTCAACAACGCGTTGTGGAGATCCGCACAACAATCCCATTAAGTTTCGGTCGACTAATCCACGATAGTGAACACCAGGAAGTCATTCGGCGTCTGCCGAGCATTCGGCCAAGAGACGCTGTCTCTATGGAGCAGCAGTTTTACGTCCTGTCTACTGCTCAGTGTCATCGAAAGTTCTGGGTAACTTTCGAGATCTACATTGAAAGCCCTCTTCAAGATCCGACTAGTGATATGTTGGAAACTGTCCTTGTTGAGAGCCAGACAATTCAGATTCAGGTTTCCAACGCATATAATCCTACGCCTAATGCGAAGATGCTTCTCATAATGAACCCAAATACTACCAAAAAGCAGTCACGAGCAATTCAGTTGTTTGTCACAGGTCAGTTGATGATGGAGGTTGACATATGCAACGTGCATGAGAATGGTGGCCTTCTCAGCCTACCGAAAGATGACTCTGAGGAACTATGCCCCATCACCACTGCGTACCATGGCAAAACAGTCATCGTTCTTGACAACGAATTTTCATACTTCGATGCCGGTATCAGGACTACGAGCCATCTTTGGGACCCGCAATGGCTCTCTGACGTTGCAACGAACGGTAATTCAAGCTTGTTCATTGGTTCTAAGGACGACGGCGCCTTGAGAAGAATTATCAGATCCTCCGTCTTCCCAGTTACGGTTGAACTAGACGATGTAGTCAAAGAAGTACCAAGAGCAAGGACTTTTGCCTCAAGCCATGAGTTTGTCGATTTTATCAAACAAGAGACGCAATTTGGAAATGCCAAGGTCCATATTTCAGCCATTTCCATGAAGCGATCTAAGTGGTATCGCATGGGACTTGATAGCGCAAGGAAACAAGCAAAATCATTGGCCGCCCATTTATGCGGTATTCTACCCGCACAACGATTCTTAGTGAGTTTCGTACTCCACCAGCATGACGCCGACGAAGAGAATTTGCGTGGGCAGCCCACCAAGGCCAATGGGCCGCCCGAAGATGGCCACTTGGTCATTCTCACCGGCGTGGACCATCACCGCACTATCCTTTCGACAGACATGAGCATCTCGACCGGAGTATCCAACCATGCCAATAATACTATCGATCAACTTAGTCCCTTCTTCAAGTACAGTATCATTGCCGCGCTGCCGTTAGTCTCAAGATTGAACTGGCTCTGGGCCACAGATGAATCGAATTCTGTCATCACAAAGGCTATGACCTTGTCGGTGCAGCGGGACATATATAACCAGATCAAGACTTTCGCGACATCAGAGCATAAACCATTAATATCCATCACGGAAGAGAAGGAACTGGACCCGTTTCTGAAAATCCACCTTCCATGTCTTGTTACTCTTTTTGGTGCAGAGCGGGCGAGACAAAGCATTCCTCCACCCAAAGCAATACTTACTGTTTTGCACTGGACATTAGCTTGCGCCGCATCAGCAAAGCCTCACAAACGGCTAGAAGGTCTCATTCAGTGGAAAATAGAGCACTGTCCAAGCACAGTGGGCATAACCTTCCCACGAAGTGACTACATCGACGTCGACATGCAGTCGGATTATCCCGAGTCACTCCTGGATGACATCGCAACAGTAACCGAAACGCCAAAGAGCTTTTTCCAAACAGGGGAGTTGTCTGCAGGCAAAATCGTACCACGCACGCGCTTTTGTATGCCGTCGGAGTGGAATGATATGGTACGGGATATTGCTGAGTGGCGGGGAATGCTGAAGAAGGACATGGATATCGCACGGGAAAAGCGGGATCGTATGTTGGTCGATGTCAAACCGCCGGAGATCGCGGAGCTCTCGGTGACTTAAGTTGACGAAAATTTGGAGCTCGAATTGCAGAGTACATGATGAGCCTCTATGCTTGGTATGCATGTTAGTGTTCCGTTGGTCATGCCCGCACGTGCATTTGTTTATATAGTGATGCATCTAGGTCTCTGAAGTCTCTACACACTAAGGCCTCACCCATAATGAAATCGATATTGTACAAGAGCAAAGATAGAGATCTTAATATCATTTGATGATTATGAACCTATTAGGTAACATAATGTAGCTTCTAGTACATATCTTCGCTTTATCTGAATATGACTCTTTATCCCGAGGCGCAAGCTGGGTAGTAGACGGATATATTGTGGATTAATAATCCAACCTTGCCTTGATGTTGTAGAAGAAGTAAAAGCGCCGGTAGTTATTCGTACGCGTTATGATCAGTTACGTAATTATTGCTGATGCAAGGATTTCTTAGTTTGTGGAAGTCTAATCACGAGATAAGTCAAGCGCGTGTAAGGCGTTTAGTATCGGAGATAAGAGCTGACAAGCCTTACGTCAGTCCGTGTCAAGCCGCCCGCAAACACCTAATTCACCTCTACCTCGAACAGCACCATTACCACTACGATAAAGACCACCGCCATGATACCCAGAGGCTGCTCGTCAGCTCTGCGCAACATTGCGCCCACCCTTGGGCGACCTGTTCGAGTGCCCTTACGGTCATTTTCTACCACACAACCAGCGTCTTCTGACCTGGACACGGCGGCTTTTGGCGAGCAACACATTGCAAAGGGCATCGGCCGCCTCACTAAGCATGTCTTCGACGAGGGCAAGGGCACATTTATAACTACTGACAAGGGCGTCAAGCTGCTTGATCTCACAGCTGGAATTGGCGTCGTGAACCTCGGACATTGCCATCCCAAAGTCAGCGCTGCAGCGGCCGCACAATGCAGCAAGATTACCCACGCCCAGGTCAACATTGGCTTCAGCTCTGCGCAGATCGCGCTCATCAAAGAGCTAATCCCCATCCTTCCGCATCCGTCACTCGACACCATTTTCTTCTGGAACTCGGGTGCCGAAGCAGTTGAAGCAGCCGTAAAGCTGGCCCGTGCCGCGACCAAGAAACCCAACATCATCGTCATGCAGGGCTCCTACCATGGCCGCACCAATGCGACAGCCTCTATGACGCGCTCCAAGACTATATACGGTGAGGGTCACGGCCCATTGATGAGTGGTGTATTCGCGACCGCTTTTCCATACTACAGCCAGTTTGGCGGTGCTTCTCCAGACACACCCACGGACGAACTTGTAGAACAGGCACTGCTTCAATTGAAGCTCACCCTGCAGCAGCAGACATCCCCCTCAGACACTGCCGCCATCATCTTAGAGCCGGTTCTGGGTGAAGGAGGCTATGTTCCTGCGCCTCCAGAGTTCCTGCACGACCTGAGGAAGATCTGCGACGAGAACAATATCCTCCTTATTGCCGACGAGGTCCAGTGTGGCATGGGTCGTACGGGTCACATGTGGTTTATGGAGGAGTCTGGAGTGCGGCCAGATATCCTTGTCTTCGCCAAGGGCATTGCCAATGGCTTTCCGTTGTCAGGTATTGCGAGCAGCAAGGAGCTCATGGATCGCCAAAAGCCTGGATCAATGGGTGGCACATATGCGGGTAACGCGGTTGCATGCGCCGCCGCAACAGCAACGATCCAAGCGTTCCGTGAAGAACAGATACTCGATAATGTTGCCGCGCGCTCCAAACAGATCTTCTCCTTCCTAAACGACCTGAAGTCGTCAAATACCAAAGCTGGTAACTTGATCGAAGACATTCGCGGGAAAGGACTGATGGTTGGTGTGCAACTCTCGAACCCAGAACTTGAACGCGATTCATCCGCACAAAGTCAGCCGCAGCTAGCGCCCAAAATTGTTCAAGAATGCGTCAAGCGGAACATGCTTCTCCTCAGCACCTCAGTGTTCGACGTGCTGCGATTTATCCCGCCGCTGACTATAAGCGAAGAAGAATTGAGTCAAGCGTGTAGCATTTTCAAAGAGTCGTTGGAAGCCGTTGCTAAGGATTTGTAAATCAATTGATTTTGTGATTCCTCACGCAAAACATGTGCGCATACACCTCCCTCCGTTCGTGTACGTCAACTCTCTCCAGGTGAAGCCCCGCCCCGCTCCGAAGAAAGCTTGTCTATGTTACCCTAGACGAGCTTGAATATGTCACCTACGGTGCACTGCCATATATGTGGTGTAATCCCGAATGTCTCACGTGCTCATATTTGAAATTGTACTGTTGTGGTTGATGAAGGTTTAAAAGCAACAAGGATATAACTGTAGAACGAACTCTTTTCTTCCATGTACGACTATAGGACACTGAAAATTACTTCTTCTGTCCGAATTGCCATTTCTCGAAGTTCTTGATCGGGTATCCCAGCAACATAATCTGTACAAGGTCTCAGCAGCTCAGCCCCGCCGCATTACTGTTAACGGTCTTTCTCTACCCAACCATGGTACGAGAACGCAAAATAAAGACTTACGGATTACATAAGCAATGATTCCAGCGCGCAAGCAACTGCATAGGAGGTACCTTCTATTCACTTTGCCCCGGCCTAGCTCGGTTTGTTCGCGTTGCTGGAGCTTTAGCACCACCAGTTACTGAGCACAGCACAGCTCAAAAGCGTCTGGTGCTTCGATAATAGAAAGAGATCACGATCGCAGATTCGCAGACATGGGATGATCGAGTATTGATGTGGTAGCGGTATGGTGTCCTAGGAAGCGACTCGCATGATGACGCAAACCCTTCATTCCTTGGCCAGTCTAGGTGCGCATGACCGGTGACAGCAATTTGGATAGGCGACATTTGCCACATTTTGTACCAGGCTGTCACGAATACCTTCCTTTCAGGTAAAATTCGGATGCTTCTGAAACAGTCCTTAGAGCTAACAGTAACCAGTGCTCTACCTGGTTCCATTATTCGTATGATAGTTTCCATCCGGGTCCAACAAGCCATCAAAAGTATATTGTCCGACATGCCACCATCACTCATACGACATGCTCACGACTGAACAGGCAAATATCTCACCGCGGATGGTCTTAATAAGTCACAACAACTTCTCTCCTACATGTCATAGCTGACCTTTTCCAGTCCTCGTAATCAGATTCATCTTGTGGAGCATGTTCGAAGCCGGCCTCGCTATCATCGCCGTGTGCCTGCCAACACTCAACTAACTCTTCCGCAGGATGGACGGCCTATTCATCCCCCGCAGCGTTTGCAGTCTAATCCCCTTCAATTCGAACCGCTCGGACCACGGTGATGCGGAGAGATATACTTCCGGCGCAAGAGTACTCGAGGAAAACGTGTCGACTTCTTCCCAATTAAATATGGTGCACTCAAATATTTTGGAGGAAAGAGATAAGAGCAAAGAATAAAAACATGAGTGGTATGGAATGGCTGATTTGGATCATCCGTCGCCACAGACTAGAGGTAAAGGGAGGCTGCAAAAGGATAACAAACAGAGCAGCTTTTGGATGCTGACAGCTTGTTTTGAAAGTGATTGACTGGCGGCTGTAAGTGTACTGAGATGTGGGCAAATTGAGAAGGAGAAAAATATTCCTGGTAACCTTGTATAGTATTTAGATAGTCTGTTGAGAGCATGTCTTTCTAAAGTTTTGCGATAAAGATGATTAAGCTAGCTGCTCCAGTCAAGCATCAGCTAGCAAAGGGATAATCCAAATAGACGTCACAAACGAATGACTCGTTGACACCATCTGCCGATAATCCTAGTAGGTAATTCCTCGCTCTAAAATCTCTCCGTTTTGCGGCACAGTCCGGGTGAAGTCAAGCATTCTTCCCACCCCCGCCTTCCCACCAGCACTACCTCGCCCACGCATCAAAACAAGCTAAATGCCGCAACGTCAATCCTAGCCCCGAATTCGCCTAATCATGTTATAAATCTGTGGGTTCAGCACTTGTTACACGCACTCTCCACTCCAAATTTCTTGTCTATAAAATACCATGGCGGAAACACGAAAGATCCAGATCGCCATTTCTGGCGGCGGTCTCGCGGGTGCAGCGATTGCACGGGCCTTACATCAGCAAGCCCATATCGAAGTCACTGTCTACGAATCTGCGCCTGGGTTCTCGGGAATGGGAATGGCGATTGGCATGGCGATTAATGCGCAGCGGGCGCTGGGTAAGCTGGTGCCTGATGCGGAGGAGATGTTCAAGCGGGCAGGTGCTGTGACGATCAATTCGTCGAGGATCATGCTCGTGAGTTGCTATTTGTTAATCCTTTATTGTTTGTTGAACATTAGAGAGGGAGGAAGGCTGACGGATGTATAGGCCGCTGGACCTCACGCAGGCACGAAAGTAATCGATGTCGCAGAGGAGAAACCGGGTAAGATATTGCATCGTGCAGCGCTGCTGCATGAGTTGCTGGAGCCGATTCCGAAAGACCGGTTGCATGCGAGCAAGAAGCTTGCGGAGATCGAAAAGCAGGAGAAAGGTTTACTGTTGAAGTTTGAAGATGGGTCTGAGGCTTACGCTGATGCGCTTATTGGCGCGGATGGCATCTATGGATCGGTTCGTGCACATGTTCTTGGTGCGAACCATGAGGCTGTCAAGCCCGTCGCTGCGGGCTGGGCTGGAGCGATGAATATGGTGCCGTATCCAAAAGCTGAGGCCAAATTAGGCGCCGAGATATTGAACGAGAATCGGCAGTTCGGGTGGGTTAGTGATGGTGGTATCTTTATTCATGATTCCATCATGGGCGGAAAGATGGTACAGTGCATTGGCACATCGGTCAATCGAGATACGTCAGGTGCCAGGCGGATACCAATCGATCGCGAGTACATGGAAAAAGCGTTCGCGAGCTGTTTGGACGGACCTGTGGCCAAGGGGATGATCGATGTAAGTTGTTGTTCTCTCGCCTCCTGCGTACGATTGCTGACGACTCATGTGCAGCTCCTGCTTGACCAAGAGAGCCCAGCGGTGTTCGCACAGTATGAGCACACCAACGCACCAACATACGTGAGAGGACGTGTGTGTATCGCCGGTGACGCAGCACATGCCATGACACCCTGGCAAGGCAGTGGAGCCGCTACCGCTCTCGAAGATGCCGTGATACTCGGTACGCTCTTTGAGCAGATCAGATCACCAGATGAAGTCGAGCAAGTTCTCAAGACGTATGATGCCGTTCGTCGACCACGCTCACAGCGCATTGCCGAGTCGAGTCGCCAGACAGGGCGCATCTTAAGTGGCATTGCTGACGACATTGACTTGGATCCCGTGAAGATGCATGATGCGTTGACGGATCGATGGAGTTTTATCCACAACTTCGACCTGGATGGGCATATTGAGAGTGCGAAAGCTTCCTTGAAGGAGAAATCGTAGATAGAATGACGATTTGTTGTTTTTGTTATTTTTCAACGTCCTATCCACTCTACAGAGCAATATATAGGCTAGTTAAGAGCCTCCCTGGGGCCATGGGGACGGGTCGCCTCCGGGTTTATGGCGCCGCCTACCCGGTGGACCTGTTCAAGGTATTGTAGGCCTACCTTGGCCTTTACTTTCTAACAATACGCCCGCCGTTTGACGTAAGCAGTTTCATTCAATGCAACACATGTGTAGCTGGGGGGATGTGAATCGAGTGGCTCTGTAATCTTAAGAAGTAGTAGCGCAACACCGGCATGTTGGCGCATAAAAAGTGACAGCGGCTGGGAGAATAGGGTTACTATACTTTTAAGAGAATATCTATAGTAGCAAATATCTCAAAAAGATTGCATCATGGGTGTTAACCATTCTATTGAAAAAATCGGAGACGTGACAGCCGCCGCCATCGAGAAGACTGGCAGGGATTCCGTTGAAAGTGTGACCGTGAAAATTGAGGAAAATATCAACAATCTGCTCAAAACCCTCCAGCCCTTGTTTAAGTCTGCAGAAACGCCTCTTGTGGTCGCTGGTATCATTGCCTCAGGTGTTGGATTCGCAGCTGCATCCGCTTCATTATTCCGGTCATACCAAGTGCTCACAGGAACGGACGCTACGTCCGCGCTGCTTAAGTTGGGCGTCAGTATCGACAAATCTCTGCGAACCGCTGCCGACAATCTCGAGGCCATGAACGCGCGACAGTGCCAGCGAGAATTTCACAAACATGTCTATCAATACGTAAACATGATGTCTCACGGTGCAAGTCCCGACACTTACTTTTTCGTCTTTCATCCAGGTACCGATTGGTATCCCGCCTTTCACGAGATGAACACAGAGCGGCCACTAGCAAGATTCGCAGGCTATTTCAGCAACTTCAATACCATGCATGTTTATCTCAATGTCTTCCGCAAAGCCGCAGGACCTATATCGTACACCTGCTTATGTTATGTATCCCGCCTGGCCCCGCGTTCCAACGTTACCGATAGTCTTTGGAAAGCACCTAGCGCTTCCCTCCAACGCAAAATCTTTGGGCTCGGGGACTGATGTACTGAGCTAGGTTTTACTCGATAAGCAGCTGGATGAAGGGTGTACTCGCCTCCCTGCTTTTCAAAGAAGGTCTCAACATGGCTAAGAAAATTGCTCTCATCGTTTGTTATGGCTTTGCTGTTGTTGAGTTGCTTTGTTGGCACGGTACAGGGCCGGGACTAGGCCCTTGATGGTGTAGGGCTGCGGGATACACATGTTGCGTTGCGATTCGTGGGTTGTAGTGTGAATGAGTAACGACATGAGCGCATGGCTCTAGACCATGCACATCCGCTCTCCTCTTAGCCAAAGTGCGGCTCATTAATGGGATTCACCTCAACAACGACGTACCATGGCCAAAAGGGGAGTCATATCTCGAACCACGGTAAACTCGGCTCTTCCGATCATCTAATCCAGCATTGAGAATACAAACACGGGATCAATTCGCTATGACAAGTGTATGCAAGCTAGCAAGATCCATGCACCCACTGCACCTGACAAATTTGGAGATTACCCATTCAAGCAACCAGCGAGGACCTGACCCAACTTCTAACCATGGCCGCAACACCGAAATATGACTCAGTCATCTCATGGACGAGCGTACCAAGGCTCGCACGCGCGCCCCCTCAACCCGTCAACGGGACCGCAACTCTGGGACTGCACAGCCCAGCAACCACTCACTCCAACCATGGTACTAGCAGTGATGACCACCAAACCATTGTCTCAACAATCCAAAGATTGAGTCGCCCTGTAGTTTCTCTTTGTCAGCCATAAAGACTGAGCAGGGTGCGGAGGAAAAACTAGAAAAGCCCCGACCCCCCATCAGTGCCCCTCTAGATGCACATATATCTTCATAAGTAGTATCCCTCTTGTCGAGGGACTCCTGTCGGAAGGATGACAATCTTCTTCCCTGGGGTTGAGCAGGGGGTCCCTACCTTGCCTCAGAATATCCCTTACACCAGGCATACCGCAATCCTAATAGTCGAACCACAGTCATTGTCACCGTTCTGGAGACAGGCCGTAGGTTGAGTATTTGGGGACGCTGTCTACCTTGTGTATGGGACGTTTTGAGGAAGGAAGGAGTATGGATCGAGACGAGGACCGGTGATGACATAATGCCTACATTCTTGGGTTAGATTTCATCTTTCGCTACGGAAGAGCAAGTCATACCTGGAAGTATTAGGCACTAGCTGAGGTCCATAGTGGTCGTTGAGTCCATGGCCGATGAGAAAGTGTGGTGGAAGTTGGGCGCGCAGTGACGGAAGTGGAGGCGAATAATGAGGATAGCGATGAATGAGAAGGCAATCTGCAGTAAAGATTAGATGGTTTCGGGCACCAATGTGAGCAAGTTGTGCAGTAGAAGAGTGTGCAGTAGAAGAGCGTTGGAAAGATTTGGCGGGAGCGCGAGCTACTTGCAGATGAAGGAGGGCCGCCTTCCTTTTCTATCCTAATCTCATAACAACGGAAGAGCGTACGAGACAAATTATGAAGCAGGAGGCGAGTTGATCAAAGCGGGAGGAAGAAAGCGTTATCGTGGAGCAGGAGCCACTGAGACTAAGCAGGCGCAGAGTCCCGTGAACCAGAAAAAATGGCAACTTTGATGCTTTATTACAATATGAAAAGACCGTTACAGAGATAGCTACAGATCTAATATTTCGTAGTATGCTAAGCAATTCTAGAATGCTCACACGTTACACTCTCGAGGTCTGCAACACTCAATTTCTCTTCTGCTTCTCGTCCGATGATCAACCCGCTTTGCAATGGATTGTTCTCATCTACGATACCGTGGCACGCAAAGTGAGCAACTGTGCAAGATGTTAATGCATACAAAACTCGCTTCTTTGTTGGCCGCTCAAGGCAAACAGTGGATGCCCAAGACATGGTATGTGTCACAATTGTCTCCACTTCTTGAGCGACAGCCAAAGGCGTATGTCGAGGGCTTGTTGGCATGGACACCACAACAACATTTGCTTTCTCATCTTGTATCGCAAATTGAGGTTTTCGACAAAGCGAGTCTAGCGCCATAAGACTTGGAGAATACGAAGAGACAACATGACTGATAGTGTTATCAGTTGACCCGGGAATGTGTGATCCTGCAGCGTGGAGCGGCAGCAATGATGAAATGCCACTGACAACCCACCTTCCGCGAGGTAATGGTTTGGGCTTGGGGTCGTGCCTTAGGAGTCCTAGTGCTTGCAAGACTGGCTGCACTGCGTGATTCCAGAGGTTCAGCAGCGCCAAATGCAACTTAGGATCATGATTCTTGATCTTGTCGCCGTCATCGCCATCCTCTTCATCCAGGCATAGAGAAGCATCTCTGCGGCGCCTGTTACTATTGAAGGCCAAAATCTTCACATTTCTCTCAACATCCGGTCTTCGTAACCCTGGTAGTGGGATCGCAGCGATTGTATTCTCACTGATGAGAAAAGCTTCGCTACCCACGCGGCTGATGTTTAGACATACGGCGGGGCCTTCCCTGAACAGAACACATATCTCATCCCTAGAAAGTGGTTGCAAGAAGCACTCGAAGCTAGGCTGCTGCCTTATCGCTTTGATTGCTTGCTGGAGGGCTTCTTCTAATCGTCGGAGATCAATACTGCTGCGCCTTTCTATTGAAGCAATATCGAGCCGTTCATGGTTCTCGAAACCTGGGAACTGAAAGCCCTCGATATTCTGCTGAGCGGTTTCATAATCTCTTGCTAGGTAAGAGTGATGTTTTCGAAGATCGTCATCCTGATATTTTGTAGCCGACATTCTGCTGGTCACAACTCCACTGAAAACTTCTAACGTTTCAAGCGCTGTGAAGAGTGGTCTTCGTGCCTGTATTGAGATTGATGCCGATAACGAAGCCAATCCTGACACTTTACGAAGGCGGTTTTGAAGATCTTCAAGTTGGAGAACAACCGGAAAGGCCTCTGGTAATTCTTCTTTCATCCGAACCAGCATTTCCATCGCTTGTGACCATGATCCCTCTCTGGCCAAGTTATCAACTGCTGTATGACGAACCAGAAAGCGGAAATAAGCATTGAGATCGTGACATGTTAAGGCTGATTGGAAAGCTTGCGTCGATTTTGCTAGATCATCTTCATTCTGGAACATCTTGAATCGGGCTTTAAAGGCATCGCCAAGCTTCCAGAGATGTACTGCCCTACCCCTAGACCTCTCCATCGTCATTTCAAGGGCTAGTTGTATGTACCTGATGCCTTGACTAGTGTCTGAGTACAACCGCGTCTGGTATGATCGTCTTAGGAAGAGAGATCCCAGATGCGACAGGAGATTGGCCTTGCACCAATTTTCTCTTGAATCGAGCAATATCTCTGAAGCTCTAACACCAAACTCGATGGCGTGATCCAGCGGGCGGCAGGAGCCTGTTCTCCTGAAATCTTCATAGTACATTTCGGACATGACCAGAAGATGATCGAAATTACGCGACCATCTCCTTTCAAGGGCATGCGCACGTTTAATCAGCTCGAAAGACTCTTGTAGAAATTTCTTCTGACCTGATCTGTGAAATTCTTCTTTGCGAATACGTGCAAGACATGTGAATATGCTGAATGCCCAGCGCAACGCCACATCTCCTTTGCCATCTCGAACTACACGCCACGCGTAGCCGAGTAATTCAGCCGCACTTCTGAGATCTGCCAGGTAATTTTCTGTTCGATATCTCTGGTAGAGCAGGCATGATGTATCCTTCATTTGTCTCACGAACTCTAGAAGGCTGTCCCACTTTGAAAGTCCTTGTTTCGGCCGTCTTGCAGGTGAGAGATGTACGGAGTATTTCTTTCCAAGCCAATCGTCTTCAAGAAATCTCAGCAATGTTGTTGATAATTGTATAGCTTCCTTGATATCCTCTGGGTCTTCGGTCGCCGAATATCGGCTCTCGAGAGCTTTCGCGAGTTCTCTCAAGCATTTGATGTAATTTGTGTCGGATTCAGAAGTGGTGTCGACAGCATTTCGATGATAAGATATAGCTCGATCCAACAGAAACATCGCGCCAAAGTCTCGATACTCGCTCATAACCAGGACACCTTTTTCGTAATTAACCTTGCTTGTTGTCGGATTGTACCTAGCCTCTTTCAATTTGCGTTCTTTCAATTCTGCCTCATATTCTTCACGCATCTGTAGATGTCAGTTGCTTCCTTCAATTCATTCTGTAAGGCTGGAGTACCTGCTTTTCTGCCTTTTTCCTAGCACGAGCGAGCATCTCTTCGGAAATCGGATCAACGGGGACAAAAATACCTAGGCCTTCTGCAAAGGGTACATCCTTCGATTGCCCAGATATCTGAGTCATAACCCATAGGTATCGCGGCCCTCGGCTTCTCCATGGACGATTTCGTCCATATTTGTTGTCGTTGAGATAAACACCTTTGATCGCCTGGTGACAACTTGTTACTTGATGGAGCCGAGAGAGAGTTCCTCAGGTTAGATGATGATTAGTGACTGTATTAGGGTCAAGGCAGGAAGATGTTGCAAACACACAAGGCTGAGGTGGAAGGCTCATGCATGTGCACACGTGACCGTCTATCTTCGCCTATCCGTAGATCACTGCATCAGACATTCGTCATCCTGAGCGAGCTTCTCGTACCCACCAGAACTCATAATAAGAAGAGGCGGCCTACCTTTTCGAGACTCTTCATCTCCTGGTTTCGTTGTGCATCGCGACATGTATATCACTTTTGCTACCACCCATTGCTTCAGGGTACACTCATACGAAAAGAGAGGAATTGGCACACAAATGTGAGACGGCAGAGCTCACGATTGGCAAATGTAGCTTCGAAGCCTCGGAGGAGACATGTCCATTTACAAATAGATTTTACGCGCCGTAGTGCCGCTTTAGCACGAGGATAAGTATTAGTGCTTACTCTTTTGCCACCCCCATTTCATGTTTCGCCGTAGTATACAACTTTTGTCCTGAATTTAGTCTGGATGCGGTTTACTAACTTCCAGATACGGGGTTCTAACGGGCTTTGAGGTTGAGAGACAGAGAGATAACAAGGCTTCCCGTCCGCTCAGCCATATACAAGCAGTGTACCGGCGGATTAGTAGTTAGGTGAGTGACCACTAACGAAGCCCCGCTGTTGTATGTTTTTAATTTTTGCAGGTACTAAGTACACGAATAAGTTCTCCTGTCAGGTCCGCCATCTTTAATAATGGTACATTAGGTTAGGTCTTCTTATATTCCTAAAACAAGTACTGGTGTTCGCGAATCAGGGTCAGTCTCGGCTGCCTTAAGTCACCCCTTGCAACTGCCTAACAACCTTTTTCACACACAAAAGAAAGCTGTATCTGCTCATAGACCTTTTTTCATTTTCAAGGTTAAACGACTAATCTGCGTGTTTGAAAGTTTACAGCGCGATTGGCGTAGGAGACGGAGTCTGTCTTTCCCCAGGCTGGAGTGATTGAGATTCTGCTGGAGATTTCCAAACAAAGTTTAACTAAACTAATCTGCTCCCTCTCTGTGACTGGAAACAAGATTCTGGTTTGTGAACTTTACAACATGCCGACCCCCAACATGCTGTTGACTAAGATATTTGCTGGCGCCCACCTTCTTTGGTCATGTGATCCTTGCCGCTTGCTCCGTCGTCTGTCTCCTCCACCTCACGATGACCAACGCGCAGGCACAACAACTTGACACTTCCTCCTTCACAGATATGATTAATGGGAGAGCGGGCAACGTGATTAATCTTGAGGAATCCAAGCAGCGCGCTCGGCAATAAATCGCGCCACAACCTTTCAGCGCTGAACACGCTCAGCCTGCCCCATCAGACGAACCTAGCAGCCCAAACATCCATCGCCCTAACTCCTTTCCGACCCCCCTGCACACCCTCCAAACTCGCCTCACACGCATCCCGCGACGCAATAATCACACCCCGTTCCCTCTCATCACTCACTCGCTCCTCCACTTCCTTTTCGAAAGAGGACGAAAGACAAGCAGAGACTTCCCATTGTCCGTCCAACAACCCCTCCCCACCTTGCACGTGGGTCTCACTTTCCAGCTGCCACCCGGCAGCCAGGGCCAGCTCGGTAATCCGCTTTGGCCCCAGCACCGTGCGGACGTTGGAGTCGCTCTTGGGTTTACGGCACTCCAGCGCTGCCTGGGTGAGCGCAGCTAGCACGTGAGGCTGGGAAGAGGGGTGCGTCGCTACTAACGACCACTCAGCTAGGAGGAGACGCTTGCTGTGCTGCTTCAGGGCGCGGAAGGTGGAAAGGATGAGCGAAGGGGAGGGGAAGTACCACAGGCAATGGGCGAGCACTGTTGCGTCGAAGGTCTTGCTTTCGCTGGCGGGCGGCGACGAGGTTGAAGAAGGGGAGGGGAGGGAGGAGAGGTAGTCCAGCGGGGATTGATGGACCCAAGTAATCCGCCTACCCAGCGGGCCTTGCGAGATGTGATCCTGTGCTTGGCCGAGAGTATACGGGGCACCTGCAAGAGCATTAGTCCGCTGCTTTCCGTTCGCACCGCCGGGTAGAAAAGCGAAAGGACGCACCATAATCCAATTCCGCCGGATCGACCGCCTCCACGTTCCCCTGCTCGCCCACAGCATAGGCAAGGACAGTCGTACAGTCCCCTTGCCCGCATCCTAATTCTAGTACCTTGGAGCCCGTGGGAATGTTCCAGTGCTCCAGAAGCACCAGGCGATGAAGAGTTTGGGAGTGCTGGATGTTGAAGTGGGCGGGGTCGTGTAGAGAGAGACGGGCAATAAAAGCGGCGTTGAGTTGAGTGGACATGTTGCGATCGATGGGTGTTGGGCACAAGACGGCTGAGAGGGGTTTGCGTAGCTAAGTGAAGATTGAGGAGGGGATGGAGTCACGTGATTTGTTCAAGAGACGGGTTTAGCCGCTCCTTTTCCCTGTCTGACGACGATCTACATCCTCTTTTGTAATATCGTTAACTTGGAACTTGGAACTATAGCCTTTGTTGTAGCTACTGACGAGCTGCGGATGGGGACATGTTGTAGGTGAGTATACTGCTATCAGGTGACTAGTGAGTCACTAGTCATAGGGACGAGACTCAATCTACGTGAACAATGACGCTGATTGTAAACAATATAGCCACTATGCCCCGATCATTCCCTCCTCCTCACCAACTCGAACCCAAAGCGCGGCACCATATCAATCTGCATAAAGCTCACATGACACGCCACGCGCTGGCACCTCATCTCCACCGTTAGACTCTCCGCCTCACTGGGACAGGCGAACTCCAGTGTTGTGCTATTCGGCTTGGCTGTGAGGTCTAGCACGCCGAGTAGCTCCCCACGTACGGGAAGGGTCGAGTACGATAAGGCGTCATAGTCGAGCTCGTCAATACTGTTGGCCGAGGTGGCCGAGGGCGCGATAAGCTGCCAGACTTCGATTTCCGTTACATCCCCCTTGGTTGTGACATCCTTGGCACGTGCAGAGAGCTCAGGAGGCGGCCGCCAGGAGAGTGCGCAGGCGTTGACGCCGATGGAGGGGATGGGAAAGCGCATAATTGTCGAGTCCTTTTCTTACGTCAGCAGCTGCATACACACCGGTAGACACGGAGAACAGGTGGATGGCTTATTTGAAGGGAATGAAGAAGGAGGAAGTACGAAATACGGACTTCAACAGTAACATAGACCTGCACCCCTTGGCCCCACACGGCATTCTTCAACTTCCGGCTCACCCGTGCAATTCTATCTGGCCAAACGTGGTGATAGACTTGAGGAGGGGGAATCATTTTCGCTGCCCTGTCCAGCCCCAGCCTAGCGTCGCCATAGGGGAGCGCCTCAAGCTCGGAGTCGGAGAAGGGGTAGGCTCGGTACTTTGATAGTGTGGTGGGGAGGAGAGCGACATTCACTGCTGATAGCAGCGCGAGGGCGAAGGAGAAGTAGAGGATGAGCTTGGGCAGCTGGGAAGGCTTGGATGGAGCGAGGGCGGGGAGGTTGTCCTCGGCTTCCAGCAAGGGGGCAGAGTGGTCGTCCTCGTCCTCGGAAGAGGAGCGCTTCTCAAGAGTTGGGATGGAGTCGTTGACATGGTCGTGTAGCGCAACGGGCGCATACTCGGATGAGTTGGACTTTGATTTAGAGGAGAACATGGTGAGGGGCGGTCAAAGAGCAGAGCAAGAGGAAAAAAAAGGTGAAAAGCTCGGAGAGTTCTCCGCAAATATGCGAGAGGAAGGAGAGGGCACGCCGTGAGCGAAGCCAAGGTGAAGGCAGGCGGTGGCGCCATACTTCTCACCGTGATCGCCAGAGAGAGTACGCGTACAGTCGATCGAAAACACCGACTCTGCACGGCCAAACGATACCCCACGCCCCACACCCCCCACCTGTCAGGTCGCATAGGCGGGGGCGGCAACGGACTGATCTATGCACAGGGTCCACATAAGTTCTAACGTGAACCAGCTCGGCAACTAGCCATCTCCGGGGATGGCCGTGACGGCTCCTTATGGCGTTAGACCGTCTGAGCATATTTCATCTCGCCCTCGCTTTCTGCACAGTGCTACACTTGACCTTCGTCAACCATGCCCTCCTTTCTCGCCGCAGTCACCTTCCTGCTTGCCCTCAATATTAGCATCACATCCGCCGCGCACGCCGGCTTCCACGTCCAATATCCATGGATGTCCCGCGGTCCAAACCCTAGGACCCGGCCAGAGATAGATCGGTTTAACCCTTTCTGCGGTACGTTCCTCTCCTTCTCCAGTCCCGCAGCAGTGGCAGCGTAGGCTGATACCGAGAAGGGGAAATAGTGCACAACCCCCAAGGATACTCGCGCCACTCTCGCGGGTTTCTCTCCTTCTCCGGCCATCCCGGGGACCTTGTGACGGCCCTCTATACTCGACATAGAGTGCCAAGGAATAGAGACGACTTCCCCTACATCATCCTGCAGGACGTGCCCATCCAGCCTTCGGGGCAGCTATGTGTGAATGTCACGATACCATTTGAGACCAAGGTCGATGAGATGGGAGTCATGTACTTCGAGGCGAGGGATCCGCGCACGGGCAATGTGCAACACTATGTCAGTTGCTCCGACTTGCAGATAGTAGAGCTATATGCTGATGCAAAAATAGTGCTCGGACGTCAGGATGGCTGACATCAACGCTCTCCCGGAGGATCATCCGGCTATGTGTGCGGCTAACAACGAGACGCTTATTCCCATGCCGGATGAGTACCTGTAGATACAGACCGGAGTCCTGTCGTGTCCTTTGATTATCATGTGTGGTTCGCTTCTAAACGTGGTGACTTCCCACTGCCAATACGCCCGAGGGGGATATGTGTATGTAAAAAACTTGTCTTCATTCTCGGTAGCTTTTGTGCATAGCTTGATCTGGCGCTACGATTTCTTCGATCTTCATCTTCACGTACAATGGCTTAACGCAATGCCACTGTTTGACGAAGCAGATATCCAGCTTGCGATCTCCTCTATTATTTTCTATTGAATTCAGGATAATCATGGTAGTGCACTGCCATCTATAACGTGTCTGAATGAAAGATGCACTGCCGACGCGATTGATAGCTCAACTTAAAGAAACTTACCCACCCCGAAAAACCGTATACAGAAGCAACTAGTCTTGTTATAGAGTGCTGGGGAGTCAAAGAGGAGAGCGATAGAGCCTTAGTCGCCATACTTTAAAAGCTGAACAAAGGGTAGAGAGACTGGACATGATACACGTACACGCAAAAAAAGATATTCGAGATACTGCCTGATATTCTCGGTTTATATAGGTATAGTGCTATGTAGAGACTGTGGTGAAACCATACGCTTGGAGAACCACACGCTTAAAGAGGGGCGCAAAGTCGGTGGTGAAATCATACGCTTAAAGAGAGGCACAACGTTGGTGTTGAAATCATACGCTTAAGGAGGGGCGCGAAGTTGTTGGGTTGCGGTGCTTGCCCGTAGAGCACGTTATAGAGGTTTGCAAAGCTCGTTCATGCGAGAGTTCAGTTATCCACAGCCGAGCGGTAGACGTGCAGATTCTCTCGTCGGTATTGCTCCTGTATTCAAGCAATCTCGTCATCATCTGGGCCGTACTTGTGCTGCCTCTTCTCGTTATGTGCGATCTCATCGTCATCTGGGCCGTACTTGTGTTGCCTCTTCTCGTTGTGTGCGATCTCATCGTCATCGGGGCCGTACTTGTGCTGCCTCTTCTCGTTACGTGCGATCTCGTCATCATCTGGACCGTACTTGTGCTGCCTCTTCTCGTTGTGTGCGATCTCGTCAGCATCTACTCTATACTCGTGCTGCCTCTTTTCGTTATCGCGATACACATGGTTGATCGAGTCGGCGCGGCGAGCCAAGTCAGCGAAGGGAACCGCGACGGCGGGAACCGCGGCGGACTGAGCAGTGAAGATATTTAGGCCGAGGCTGGCGAGGCTGAGCAGGGCGATAGTGAATTGCATGACTGAAGTTTGGTGGCGAGTAGATGTTTTCTTCAAGTGAAGGTAAGAAGTAGTTTGATGATGAGATGCTGTTATTACTCGTCATTCCCTCGGGTATTTATGCGTTTTGCGATCCAAAGAAGCACATTTCCATACAGAAAGGACTTCCCCTCGTCGTTGCGTTTGACGCTGTTGAATTTGCCGTGGTTGCATTTGCCGTGGTTGCGTATGCGTCGTTGCGTTTATTGTGGTCGCGTGATATTGAAACAGAAATAGTCGGCATGGCGTCAAAGTAGAGATCTACGTTCATACTATGGAGCCAGTACGCGTTGCCGTGAAGTGAGAGACAAGGAGTATGAGAGTGGGTAAGACTTTAGACCGAATTCACTCTGGGCTTGTTCCAGGTAAGTTAGTTATAGCCCTGAAGAAAGTAGCGGTATGGCTCGATGTGGAAATTGACGAGGGTTGACATTGATTTGTGCGATATCAAGCATATAAACCAAACGGAATACGGGAACAGATATGCCCCGTACCCACCTGAGAGGCCGAGAGGTGCGTGGTCCTTCCATCCTTACTAGGACGATGATACTGATAAGCGGCAGAGTCGTTATCGACCAGCGACCTGCTGTTGCATGAAGCGCTGTTCCGTCGCGATCCGGTGCAAGACTGCTCAAGAGTGCAGAAGTATGCTCGCACAGTAATTAGCCCGCTAGCGCCGTAGCATGTATTCCCCACATTCCGAGTCAAGCCGAGTCAAATCGAGCCCTCGTCTGGTCGACCATCACTACTAGAAAGGGGCAGTAGGAGTTGTGCGTGTTTTAGTTGTAGTGCATATAGTGGGATCCGCTGGATGGTGGGTGGTGTGGAGGTGAGGTCGGCACCACCCGCTCACGCTAGCCTCGGCCCTACCTGACGACGCTAAGGGCCGAGATTGGCGACACGGGGAGTTGCCGACCCTCTTCGATCCTCAATTCATCACCAACCGCCTGGCGGGCAAGAAGTCCGAAGCAGGGTGTAGGCATTAATGGCACCGAGGGTGATCCTGGTGCTTAGCATGATTGGAGGCTGATGTGCATTAGTGTTTCTTTTCGGACCCTGAAGGTGCAGTTTCGGAGAAATACAATCGGGCCTGTGAAAAAGCATCCAATCACCACTGTACTATAATCATGCCTACGGTGGTGGTGCGATCTTTTCTCTACAACCGAGCACATCATTATAGTCTATCCACTTTCGCTATGGTTAGGGGGAGATTTTGTGGAGCTGCAAACTGGCGTCATCGACGACACCCTTCGAACTTGGAGACGGCCAAGGGCTCTGGTGAATAGATAGAACATCTCGGCAGTGCGTCTTCTCCTGCCCCGCTCTTCTGGACTGCGCAACTTGCCCACCGAAGTGAGAACGGATACAGTCATAGATGTGTTAAATCGGTTAGCCAGCTCCTGGTGCTGAACAATCTCCTCGTCTCACTCTGCTACCCTCAAACCACCACCCTAATAGCACACCAAAATGTTCCCCAAATCCCTGGCAACTCAGCTACGCGGCCCCTCCTATGCCCTGCTCGCAATGTTGAGCGTCTGCCTCGTCCTGAATTTAGGCACCCTCGTCTTCTCCTTGCGCATCTTAGCGCGTGGAACGCGTGAATACAGTGCGCCATATCTCACCTTCTCCCTCACATTCATGACTAACGAACAGTAGCCTACCTGGCCGGCGACCGACCTCGCGAGCTCCCCATAAAGGTCCGCAATATTCAAGCCGCCTTCCACGACGACCCCTCTCACTACGGGATGGAAGGCATCCCCGCCTGGGCTGAATGGAACGCCATGCGCCCTCCCGGCAAGGGCTTTGTTTTTCTAGGCCAAGAGCACTTTGCATTTGGCGTGTCTATGTGGCACCAGCTGCACTGCCTTAATCACATACGCGCGGTGCTTGTCAACGGGGATGACGGGTCGGATCATACAGCGCACTGCTTTCATTACCTGCGACAGGGCATTCTCTGCGCTGCTGACACAACCCTGGAGCCGGGCGGCACGGGCATGATAGTGGCTAATGGGGAGAAAATTGCTGCGGGCGTAGATGCTGTGCATACCTGCCGGGACTGGAGACAGGTGCATGATTGGATGGGCAGCCAGCATGAGAAGTGGACGCCGGACATGTATGAGCGGTTTAAGGAGGCTAGTTGACATGGTGATATTTCCTATCCCGCCCATCTCATACCCACTATAGGGCATGAGGGATAAAAAGGTTACGCGTCGTGTGAACTAGGCAACTATTCTTAGCACGCCATAGCGAAGATTTCGGTAGAGGTATAGTTCATTGATCACCTCTGTAGACCCTGTACAAGCAAAACTTCCAAAACATGATCTTCATCTAATTTAGTACCCGTCACTCAACGTCCATATATCGATAACACAATGGCCAAGCCTCCGTATCAAACACCCGCCTAGGCGCTACAGGCACACTCTGAACGTCGAAAGGCATCAGATGATCTGCGTGCGCTTCGAGGTCGTAGCGTGGGTCGGTCATGTTGTGGGGTTTTAGGGGCATGCCAGAGAAGGCGGCAAAATTCGATGGGTGGTGGCGCTGCCACTGTACAACTCAAGTTAGCAAAATTATACCATAACAAACATGTGGAACGCGAAAATAGCATGGGGTTCGCGGGGACGCACTCCACTCCACAACCGGTCAAGCTGCGCATGATGAAGCCAAAAAAGAGGGTCATTAGGCGTGAAACTTATTGCCAGGCCCTGGCAATCCTTCTCCGGCAGCACTTTCGGGCAGTCCCCCGCCAAGTCACCGCCAACGAAAAGGTGTACGTGGTTGTGCAATAGTGTCATGGCATTCTGAAACCTGAAGAAGTCACCTGTGGTTTGCTCGGTCGAGTTGCGGACAAACTCTGGGCCGAGGGTGCGGTTTTGAGGCAGCTCGTGGGGGAACCAGCCGGTTATGAGCGTCAGGTTCCTCCGCAGCGGGTGGGGGATAGGCCAGGCAAGCTCGAAGTTCCCGGTGGATGGGGCAAAAGCGCCGGTGGTGACGATACAGTCCGCCTCAGGGGAAGAATCGCAGTCCCCGGTTCTGCCCAGCCCGTATTCTGGCGAGTCCTCAAACACTGGCGAGTCGAATAGGTCTGCGTGGTCGCGCGACCAGTCCCAGTATGGTGTTGGTCCACTGTACCCGCAATTTTGGCGGAGGGAAGTGTCGAATAGGTAGGTGAACCAGCGGTCTGCGCTCACGTTAGCATGTGCTTGGCGAAGGCGTGAGAATGTGGGGAAGAATTGAGAAGGTGGGGAGGAGTCAGAAGGGGGGAAGGGACTGAGGGAAGGACCCACGCCACGGTAAAAAGTAGGCATTCCTATGCGCGCTATGCTCCATTGCTGCGTGCGAGTAAGAGAAGTCGTCGTACAGGCTCCTCTTCCCCTCAAGGACCGTCTGGTCCTTCGTCAAGGATAACCGTTCGTGTCGTATGCTTGCCAAGCACTATTCGGTATCAGCAACGTACCTACTACCTAGGGAGAGGAAGGAGGGCGCACCTTGACAGCCCCCACCCACTCGGCTTTCTCGCTATGCGTCAGCGTCCGCCATTCTTTGCGTGTCAGCAGCTTGCTGCACTTTGGTGGTGGTGCCTCGTTCCAATCGTCCGCATAGGAGAGGTGGGCGTTGAGGACGGCGAGTATGTAGAGAAACAAAATTGAACGTGCAATGGCCATCATTCAGTCAGGAAGTGAACTGAGAGCAGGCACGGAGAGATAATGGGGTCTCCATAGTCACAGTATAACCGAAAGCCTAAATAGTCAGCCTGCTGTGTCTGATGGAAGAAGCCCAGTCAGCGTGCTTGTCATCGGCTATTACCGTTGATGCGTAAGACGCTTCTGATGTCACAGTACGTTGTCTTCGAGAGGGTGTCTTACCGTATCATCCGCTCGTGGTGCCTTCCCCTGTGCTACTAATAGCAAAAGACTACCCTCCTCACCCACGAGTATCTGGAGCCACAAGCACAACGATGCGCACCTCTTTCTATCTCACCCGCTTCCTCACTCTCCTTCTCTTCGTCGTATTCCCCTTCTACTTGGGCTTCCGTGGGGCTGCCTCGTTGTCCGACAGCGCAGTTCTCCTCTCCTCCCTCTCTGAGCGCGCCGAAGCGCTTTACATTGCGCTCACCTCACAGCCTGCCGCCCCTCTCGCGCCAATCTCTAAAGAAGCCTTCGAAGCTTCCGCTGAGCACGCTAAACCCGTGCGCGCAACCGAAGGTGGGAGAAGGAAGAGATACCCCTCCCTTCCCGATGGACTGGCGCACTGCATCAACTCCTTCGAGCAGTATCCGTTCCTCGCCGAGCAAGTGCTCCAGCGGAAGCACGGGCGGTATGCCAAGCAGACTCCCGCGCAGAAGGCGATAAGCAAAAAGCTCGGCTATCCTGCGCACTTCGAGAAAGCCAGGAAGGGTATCGAGGTGAACGCCCGGTTCTCGAGACAAGTCGCGCGGATTGCGAGGGAGGCTTACCACACTGGCCCTCAAGCGCTAGAAGACGAGGAAGAAGCGGAGTTCAGAGTTGTGGACTTCGCGTTTGGACACCTTTCGCGAGACTGGAGCACGCAGGGCGCAAAGGAGAGACAGGCCGTGTTTCCGTCTGTTCTAGATGGGCTCGAACAGCACTTTGGCAGGAACGGGAGAGGGAAGAAGGTGCTTGTACCCGGAAGCGGTATGGGCCGGCTGGCCAGCGATATCGCTGATCTCGGTACGTCTATCTTACCGTTGGGTTGAAGGCGCAGCCTCACATCGACACAGGGTACGACGTCACGGCCAACGAGCTGGACTACGGCGCCATCCTGGCATACCACCTGCTAACGAACCACACGAGCTCGCTGCACCAGCACACCCTGCAGCCCTTTGTGACCAAATGGACACATCAGGCCAGCCCCTCCTCACGCTACGCCGCCCTAACGGTACCAGACCACTGGCCAAACAAGACCGTCAAGCTCGTCGAGGGCGACTTCTTGGAGATGTTTCCTCAGGACGGTGAGTTCGACGCCGTCGTCACACTGTTCTTCATCGACATTGGCGATAACGTGGTGGACTTCCTGAGCAACATACATCGGCTGCTGAACCCTGGTGGAGTGTGGATCAACCTTGGACGTATGTTATTGTCCTCTCTTTCTCGAACACTGACTTTCGTACTTTTCTGCTGATCCGTTCACCGCCGGACTCGGGTTGACCTGTATACAGCGCTGAAATGGGGCACCCACACCGCTCTCCAGCTCTCTGCGGAGGAAGTGCTCCAGCTGGCAGATCTGCTCGGGTTCGATGTGGATCATACGTCAAGGAAGAGCATCGACAGTGTGTATGCCGAGCAGCAGGATTCGTTGCTGAAATTTATTTATGGTGAGTGCCTGGCGTTTCATTGTGAGGGGTGAGGACATTCGCTAATGGGACGGGCAGTTACGCAGTTCTGGTCGGCGACGAGGAGGGTGTAAGGCGGGTGGGTGCCAGAACAGGAGACACTTACGTCATGCGCTAGTATAAACCAATAGGAACAAATACACAGTGTGGCTTGGTGACTGTGCCACAGCTTGGCACTTAGTTAGCAAATGGTTGACTATGTAAGCGTCTTAGTTACTACGTTATGGGGTGCTTCCAGGCTTTGAGCTACTGTAGATATCGTGAAATCTACTCTTTTTCAACTCACCAAGACTGGAGGTGCTAGATCCATCCACCTTCCTCCTTCGGGAAATTGCTGTTGCAATCATACCCACCGCCTATCCTAGAAGAATTAATGTAATCTCGAACTCGAACTCGAACATCTCCGGCAATCAAAGTACTTTCATTGCACCAGCGATAGCCCAGCTAAAGCGTAGGCTTTTTGAAAAATCCTCTTACGCCTCGCATGACCAAACGGTGCTACAGCGTAATCTGCACTAACGCCGTACGGGTATATGCGGTTCGTCTTTGCGGATTCATATAAGCCGAAACTTCTCCAGCTTCACACCTCTTCGTTCCAACCCGTTCGGCAGCATTCTTGGATCAGAGTCTATGACCTTACCAGTATTGGTGTTTTGAAATGTACTTGGAGCTATTGGCGGCCCATCATCGTTTCCTCCTACTTCTTTCCACTGGGAGGACAGAGGTGAAAGTCGTGGATCTTGGAATGTTTTTACGTTCGGGGGTTGAGAAAACAGAGTCAGCCAGCCAGAGCTATAGCCCCTGTACATCTTTATTTGCCAGGGATTTGGTATAGGACCTAGTAGCGCTTCTCCGCTCATCAGACCGTGAATATAACATGGTCCCACAACAAAGTATTCTCCGGACATTGTTGGGCGGAGCAAGATCGGGTAGTCGGCGCCCAGCAGAATGCTAACACAGTCTCCTAGTACATGTTAAGTCTTCAGATTTTTTTTTGAGGGTTTAACTGAGTACTCACCTTCTGCAACACCTGTTGGTGTAAGCCCTACATATCCGTCCTGAGTTGTGAAGAACACCACATTCTCAATTTCTTGCCCAAGCGTGTTTATGTTAAATTCGACATGCTCAGTATGGTGAGAACTGTGTTGGTGATAATTGCTCTGCAAAGATTGAAAACTTGGGAATCTGAACTTCGGATATCGATCTCTCGTTTGCCCCTGAAACCCCGACTCCAAGTAGGCGTCAAGTAAAGACCCACCGGCAACATAACTAGATGAATTGCAATGTCCAGGGACGGCTCTCCGAATGGCTCTAAATATGTCTTTCGCGTTGCTAGAGCTCTCCATACTGACCAACACGACAGCCCCACCATTGAACCCAAGGACTTCCAATGTATCTGGTGCGAAGTATTTTGCATGAGCAGCGGCAAGCCCAGACGCATGTCTTCCCAATTCAAGTTCAAATGTAGCGCTAGAATCCTTGACGGCGAAATTTGGTAACCATGAAGGCCCATCATACAGCTGCTGGCTTAACCGACATTGCTGGAGCAGGTGTAGTCGGCCGGTGCTTAAGACACAGCTGAGAAATGCTCTTTCGTATATTCGAGAGGTCGGCAGCAAGTAGTTCGTCGTAATACCTTGAGCTATCGAAGGCGAGACCAAACCCAAAATGCCGTAGATTTTATCTCTAGGATCAGTACAATGGTGATCCCTGGTCCAGCTGACAAGTCCCGCGAAGCTCCTGATGGAGCTCGGAAGCAGGCCTGGTCTGTACGAGGATAGAAGGGATCTCAATGCGGCAGGAACGGTAGTATTCCTCGCCATAACGAGCATCGTCTTTCTCAAAGAATAGAACAACGCAGTATCCTTTCCACACTGTATTACGCAGCGCTCACCGCCTAAAATAGCTTCTTGTAGCACCCAGACACGGGTAAACCAAGGTCTTTGGAAGAAGGCTACCAGGCTTGACCAAGTCTGCTCATCATATGGCAGCTCACAGTCCGTTTGGAACCAGCCGAGCTGCGTAGTACCTGGGGTGTCGGCACACTGTCCTCCACCTAAGCATTCAACTTGCTCCCCAAAATATTCTAATGTCGCTAAAGCCTTTGCACTATCCGAGGTTTCCCCTCCTACCCAGAGGATAGTACGTGTTGCCAGCGAGTAGATGTCTCTCATGCGACTAATCTCGCGATTCCGTTCAGAAATGTCATTCTGATTTATACATATCGCGTCTATCCACAAGTTTCGAGGCTTGTCTAGGTACCGCAGGTATCTAAGGGCAAGAGCGAGATTTGCACGTATTTTCATTGTCGAAGGAGTCGCACTCAGTTCATGCGCGATCACAGGGTCTGCTGAACAGCTCCAGGTGTACGATAGGGCTTCGTATTCCGGTCTGGAATCTGAACCTGGCCGGCGAGATTGTACTTCGTATAGTGCAGGATCGAAATTTGGATCAGGGTGATACCATGAGTCCAATATATCCTTTTGTGGTAACATCGGCATCCCTAGTTCCCAGCTATTGGCACCGTCCTTTTCCTGCATGAACAGATATCGTCCGTTCAAAGTTTCTCCGCACCTGTAACCATTTGGAAGAGTTTGGTTTAATTCCTGAACTGAAAGCCTTCTGCATATGTGCTCTTCATCTTTCGGACGGATCAGTGGTGTGTGGCATATGGTGAAAGCGATATCATCGTTCCACTGGCCAGGCCGCAGCGTCACTAAGCGTATCTCACACTCCTGGTGCTTGAGCGGGGCATACTTGTAAGTAGCCATGAATGATGTTCCCGATGGAAACTGGAAAAGTTGTTTGTAGTGCCAAAGACTGTTGCAGTGGTGCTGATGGGTCAAAGAGGGATAAAGCCTTACGGGGTTGGTGCCAAGCAGGCAGCCAAGTTGTGTAAGAAGACGGCCTGCTTGGGCAAGAGCTAGTACCCCTCCAAACTAAGTCTTTTCTGTTCTTAACTAACTCACATTGAAATTGATGAAGTCTGACACAATCACCAAACAAGATTTCATGAGGTGACATGAGTAACATTCGGAGCATACTCGCAACTCCTCCCGGGCAGTCACGTGATTAGGGCTAGTTCCAGGCGTCACGTAACTATGATGGCTCCGACTGCTACACGATGGTCATTATATGTGCGCCACACAGAAGTCTCGGATGAAAGTGTGCAGTCACAGCGCTGCGTGTCTAGAGTTCGCAGTCAAGTGTCGTCATCGATTGGGCCGACGCTAAAGCTCCATGATGGTCCAACCTCTAGGCACCAGCGAGCTACCGCTAACGATCAAAAGTCTTGAGCATATTCGCAAGACGACGCGTAGACGATGCGGAGGTTTGGTAGAGACTGGAGGTACAACACATACGATACTTGAGGTGGTTAGGGTTGCGGAAAAGAGCAGGCACAATGTGCGGGAGGGATGCAGTACTTTCTTCGTTGAAGTCGCAGAGTTTAGTTTCTACTACAATGCGAGTTGGACACCGCACGGTGTTCGTCGCAGCTTTGTGCTGTTATTAACGCATGAGAGACTGCTTCGGTTAGAATCTTTGTAGTTACTCTAGGTCCGCCGCCGGTTTTCTTCGGTCAGGCACAGAAAAGATTTCGAGGGACGCGGTATCTTCGCAGGTCTCATTCAAAATTTAGTCAAGGAAACTCTAACACACACACAATGCTAGCCCCTAAAGATTGGCGAGATAGTCCTTGCGCACACCTGCAATGGGCCCACAGGGAATATTCGACCGGGGATTTAGTCAAGTATGGCGAGTATAACTCCCCTAATAGTCCAAGCAATAGTGGGCGTTCTGCGAATTGTAACCTCCCATCATAATATGCCACACCATCCAGAATTACGATGGGTTGGTGATGGTTGAAGATTGCCCGCACTTCACCACACGCAGACAATGACGCAAGATCTAGATATCCTCTTTCACTTGGTCCAAGCTTCCAACAAAGAATAGCCGAGTCTTTATTGTTGTATTGTTGTATTGTTTGACGAGCAAGCTATTGTCTTTGTCAATACATGAAACTGCGACTAAACTCACCTAAATACCACATCTCCCTTCAACGACCAACTCGAACCTTGAATCATTCAACTTCGTCTACCACCGGCAAACAACCTTCGCAGCCTATATAACCTCCCTCATTAAATCTAGTCCTCAATATCCAGATATGGCGGTACCAGATCGGCTTGCGTACGTCCAGCTAGACGACTATGATCGACATGTCTTTGACCATGTCTTGTCCGATGACACTGAACGATACGCCTTCATACGGTTCTTTCAGCACGTCAGTGTCAACTACCAGAGGCAAAAGCGCCCCCGCAGTGGACGTGGTCGCGTGCGATTGTGGAACAAGACACACTCCTACTGGGTCCGCAAAGCGCAGGAGCAGCAGGAACTCCCAGCAATACAACGATCCGCTCCAGTCGTCCCAGCTGTTGCTCCACCTCTACCTGCTCCCATCTTAACAGTCCAAGTCCCTTCCGCTGTTGAGATTGCTCCCGTTCCTAGCCCGGTCCCGGCCTCAATCCCGACTGCGCCGGTACCTTCAAGCGCAAATACCATTCCCGTCGCAAGCCGCTCGCCTTCCCCCGTACTCTCGTCCCAGAACATCCCTCCAACCTCCGGCTCGAAAAGGGCACGAAATAACGATGAAGAACCAAGTGTAGCGTCACTTGAACCCCCCGCTAAGCGCCGTCGACCCGTCATCGGAGGTGAACGATGCCCCCCCTTCGTTCTCCATAATGGCCTCCACGAGACTGAACCTGGAGTGTCTACTTATTTCGAATTCCCACCCACTCTACAACAGCGCGAGTTCGTCCAAAAGACTCTGGGCGGTACCTGGCGCTATGCAAAGACGCTCCATCAGTCGCCGATCAATTCGGTGTTGCCAAAGCCTCGATCAGGTATTCCACCGAGATCAATCGACTTGTTTGTCAAACTTGACGAGGCGGGAATAATTCAAGATCGTGTTGCGGTGAAATATACGGATATCTCCTGGGACAAAGATACGACAACAAAGAAAAGGGTTGAACTCGAAGAAGCTGTAGTACATACAATTCCAGATGGATGTCGACATCTTCCAGCGTATCGCAACATTGTTGATCACACCATGAACTTCACAATCGATGGCGGTTATTCGGACAACAAAGACCCGAGCTGTTGGAAACAGCGGTACATTTTCTCGGATTATGCGCCTCACGGCGACTTGTATCAGCTAATCAACAACCATGCCAGGGCTAGCAAGGTCGTGCCTGAACACTTCATCTGGTATGTGTTCAAGCAGTTGGTAGACGCGCTCACTACGCTTGAAACTGGAGTTTGCAAGGAGATGGATAGTGGTCCTACCACTGGTCAAGAGGATAGATGGCAGCCCATCCTCCACCTCGATATCAAGTCTGGAAACGTCCTACTCGCGAGTCCTGATCCGACGTATAAATCTTACCGTCAGCCCGTCCTCACGGACTTCGATTGCTCCACTCGGCTCTCTAATAACCCCATAAAGCGCAAGGAACAAATGAAAAATGCACGTGGGTACGGTACCAGGTGTTGGCAAGCCCCCGAACATGCCTACGAACATGTACATACCAAGCACTACACGCCGAGCACTTGGGACTTGAACCATCGCACCGACATCTACGCGCTTGGTCTTTTGATTAGACACCTGATGTTGTGTGCCACCATGCCCAGCAATCAGATAGCGAAACTGCACAGGGACGAGACTTCTTTTTTCCCCACCGAGGCCACGAGTCGGAATGAGGCTCCAGAACAAGAGGTTCCATGGAGAATGTACCCTGAAGTCTACAGTATAGCTCTTATCCGCACGGTCCATCGCTGCCTAGCATTTCGCCAGTATCGTGATCCAGCGAAACCCAACAAGGGATCCAGACCTTCCCTGTCTGAGCTTCAGGGTCGAATCAACCACCACCTTAGCCAGCTTGATCAAATGTGCGGCGATGGCGTCACTGCTGCACATTATCCCGTTGATCACCCGCTCCACGTAATGTTCCCCGAAGACGACCCTCGATTCACCATCGGGACTCTCTTCTCACCAGAGCCCACTGCGACGGTGAAAGAGCTCATTCTCAGCTCAGCAACGGATCTTGACAAAGCCAGAGCTCACGATACTTTCACAACCTATGCCCCGAGTGCCCCGAATGCCCTCGCCATTCCTAGGGCAGAAGACACCCACTCAGACGTACCGCAGCCAACTATGAAAGTCCAGGAAGACGTTTTGAAAGAGGTCATTACGGAAGTTCGTCGAGACGCCTTGAAGGGTCCCCAATCAGTGGAGCGCGACCTACGTGCTTACGCCATCGACCACGCCGATACGACAATCCACAAATGCGTCAACCCACACGGCAATTTCAAGCAGCTCAAGGGAGCGAAAGATTCCAAGTTCTTCTCGCCAGAATCCAAGCATGCCACCTTGACTTCGATGAAGAGTTGGGCGGACAAACTACTAGACGATACAAAGACCGCGATTGAGCAAGAGCAGGAGAGGATGGCCTGGATTGACGACGACGTGATCATGGATCAAGCCGAAGATATCGATGCGGTCCAAGAAAACGAGAGCGTTCAGGAAGAGAAAGCTCGCGTCAGGGCGCTGCGCACGCAAGAATTACGCGACAAGAAGCAGTTGATTCAGGAGCACGAGGCGTACTTGCAACAGAAGCTTATTGCTCTGAAGGATCTGAGCGAGGCTGTAGACATTGGTATGGCTGTGCTCGTGCTGGGGGATGAGCTGGAGCTTGATGCAGAGCTAGCGGATGAGCACTGGATGACGAAGGTGTCGGGCTTGCACCGGGGTGTGTGGGAGTATTTCTGGAGTCGTCCAAGTGGCGTCTTTACCTGAACTTGACAGTGCGTTAAGCTTGCGATTTTGCGTTCTGTTCGAACTGCACAGAGACGGCTCTAATGCGAATAACCCTTACTGTTCAATGTTCTGGGCAGCTTGCGTGCATGCAAGCAATACTGTTGTGTCGTTCTGGGAGGATCCTGTTTGGTTGGACCACCTGGCGAGTACCAAGAGTCTTTACATTCCCTACAACTAGGTATAGAAATATCCAATAAACAACCTGCTCTTCATGATCATGCACCGCCTTGTCCCATTTCGCTAAGAACGGCATAATACATATTCAATAACAGTAGTTATGTGCTAGTGATTGGACTGCCAACACTGCCTTTACGAACGACTGATGACTCGGAGTAGACTTGAAACTTCTTCTTCTTTATCTCTCAGTCAGTTCTTAAGCTATGAACCATCTCACTCCCTACTCAACTAACTCAACTCCTTCCTGCCTTCTCCTTGATTTCGTGGTCATCCATGCCCATCTTCACCTGTCTCCTCGTTGCGGGAGTACAAGACCAATTCCATCATCGTTACCACCACCACTCCATGGCGTTCAAGATAATTCCCAATCGTATCAACGTCGTCGATCAAACATGACCAACTTGCTAGGTGTATTTCGGGCATGTTAATGTACCCGACCTAGGTGCGGTATCCAGCCTCCATGGTATGTGGAGGATGCGCCATATGCATTTGGAACGGTGCGCCCGGGGAGTATCTGCGCAGTCGTATCTCGCCTTCTTCCATTGAGGCCGACGTATTGAAGCCTCGTAGCGTGAAAGTTATGTGGTGCCAACGGGGTAGCTTCTAGGTTCCGTTACGGCGACCCATCATCGAAAGCAACAGTAAACCGCGAACAAGCCTATTGTCCCAAAGTCTAGATATCCAGACATCCCCGCGCGCTCTTCCTCAGGTATATGTTCCCCTGTCTTCCATTCAAGACGACACTCGTGTGTACCAATTCTTCACCACGAGACGTCCGATCGCTCACATGATGGAGAAATTATTAGCCCACCCCAATGGCCCAAACCCTTCAAAGCCCGTAGACTGTGCATTCTCCCCGCTAGTCGCCTCCCACTCGAAGAAGTTTTGCAAGTCGTCAAGGTTGAACATGGGTTGCTCGGTGGACGAAGAACCAACAGCCGCAGCAGCGGGATACAAGGCGTCCTGGTTATCATCCCCCGGTTGCTGTTTTTGCTGAGGTGTACTAGGTAAGCCAGATAGCCTGACTGGCATGTGCGGAGGCGAAGTTGCAGTAGCAGTGCCATAGCCAATAGGCGTCAATTGTGTTGTAGAAGGCGGTGCAGCACCAAGCGTCTCAGCGATCGGAGGCAGAACCGACAACGCATTGTTGTGCTGTGTGTGCCTGGTACTCGTAGTGCGAGCCACAGGTGCGCCAACAACCTGGCGGACTTCATTTTCCGATGGATCCTGCGGCGCAATATACGTAGTAGTGTGTCCGCGGGCAAGACTCGCGCGCACAGTCTCAAGCCAGCGCTCTGTGGTAATACAGAGTGTTTCGGCGAGCGGGTACATCAACGTCATTTCGCGCAGCGCCTTGTTGTTCTGCTGGACGAGCTCGACGGTGCGGCTGATGAGGGTGCTCACACCTGGTTTGGAAATGTCGAGGAGGCGAGCGATGTAGTAGAGCATGATGCGGCTGCTGTTGTACACGAAGGAGGGTAGAATCGAGTCGGCGAAGTGCTTTACTCCGTGCTGGAGGATTGTGGAGACTAGGACGGACATGCGTTGTGCGTGCTCGAAGCACACGTCTTGCAGGTGGGCGACGAACGACTGCTGGCTGGGAGGGAAGACGAAGGGCTCCTGGTTCTTGAAGAGATCTGGGAGCGCGATGCGATGGACGTCGCACATGACGTGGTGGTACATGCAGTGGATGAGCAACAGAGCGCCCAGCTGGTGAGATTCGCGTCGAATGTATATGTTGTCTGCGGAGAAGTCTAGCCAAGAGGGTAAGCTACGCTTCCACGTTTGTATGTCGTCGATGAGCATGGCGAATCCAGAGCCTGACATCCATGGTGGCTGTTCTTCGTCCATATGCTTTACGAAACTAATCTAGAGTAAGCATCATCATCGACGAGAATAACCAAGATTCATCTTACCGAAGTACTCGCCGCCATATACTAACAATACGCACATAGTAAGCTGCCATGCCTAAGTTATCCGACGGCTTCTCTGGGATATCTTCGGCGGGTATAAAGTCCAGAATTTCGCCTTTCTCAAGTCTCTCAGTGACACACGCTATTTGGAGTGAGAACTGCCGTTCGTTACACGGGAGCTGAATCTTGAGATCCTTTTCGTTCAAAATGGTGAGATGGTCAACGCCACTGCCAGCCCATACATCAATCATATAACAGGCCCACATCATCCTTCTGCGGGACTCCCTGACAGACACCTCGTTCGGGCTCCCACCCACTTCTTTGCAGAGCACGTCCATCGAGACTTCATTATTGAGTTGCAGCGCGTGAGCCATGCGGATAACCAGACCCGTGAGGAGGAACGATCCAGCATAATTACCCGTCCTAGCCTCCTGGTCGTGGAGTAGGATAAGGACCTTGAGCTTAGTAATAGAGATAGTGCTGTAGTCTGCAAAGAACATCTCTTCGGCCGTCTTCGCCCATTGGCTTCCCGCCGACTGGATGAGCTCCTTGGAGAGCGGAGCGAACGACTCGCTATAATCGAGCGCATAGAACCTCGCGCCAAGTGCACACATGATGTGTAGCAGAGCCTGGTCCGACGAGTCGATGAGCTGTCCCTCATCAAGCATGCGGATAAACGAGGGCTTGTGCTCGAACGCGAACACACGAATAGGATGGACATTGTTGAAGTACGCATCCAGTAACGCATGCAACTTGAGCTTAGGCGGAAGCTGTGTCGCGAATAACCTAGATGGCACGCATTAGCCGCCAAGAAAATGCATATCCAAAACTCTATATTTACCATGTCAACGAAGGAGGACAACCAGGTATCGCAGCCTCAGACAGCATCGGCGTAAGCGCAGTCCGCGGAGACTGAGCAGACGCAACGACGGAAGAATAATCCGGCGTATTCGCAACCGGCGTCGAGATACTGTGCACCCAAGCGGGCTCATTCTGCTCAGCGTCGTAGACGCACGTAGTGCGGCGTTGCTGGCAGCGTGTACATATCGGCCGTTCACCGGAGCATTTGACCTTCGAGTCCCTACACGGGACACAAGAGCGAAACGTGCGCTTCCGCTTGATACCCACGACAGTCTCGAACGACGCACTCGACCTCTTCGCAGCCGTCGCAACAGCCCCGTTCTGAACACAGTCGAGCTGCAGTCGCTCGCAGTTCAGACACCCGTTCGGTCGCTCATCACACTTGACTTTGCGCGCACGACAGGTAGCACAAGCTATACAGCGGTTGCTATGTTTAGCCGAGGTCTTTGTACCAAACAGAAGACAAGCGTAAGCTCACCATTCACCGGGCGTCTGCGCTGCTTCTTAGCGGCCGCTTCAGACGGCGGGCCGCCGCTGTCTGGCGATTCCATAGTGTGTGTTTTCGGTCGGTCGGGTCGGGTTATCGCATGTTTGCGGTATGGGGTTGCAAAAGGGTGGTTCGGGGGCGCGCCCGCACTTAAGGTAGAAAAATGACGTGATTGGCGCCGCGGATTCGCCAAAGGTTGCGCGTGCGTGTGGAGAAATGGCGCTACAGGTTGGGGTGACTAAGCCACTGCGAGCACGCCAGAGCTATTAATCCACTGGGGTAGTGTATAGGCCTTCGTCGAGTCCAATATTGAATATCAGGTGATTCCCAGCCTCCTCTGGATGTAGATCGTCAGCCCCCCCAGTACTTCACTCCTTCAACCAACTTCTTCAACCTTCAGATCCTAGTATTCACTGTCCATTGCGGTGATTCCATTCGGACCGAATTTCGAGTCCATTATGTGTTCTAATAAGCCAAATCTTCTCACGTCATGTTATTAGGGGGCAGGCTTCTTTACACTAAACCGGAGCATAAAGGGCGCAGGATTTAGGAGAAAAAGTGGATTGAGGAAGATGACGTGCATCACTTCTCCCAACATTTGATTTCATTTCTCCAAATGTAGCTCGAATACCAGCAAACCCAGCTACAAGATCGATATGCTAAGCGCCAAAACACAAAGTCTACATACTCTGTTGTGGTCAATTCATAGCCAGCTAGCCCACGCTGTCTTTTCGCCCACTCTCAATTAGGGTAGATCAGTGCTGCCGGTGCACGCAGTCCCATTCGTACTGCGAGGAAAATGTTAGCACACTTGTCTTCCAAGATAGAAATAATTACGGAAGAAGTCGAGTGAAAAAAGGAGGGATGATGAAATGCATCCGATATAAAGCAGTAGAGAAGGGAAAAGAGATAACGTACCACTTTCCCATCCTCATCCCCCGTGTAAACGTTAAGCGGCATCGGCAAAATACACGTGATAGGCGCCGCGGGGCTAGGATTCGTCGGATCGCCATGATTAAGCACGTTGACGAGGAAAATAGACCACTGGGGTGTTTGGCCAGGCTGCGAAGTATGTGAAGAGCTCGATAGCGGATAGGGCGTGGTGGCGAGGTGGAAAATCTGTTCACGCACCACGTTAGAATGTCTGAATTGCAAGCTATAAGTAATGGTACCAACCTTGACGACGCCCCTCCGATGACCCGTGAAGATGAGTTCGCGTTCACACCACTCGTTGCCCACGCCCTCGTACACTGCCACGGCTGTGATGCCTTCTGCATCGTCTTCGCTATCGCACACGTCTTCATCGAGCAGCACCGTTCCGTTTAGCGTTGTAACGATCAACCGATGCCCGCACGCAAGCACAATATGCCCTGTGACGCTGTTAATTCTAGCAGCCTGAATCGGAACCGGGTTGCGCTTTTGCCTAGCACCGAGGTCTAATTCGCGGACGAACTCGGAGCGGTTCAAATCCCACAGGAAGACACGGCCGTCTAGCGAGGCCGACAGGAAGGAGGAAAAGGCGCCACTGGCGGCAAGTGTGACGACGGGTGATTTGTGGCCAAATAGCGACGTGGCGTTTTGCAGCTCCATCTGTCCTCGCTCGCCTCGAGTCACGTTCCAGATCGCAAGTGTGCAGTCGGTGCCAGCCGTGATGAGCGTCTGGCCGTCAACGAAGAGAGAGGTTGTTAGCTGTCCAGAGTGGAGATGCTCGAATAATCCGAGCAGTTTCTTCGAATGCGAGTCGTAGAAGCGAACACTGCCGTCTGTGAAACCCCACTCCATGTAGCGATCGTAGTAAGGAGGGATATTATGCCGGAAGGGCGCAGAGCACAGAAGCTTATCACTCTTGACGATGTAGTTGAGCGACGAAATGCGGTCATTCGATTCAAGGAGCGTGCCCGGCACACGATGCAAGCTCTCCGCTGAGGTATCCAGCTTCGTGGGCTTGGCTAGGTTCTCCTTTTGAGGATGCGGCCGCTGGAACACTTGGGTAGACGTCTGCCCAAAGTTATTGATGATGCTGATCTTTTGCGCGCGTTCCTTCTCATCCGTGATCGAGTCTAGGTCGATGGCACCTTGATATGTCATCCAATGGTAAACATTCGCAGCTTCGATAGCAGCCTCTCCACGCTGTTTGTATCCAAAGATGAGGTCGATCCAATGATGCAGGCTCTGGCTGACATGAGGGCTTTCCAAAGCCTCACGCTGCTTAGCGATGAAGATGGCAGGATCACCCTTCGCCCACGGAGGCAGCTGGACATTATCGATACTTGAGTTGTCGGAGCGGAGGCCAAAGTTGTAGCCGTTAACATTCGTGAGGAAATCGGGGAGGAAGAAGAATTCTGGGGTGAGCTCGCGAACGTCGGCCATGTTCTTATTGGACGCCGAATCCCATGCGTTCTGGATGGAGTAGAACATGCGATCTGCGTGATCCCAAGTTCCACCCTGGATTAGGAAGAATGCTGCACTGAATGGCTGCAGTCGCATGAGATAAGAGGCCACCGTCATGGCGGATGAGTAATGTGTTCCGTAGTGGAACGCATGATTGGCGTCACCCATCTCGGCGAAGGAACTGAACCTTTCTCTTATCGACCGCTCTTGTTTAGGGTCTTGGATGCCGATCGGTTTCCTCAAGTCGCGGAAGTTACGCGGATCGGACAAGTCTAGCTCTTCGCTCTCGTAATTTGAGATGACCCACGGGAAGACGGGATATTGTGTTAGGTCATTGAATGTCCTTCCGGCGAGCGTATTGACAAACATAAGGTAATGAAAATTGGACAACTCTCCCTTGAGCCACTTCTTGGTAGCTGGATGTGAGGAGGCAGAGCCGAAAGCAGAAGCAAAGCGCGATCCGAACGTCTGTGGAGCCTCTTGCGGGTTGTGCAGAGAGTCGAGACGCCAGGCGATTTCGGAGTTGGTAAGCTTCTCGGGGTTGGCAACGTGCGAAGCTCTCTGCAGAACGCGGGAGTGAATGTCGTTTCGAGCCTGGGCAGATATCGCTGTCAACAAGTAGCTGCGCCCGTCGTCAAAGAAAACCTCGATAGCAACGTCTCGATGTAAAAATCGACGTTTCGAGATGCTAATGACCTCACTCCACCTCCAGTTTCTTACAGACTCTTCTTGGTTCCTGGGCGGCGGCCTCCGGTTAGTGACCGCCTCCTTGCCAGCAATCACCTGTACGTATGGATCACGCTCATCTGGTGGTGCTTGCCACACTCGTACAATCTCTCCGTCAGACCTTTGGAAGAAGTCGTCGAGCAGGTATAAACAGTCCTTCCCGACAATGAGAAGCCCCTCGATAGCCTCTAGACCCACTACGCGGGATATGTTGCAGACGTATTGCACCTGGTCACCGCGGTTGAGGCTCCTCATGACCTTGCGATTTTTGTCCTCGAAGCCGTCGTCGTCCTCGTACATAGCCTCAACCATCTCGAAATCGTCTTCGCTGTCTGATTGCGCATCATTCCTCGGGCCGTCTTGCGTACTGGTAGCGGAAGACGGTCTAGTAGACGGCCCAGCGGTAGGGGTGACGCCTAGAGATTCTTTTACAGAGAGAACAGGAACGGTGGTGTCGACTCGGAGCCTTTCCCTCGGATCCGTGTCTTTGCGTTTGGGTTGATACGTTTGGTCTCGGTTGGTGCTGTCTACAATGATGCGCATTCTCTTTCGATCACGACTTTCTGTTTCGTCAAGGCGCCACTTGGCGGGTGGACTGTCCTCGAATAGCGCGCATGGACCCTTTAGCTGATGCTCAAGCTTTGCTAGAACCGTTGCTATAAAGGTAGCATTATCTTGCTGGTCCTGGAGGACGCGCTGGTGCTTGATCCGCTCCGAGGCGTGGATATTGGATCGCCAGTGGCTCGTAGAGTTCTCGTGGTGGTTCCAGATGTTCTCGGTCGATATTTCTTCGGTCTGCCATTGCTTCAACTTCTCTTTGCGCTTGGCAATCCGTCTCTGTGATGTTTCCTCGGTCTTTCTATTTTGATCGTTTGCAAAATCCTGCCAAGTCTTGGATAGAGTTCCAAAGAACGAGCTGTCAACGTCTTGCTTGTTCTTGTCAAACCATTGCAGAAAGGTCTCGTTGTCAAGTTCGACAAGCTTCTGAAAGCCTTCGTATAGGGTCTTCTTGTCAGACTGCGTGGCGTTGCCGAGAATCGTCGATGTCTCATCTGGCTTTTGGACCAACAGCAACCGCCAGAAGTTCGCTGCAGCCAGCCGCACCTCCTCGTGTTCCGAAGACAGCTTTTCGTAGAGGAGGTAGCAAATCATCTGCAAGGAGAATGATTCTTTATTTGCAGAGGAGAGAATGATCGGTTGCCAGTACACCATTTTCTCGATGACAGCGCTGGTGTGTGATCCGCCTTCAGAGTCATCGGGCTCCGCGAGGTGGAGAAGAGCCACTCTCATGAACGTTGATCTAATGACTTGGATCGCCTGCGTACATAGTCTAACAGATTTGATCACAGCAATGTCGGGCCGCTCCAGGTACTCAAGAAGGAAGCCCGCAAAGTCGAGCAATGGTTCGGCACCATCAAGGAACCATCCCTCAAAGACGGCTTCAGACACATGGCTCACAAATCGCGAGAGGTTTGTGAGCACCCGCGGCTCGTGGAGGAGCTTTTGGTCCAGCTGGAGAGCGTTCTTTACCGATGATAAAGTTTGTCGAAGAACGTACGATTCAAAGTATGCCTGGTGCTCTTGGAAACCAGGAGGCGTCTTTAGGAATAGACCGAGGCCGGGAAAGTCTTTGCGCGTGAAGATCTGGTCCTTGAAGACATCCAACACGACCTCCAACATAGCTTCGACTACCGAGTTACCAACTTTCAATGCTACTGGAGCAGTATGTTTCGGTGACAGAATTGGGTTTAGTGATGGTTGCTTGCCAGCCTTCCTCTTTTCGGCAGACACGAGTACAAAGGAAGAAGCTCTGCGAAAGGGGGCAACTCGTTGAGCCGAAGGAGCAGGTGAGACACTGACATTGCTAGTGCGAACAACAGGCGCGTCCTGACCATTAGCTTGCGAGAGAGGTCGAATCACAACATCCTGGCCTTCGAACGTCAATGCCGACCCTCTCGACAGCAGCTCCGTCTCCGCACTAACACTATCGGAAGTGACGATGACTGGGTAGAGCACAAACAACAGTTCTTGCACGTAGCTGGATGTGCTCGCGTAATCCCGGAAACTTTCCGAGCGCGAATGAAGCTCTGAAAGAAATTGGATGGCGGAGTTCAAAACAACAGCATAGTCATTCAGTCGCTCTGATTGAGGGCCCTTGATGTCTGATACAGTCAGTGGTGGAGCACGGGTGGGAGGGAGATGGCCTACCAATTGTAGGCTGTTTAGCGTTCAAGGACATAGATCTACCTCGTCCTCTTGTCACGGTGCCTTCACCATTCCCATGATTCGGAGTGGTGTTTTGCGCCTTCGCTAGATCTCGATCTCGGACAATCGCACGCAATCCCGTATCTAACATGGCTAAAATCACAGGGAATATCTCCGGATAACAGATTCTCAGTTTGGGCTGCGGCGAGTGCATAATAAATATGTCGACCAGATTGAACACATCGAAATCTCTTTCAAAGTCGATAGTGGCCACATCGCGGTCAAACAAGATCGAAAAGCAGATAGTCCAAATGCCTGGTGTGTTCCACCATGGGCGGAGCCTCTTCTTCATCAACGTAAAGCCCCCAGTCTTGTCGGCAAACTTCTTGACGAAATGCGGGCCATTTAGGACAAGCAGTCGAGCCAATATCTTTGCACCTAGCACGACGACTCGCTGGTCTGGCTCTGCAAGAAGATATAGTAGCCACTTTCCAGTGACGTTTTTGGCAAATCGCACGATCTCGCTTGGATTCTGAGGATCGCAGAGTATCTCTGACAAAAGGCCAAGGACAGCGATGCCCAATTCGGGTAGCGAAAGAGGAGAAGGTTCCGTGCCACTCAGTGCGGGACTGGCAGATCGTGGTGTAGACCCGGGCGTCAGTGTGGGTGGCGTCCCTTTCCGAAGACGGAGCACGCTCGCCCTCGGTCGGAGTGTGCGTTTGGCGTACGACGCACGGTTGTCATGCAATGCATAGGTGACAAACAACGATAGCGATCGAGCGTTCTCTCCATTGAAGTTGATCTGTAGGAGCGCTTTAAAAGCATCGAGAAACAGTTTGAATGTCTGTGAAGTAAAGTTCTCGCCCTTGAGGGCATCAGTCAGTCGTTTAACGACCCCTGCACGACGTTAGCGTGGCTCAAGTAGTATGCAAAGTGAGCGTACGTATTCTATGGAAGCGCTTGGCGTTGTAGTGATGATGCTTACTACCCTTGGCGAATTGAACGAATTGGAGGTAGTACAGTTTTTGGGTCTCCAACGAAGTAGCTCTGCGCCAAATCTCGAGATCCACGAGAAGGACTCGATACGCAAGCGGGTTTATGATGAGCGATTCCGTCGGGTGTTCCTCGTCGTATCCGACAAAACGTAGAATGACTAGAAGGAGCTGCATGACAAATGCTTCGCATTCTTCTGGCGTCACGTCAAGCGATGAAGAGTTGCGCATGACCAGACCACCCATAGCAAATCCAATCTTCTGGCGGAGGACCTCAGCCAAGACTGCAAACCCGTTGCGTTGCTCCATAGACTCGCAGTTCCGCCAGTTCCCTCCAACAGCCTCTAGTAATATATTCACGGCACGGAGCATGCTGTCCAAGGACTGCGCAGACTGAACAAGCTTCAGGCCTACTGCAACGCAACCACCAATTCGCCAAATAGCGTCATCGAGCGATTGTGGGACAACGACAACTGGATCACCAGATAGTCGGCCAAAGCCGCGGGGTTGGGACAATGCGTCGTTGACTGATGGTACGGCCGCATTGATGATGATGGGCGTGCTGTGCATCCTAGTATACTTATGAAGCGTCTTCGCTGATTCTCTTGATAGTGAGCGAATGAGCTGAGATTCATCGATGGCATTCCTATCATCGTCGTCCATGACGGAGCTAGGTGAGAAGCTCAGTAAAATCTTGGACTCGGGCATTAGTTGGCTTGCACTACTACGAATCGCCGTGACAATTTCTGACCGCTCTTCCCGTCCAGGATGCAAGATCTCATTGTGCACATGGAGCTCGGCAGAGGTTCGGTAGGTCTGGAAGGAACCGAGCCTATCTTGGAAGTTGCCGCAGTAACGCGGACCAAGTTTATGGTATACAGCAATCAACTCATCTGAAAGCGGCTCGGAAAAGAGGTGAAAAGAGGCCACTGACAACTTCGAGGCAAGCACATTCCTCCCCAACCGAGGAGCGAGGTTTCGAGGCGTGCCTAGAAACGCAAGAATGTGGTGTTTTGAAGCGGTAGAAGAAATGGACGCGAAGCTTTCTTGGCTGCTATCCAGGACAGGAGGGTGCGATGGATAATGTGCCTTCATAGTCTCGGTGAACTCGCCGTCCACAAAAAGCGATGCTTTGGGGGTGCCTATGCCGATGGCCTTTACTCGCCGATGAACAATAGCAATGTGATACCACCTGCCTTCCTCGAAGCGAGGGGCCTTCTTGAAGCGTACACTGGGAACCACACCTGTAGAGTGGCCCATGTAAGTTTGTAAAATGAAACAACGGGTATCTTTTTCCAAATAGGCCATTAAGAAACAAGTCTGCGTGTCGTCGTATGCACCGAACAAGGTAGTATGACAATTTGTATCGAACTTGTCCACTCGCATCCAAGTTGCAAACGTGTAGCCGCCACCAGGCGAGACGGGTGGAAAAGGCCGACCCATGTCTGGAAGTTCAATGGCGCTAAAGCCGTGCAATGATAAATCGAACTGGATAAAGGGCGGGCTGCGAGACGCCCGCATGCCTCGGAGAAGGAAGTCAGCAGCTTGGTCAGAGGTTGCGGCCTTACGGAAGAGGTAGTAAGCGTCGTCGAGTTTGTTGATGCCATACTGCACTAGGCTGTCGGCCAGCTCCCGCAGTAAGCCAGCTTCGACGGGCGCGCACTTGTTCTCAAATAGGAGGGGCAGAATGAAGCTGAGTATACCGGTGATATGTAGAGCAGATTTGTTGTATGACGACAGCGTGGTGGTCTCGAGTATGGCAAGCAGCACGGAGACGGAAAGAGCTTTCGATCTCGTGCCCGGTGCATCTTCACCCGAGAGACCTTTCCAGAAGTGGAGGATGGTGGGAATCATGTCAGGATTTTGCAACACCTCATTGCCACTGAAGATGCCGCGTACCTGACCCCGCAATGGGTCCAGTTCCATGTCGGAGTCGCTGTAGAAGGACCGCGGACTTGAGACTACGATCTCGGTTGGGGCCTGCGGGTCACGGTCGGGTGCAGGAGACTTGTCCTTTGATTGGGCCTCCCCAACCTTGTTGTCGATATCTCGGAAGATGCGCGTCATAGCCTCTTCACCCAGAGCAAAGGCGAACAGGGTACCAAACAGCTGCTCCTGTCCCGCATCGTCCCGCTTGCTCTTGGACTGCCCGCCAAAAATCCCTGTGCTCCCTAGGGCTTGTTCCAGCGCACCCCAGCCGCCGTCTTCTACCCGCTTCGCAAAGAAGCGCCTGTTCCCCGCATGCTCGTTGAGTGCATCTGACAGCACATCCAGCGTCGCCTTGATGACCTCGAAGAAGTCGATGCGGTCGGTCGTGGACAGCTCGGCGGGCTTGTAGAAGCCAGAGAGGGAGCGGAGGGTGAGGAGCAGCACGTCGAAGCCGCGGACATGGCGGAAAGCGTCCTTGGTGTGGGTCTGGTCATTCGACTCTATCAACAGCTGGCGCATGCGGCGCAGCGCATTGCTCTGGTTCTGGAGGGCCTGGGAGGTGGGCGGGGAGGATTCAGAGGCTTTGCTCAGTTCGTCTGCGAGGCTGCGGAGCTCGGCTATCTGGTTGTTCATGGGCGGGAGTCTCGAGGCGGCGGTCGAGGACCTGTGAGGGCGCGTAGTGGCCATACTCAGTCGAGGCGGCCGGTGCGGAAGGTGGGAGGGGATGGTGAAGCCAAAAGCACAATCATGTCTCTGGGGGACAAGATGCCCGCATGAAGCACTGGCAGCGGTACTGTACTGGCAATTGTGCTGGGCTCGAGTGTGAATTGGGGTAATTATCAATTGCAGAAGGCCGATTATGTATAGCTCAGACCCGTCTGAGGGAGCTTGGACCCTGTTCTGTGACAGAGGTGGACCCAGGCAGCCACGCAGCCACGCAGCCACTACAGGAGCCGTGCTGGTTGTTGCTGCAATGCACTATGGAAGACGACGAGGCATGCAGCTCATTCTAGGCTCCCAAATACAGCAGCTCTGGTATGCAATTCCATCCATCAGGTCTCACGCGGGCCCTTTGATAGTGAGCTGCTGACTACGAGGCCTGGCTGAGGGCGTTCACGAGGCCTGGGAGGGTAGCTACCCCGTAAGAGGGAAAGCGCGGGGCAGCCACAGACTAGGCTCGTTTTGGCTGCTGGGGGAGAGCCTCGGATAGCCGCAAGCATAGCTGCGTTGGGCCGTGGATAACAGCAATAGATACCAACAACGCTGCATCGCTCGCCATCTTGTGCTCGACTTTCGTTATTATTATGCATTATAACGAGAGCACAACTGGCGGCCATGGCGGGCGCGCGTGCATGGCTGCTGCAAGCGGCATAGCGCGCCCCAGCCTCACTCACTGTCGCACCAGCTGCCCGTGACATGCTGCCGCGCCGCGAATCAAGGTCAGCTGCGTCACAACCAGGCGGCCCCTGCACCTCGGCGCTTGATAAGAGCTCCAAACTGCCCATAGCTATCCTCTCTTGCCCCAGCTCTCCACCCGTCTCTCCTCCCATCACTCCGTTGTCGCTCCCCCAGTCCATCTCCCTTCCATCACAGTTCCCCGTCTCTCATAGCTGCTTGTCCAGTGCTACATCACTCCCGCTTTGTCTTTGTCTTACTCGCAGCGCGAGTCTACCCGCCACCATGAGGTACAGCCTACTCTCCGTCCTCCCGGCCCTTGCGGCAGCCTCGCCCACCTTCCAGGTCGACACCATTCACAAAGACGCAGCCCCGGTGCTGTCGTCAACACATGCTAAGGAGGTGCCCAATTCGTACATGGTCGTCTTCAAGAAGCACGTCAAGGACACCAAGAAGCACCACGACTGGGTCCAGAGCGTGCACACAAAGAAGAGCGATGAGCGTATGGAGCTGCGCAAGCGGTCACAGTTCCCCATCACAGCAGAGGTCTTCGATGGCCTCAAGCACACATACGAGATTGCCGGCGGCCTGATGGGCTATTCTGGCCACTTCGATGACGAAACCATCGAGGCCATCCGGAGACACCCAGATGTGAGTCACGACCCTTTCCTCTATTTGTCCTGCAGCAGCTGCATCGATTCTCGAAATACTCCAGGCTCTGCTTGGAGCTCCATATCGAGTACAGGCTGCAGCTGGTGCCTGTTGAATGAGCTCAGTCGGGAGGCTGGGCTTATCTCCGCATCCAGCTCCGGCCACGCAATCAGTCGCAATCGCACGTGACGCGCCATTCAGGTACTTGCACAGGACCCACGCTAATGCACCCTGACTAGGTCGACTACATCGAGCGCGACTCAGAGGTCCACACCCTCGGTGGAGACGACGAGCACGAGACGGAGAAGAACGCCCCCTGGGGTCTTGCCCGTATCTCCCACCGCGACTCGCTGAGCTTCAGCACCTGGAACAAGTACCTATACTCCTCTGACGGTGGTGAGGGTGTCGACGTCTATGTCATCGACACTGGCACCAACGTCAAGCACGTCGACTTCGAGGGTCGCGCTCACTGGGGCAAGACCATCCCCAACGGCGATGCTGATGAGGATGGCAACGGCCACGGCACCCATTGCTCTGGCACCGTTGCTGGCAAGAAGTACGGTGTGGCCAAGAAGGCCAAGGTCTACGCTGTCAAGGTCCTTCGCTCCAACGGCTCTGGCACCATGTCGGATGTCGTCAAGGGTGTCGAGTACGCTGCAAAGGCCCACACTGAGGCTGTCAAGGCTGCCAAGGATGGTAAGAAGAAGGGCTTCAAGGGCAGCGCTGCCAACATGAGCTTGGGCGGTGGCAAGTCCACGACGCTTGATCTTGCTGTCAACGCCGCTGTCGACGCTGGTATCCACTTCGCCGTCGCTGCCGGTAACGACAACGCCGACTCCTGCAACTACTCTCCTGCTGCTGCTGAGAACGCCGTCACCGTTGGTGCCTCCACCCTCCTTGACGAGCGTGCCTACTTCTCCAACTTCGGAAAGTGCAACGACATCTTCGCCCCCGGTCTCAACATCCTCTCCACCTGGATCGGCTCGGAGCACGCCACCAACACCATCTCTGGTACCTCCATGGCTTCTCCTCACATCGCTGGTCTCCTTGCCTACCTGCTGTCTCTCCAGCCTGCCAAGGACTCCGCTTATGCCGTCGCTGATATCACCCCCAAGAAGCTCAAGGCCAACTTGATCTCGGTCGCTACCGTTGGTGCTCTGACCGATGTCCCCAGCAACACCAAGAACATCCTCGCCTGGAACGGTGGTGGCTCTTCCAACTTCACCAAGATCGTCGAGCAGGGCGGATACACTGTCAAGAAGTCTGTTGACGAGGAGAAGGAGTCCGAGTTCCGCATCACCATCCCTTCCCTCGCTGACATCGAGGCCGACTTCGAGAAGGCCAAGGGCGCTGCTGGTCGCACCGGCCGCCGCGTCGGAGGCAAGCTCTCCAAGCTCGAGTCTGAGATGGAGGACTTCATTGCTGAGGAGATGGAGAGCATGTTCGAGAAGGTCAAGGAGCGCGTTGCTCGTCAGTAGATGATAGATTGTCAGGCCTCCAGGCTCGGTGAAACGAGCCTTGGGGTCATTCGCAAGCGTTGCATAAGGATCCAGGTTCAGGCTTCTGCCCGCTTCGTCGCAGTACACTAAGGTCTAGGTTGGGATAGGCGTCGGGTTTGCTACATGGTGCATATATTTCTTTATCTGATTAGGCACAAGTTGATGTACTGTACGTGACAGCCTTTTGACATGGAAAGCAAAGGAGGTAGACTAGATATCTGGAATTAATGGATCTTCTCTTCCTCCACCAATGACTCATTAATACAGGTCCAAAGCATTGATGCACTACATGTTGTGTGTCAGTCCTAGAGTTCTCGTTAGGCAACACTCGTTAAACCGCTCCACCCATGAGTTTGACCAGGCTCGCCACGCCTCTATTGCCACTCATAGCTTGTTAGAAGGCTGCTGAAGGAGTCGTGTAGGGGTTTGTTCAAGCGCTTGTTGAAGGCGTGTGTTCAAGGAGCCAGTTTGAGAAGTATAAGAACAGCTGAGCTTCACTCAGAAGTCTGCGCAAAGGTCCTTGACTATCTAAACGCTCTCACGCATTTCCCTCTTCTGCGAGCTGGCAGTGTATACAAGAAAAAGAACGTGCGGTTACCTCTTCATCTTCTTTCCACCTTTACCTGATGTAAGCTCGAGTGAGAGAGAAACAGTGACCAAAGTCTGAAGGTTGAGAATATATTTATTCTACAGCGTTGATGTTTTGATTCTTTCAACACTGCTCTCACTCTTCAGAGCTCCGCCATCTTTTCTTTCCTACCGAAGCGGGCATACAAGGCGACATCGAGTATTCAACATGAGCAAAGTGCGCGAACAGTTGCTAGCGTCTGTGAAAGAGTACTGCCAGCCCATCTACGCGTATAGCCTCAGACAACTAACCTTGAAAACAGTCTTCTGAGCTCAGGAAAATACTCAGACCTCGTCATTACTTGCGGCAGCGACACGCACAATGTGCATAAAGCCATCGTATGCACCCGCAGCGGCTTCTTCGAGAGAGCAGAAACCTTTGCCGTCGGCCGTGTACGTTCCGCCCGCAATCTAACATGCGTGATGAACTAACAAGTCTCAAGGAAGCCGCCGAGTCGAAAATCGACCTCCCAGAGGACGAGCCCGCCATCATACGCCTCCTCGTGCAATTCCTCTACGAGTGTGCATACGACATCCATCCCCCTGTCCGCAGCCTCTCGTCGTCAGCTCCACAAGTGCAGCCCTGGTTCCCTCACTCCTGCCACACAAGAGGAGCGCAGTACTCGCTACACTTCCCGTGCAAAAAAGAGCTCTGCGAGCACCATATATGCGGCACGCATTGTAGGAGTAAATGTAGCGACTTCACCTGCTCTGTCTGCGATGACCTGCGCCCTCATCGATCAGCTGCTGAATACGCCTCACGCCTCCTGGTGCATGCGAAGATGTACGAGGTCGGCGATAAGTACCAGGTCACTGGGTTGAAGGAGCTGGCGCGTGAAAACTTCCAGGCGGCGTGTGCCGTGTCCTGGGATGATGAGCAATTTGCTGTTGCGGCTAGGCATGTGTTCACTTCGACGCCGGAGTCGGATGGGGGGCTGAGGGGGGTTGTTATGGAGGTGTTGAGGGCGCGTAGGGGTGTTTTGACGAAACCGTGTGTCGGGGCGTTCTTGAGGCAGCATCCTGGGGTTATGTATGAGCTCTTGGCTGGGAATGCTGGCATGTGATGAAGGTTGCGCCAGGGAGAGGTGATTTTAGGAGGGAAAATGCTTGGGCGTCGGATAATGATGTTTGCGAATGGGAGGCTAGATGCAGGTCAGTGCATGGAGGTGGGAAAGTCTTTCAGAATGCAGTAACTTTGAATTGAGCCTAGTAGAAGTTATTGCACGGCGTTTCTTGTTTTGCATCGACGCTCCTAGGCAAAACGAATTCCGCCAGGGCGATTTCACACGTGAGGAATTCCAGGTACGACCTTATCCGCTCGTTTGGTGGTGTGTCAATAATGCGCAACGTCATGTTTCTGACAATATCGCAAGTGCGATCTATGTTTGGTTAAAAGCTTTGGAAGAAGGAATCACACCCGACATATTCATGGAGTGGATAGGATGGATAATAGACAGTCTTAGGCAGTAGCGTCAGATAACCATGAAGTAGTAGAGCTGGAAGGAGCGACATGCGGTGAGGCGCAATAGAGCGAATTCAATGAGAAGCTCATGTATTGTACCTATCTGTTATAGGACCATGAGAATAAGCAACACTTGATGTGCTGAACTATGCTGAAAGTATCGCATCTTCGACTGAGTTCTCATGGACACAACCCATTATCCCAGTACCACAACCTATCCCGAATCCCGAATTCAATATCTTCAGCACCAACCACCCTCCGTCTTCATCTTGAGCAATCCGAACGCCAGTCCATTAAACTCTGTGAGCAAGGCTTCCACTTCCGGCTTCTGGACGAGAGCAACCATGTGGTCCGAAATGGTCTTGGAGACGATGTCGCGCAGGCCCTTGTCGTGATCAGGCGTAGTAGAGAATGCGTGATGAGCCGCGATGGCGAAAGTCGGGTCGTCCCAGAAGTTCTGGCAGGCCCGGTTGAACTTCTCCACAACTAGGTCTTTGAGTCCGACGATGTCATACTTGTCGGCAATCTCGTACATTTCTGCGTGTACAAGTAACTGGCTTGCCGGTCCTTGAATGTCGGGAACTGGGGAAGTTGGTGGGTAGCATTGCTTACACGTGAATTCCACACACGAGCGAGTGCAGTCTTCGCCGCACACATGATGGTCGCATAGGTCATCTCGACATATATAGCCATAACGGTTGTCGGAGCAGATGTGAGGGAAAGCCTTTGTTTTGGCGGCTGAGGCACCCTTCTTTGACTTCTTCTTCGACGGTGTCGCGATAGTCGCGTTATATGCAAAGGGAAAAGCCACAGAACCTTGAACTAAGTCATCAGGAAGAGTAGGATCGTATCCCCCTTCGTACATGTATTGGATCAAGAGCTTGACCATAGTTGGGTCGTCATTAGGAAGATCAATGATGCGCTCTTCAGCTTCCTATTTATATCATCAGCAAGTGGACATGATAATTTTGGCACTTCTGCGCAGTGTATAGATACCTTGCCATCGAACCTAATTGCGCGGGCAAAGAAATCGCCACGAGCGCATACGATGTTCTTGTGGACCTTGTACGAGTCGGAACCGCAAGTTACGGTGAGATCGGAAAACGCGCCACTGTCGAGAAGCCTGTATATAATCAGTTTTGCAAGTGAGATACAGTAGAATAATTGCGTACTCTTTGAAAGTGCCGAGCAGCTGCTTACGTGAAGCCTCCGCCATGTTGATGTTTCGAGGTTGTGTCGAAGGTGAGTGCAGAAACCCAGGCGTTAAGTAATGTACCCAATTGTCATAACCAGCAGGATGACTAATTTTGTCATGGCCCAAAGCAGCAGATGAGGGGAAAGGTTTGTTAGTGAGGGTGAAAGAGAGGAATTATGCCGACAAGTGAAAGGCGAACAACCGGATCAGAAAGCAAAACAAAACTACTGCGTCTTATCATGAGATTGAATGCACCGCTTCTTTACTTCGAATTCTTGCCTTAGAACTCCTGATTTATTAAACCTGCAGAATCACACCTCGTCTCAGCGGGCGATGTGAACCGCCAAGTACTCGCCCCCTGCACAGTAACATTCTGCGTTGTAAACCCAAAGCACATGCCGCCAGGCCAATCATTAATCTTATCAAATGTATTGCGCCAACACACGGCATTGCAAATGCGATCCGTTCCCTTCGCAATCCGCGTGCGGTTGTTGATATTGTACGTCGCGCACGCGTTGATGCAGTCGTCGAGACTCGTGAAGGGTCGCCCAAAGACATTGTCGATGCCGTTGATGTTGATCAGAGATATCTCGCAGGCTTTACGGAATTGCATCGTCGTGCTGCCGGAAACGGTGTAGATGGAGTTGTTGGACGAGGGGCAGTCGCGGAGGATTGTCGACGAGGGGCCCACGAGTCGCGTCGTGCTTATCGAGGTGCTGGGCTCGGCGGAGGTGGGTGTTGGGGTTGTGGAGCCATTCGATGCTGCCGAGGATTGCGGCTGTGTCGCTGTGTTGTTACTCTTTGATGATCTTGAGGATAGCGCGCCGCCGACTCCTCCTCCTATCGCTGCTACTACGACGATTATCGCGATTATGGCCAGTATCCAAAATGTCCTTTTTCTTAGGCCACATATTGTTTGTGGGTGAGCGTTCTCTTCGACCGTGGGTTGGTATGCGATCTTGTGCGTATCATCGGCGTGAGGGGTCGCGAAGACCGGCTCCGGTGAGTAGTATGGATACTTCTGCTGATCCACGTTCTCCGACTGAGGAACCACCTCTAAATCGGAGTGTTCACCACGAGTCATAATTAAAACGTCAAAACGAAGAATGGTTAATGTGATTTTGAAGCTGGAGCTGGGAACAACGGACGTCGTCTCGACCCTTGTGACGGGCTTAGCCTCGCCTGCATGAAGAGGGCGTAAGGCCTCCCATTAGATTTGATACGCAGCACGGCAGCGCGCATCCCTGTCTCTCTCGGTCATCCACCAAGCGGGCCTGACTGGTCTAAAATTGATGCTCTAATTTGCCATCAAAGATTGGGGGCCAACTTGTGTGGGTGGGACACTTGTACAGTTAGACATGCTGGTACCACAGCCACAGCGCTTGCGCATCAGCTGTGGTGTCGTGTTATGGTGCGGACTCGTCGCAGATTAAAACCTGGCTCAAAAGCCAGATCCATGTCGCCGGCGCCTGAAGGCATTGTATGCTGCCAGTGCGCTTAATTGAGGGTTTTGATGTTGTTGAAAAACACATCGCGGTTCATTGTTCTGAAACTGATGGCGTATCCATAGGATATAGTGGTGTCGTCATACCGCCCGACACGACATAGACTTCAGTCATCCATATTGTCAACGCCAAATCAATATGCTACTCCAAGTCTGGCATCTTTGTATGCATCGTCCCACAGGTAATCGTGGAACAGAGTAAAGCCCGATTTGCGGAAAGCTACCACTTCATCAGCATGGCAACCGCCAAGAGAGGCCGCGAGCTACAACGGCTTACCTTTGACTGAAGCCGAGTTGCATGTCACCTTGGTCCTCATCAACGGGCGAGGGAAAGGTAGTGCTTGGGATCATATGCGAAGTAGCAGCCGTCGGGCCAGTGTCAGTTCGCATTGCAGTATTTCTCGTGAAAGCAAGATACATTATTGCAAACAAAATGCACTTTCGTTGGTCTATCATTGCGTTCCGAAATTGAACGCCGAGACATCCGTGGGATAGTCCTGAGAGTTGTTGATCTGAAAATCGTAGGTGTTGCTTGTCTGAAAGTCGACGAAAAGGCTATCCCAAGTCGACCAGTTCATCTGTTCGGGATTATCCAGTGGCACCATTTCCGGGATATTGTAGGCTGTACCCAGGCTGGCATTGAAATCTGCCACGTTCCAGTCGAAAGCCTGGAATGGAGCTGCTTGATGTGGAAGATCATCATTGATCATGCTTTTCCTATTGTCATCTACATCCCTCGGTAGTGATGGGGTTTTAGGGGTGTCTGCATGCTCCCTACCACTACTCAGGTTCTTTGCGCGGGTCCGTTTACCACGTATGAGCTGGATGAAATATGGCTCCCCGCCTGCAGGCATACCCCGTGCTGTGAAGTAGGCATCCCAAGCTTTAAGCGTGAGGTTGCTCACAGCAACAGGTAGTGCTCTCACCGATAGCTCCTTATCAAAACTTGGGTGGAACTCAAAGGTCTTCTCGATCTCTTTCCACGCTAGTTCTACTTGCTCGCCTTCTGTCCGGTAGCGAAGCTCAGAGAGGAGGTAGATGAATGCCTTCCATTGAAAGTGGAGGTTGACGTGCCACATGAAGCCTTGCATCTCTTTCATGGTGTACGCGAGGTTCTGTGAAGCGCAGACCTGAAGAGCGAGGTCAAATAAAACTTCTTTCTCTTGTTGAGCCATCCCGGCGCTGTAGTACTCTGTGCTATGGGCCATGAACCTCATCATAAAGATGATCGCTTTCCCAAGGTGAGTGCACATCAAGTGCCAGGTTATTGATGGATCGCAATAGCGCAAATACTTGCGATGGAAGAGTGCCTCCAGTTCATCAATAGCTTTGTCCTTAATGGCCGAATTTACAGCGCTGGTCGTGACCCTATGCCAAACACCATCGAAGGTAGCATGGGTGTCAGCAGAATGCTTGAGGAACTGGCCAACGGAACATCGAATCAGGAAGAACATCATCTCTGTCGCTCCCTCATGCTCCTTTGGCGTCTCTCTCATACCTGGAAACAGATCACTGTCGTTGATATTAGATGGCATCTTCACATCGTTCATAAGAGTACTGCTAGAAGCGCCAGTACCCGCGAGCTTCTGTGAAAAGCCTTCAAGTAGCATAATCTGCCACCATAGTCGCCTACGCACCTCCGTCTCGAACGGTGGAAGCTTGAGCGATTCGCCATCTCTGTGGAGACCAATCCGCTGGCCGATTCGTTGAGCGACCCCGGAAAAAATCCATATGACTCGCCCGTCGTAGTTCTGAAGGGAGAGCTACAAGTAGTTAGAAAAGTTCGTCAAGGCCAAGCCCGTCGGACACATCTACTACTTACGATGAATAGCGTCAATGCTTGCAAGACCATAATGTCGGATGTCTTTAGGAAGCTTGCTTTTATCAATGCGTGCTGTGCACCGGATCTGAACCGTTGAATAGCAATGGCCTTGGACATCCCTAGAATTGCGATACATTCTTCGTCCCTCAAGGATTCTGTAGTAATGCAGTATATGGCGAATAACAAGGCTTCCAGACTTCGCGGCATATCATCCAGATTGCCGCTTGCATTAGAAATCAGCTGCTGGACTGTTGGTGCGTGAAAGACTTTCACTAGGGGGTTAATGTTGTCCAGGAATGACTGCCAAAGTCTAAAGGTCTGTAGGGGCTGCGGATGTAGGGACTTCAAATCCGTTATCGGTATCTGAGCGCCCAATATTAGGCCTGCGCCGTCGGTGTTTAGCGGCTCCGGTGTGAATGTGGTAAAACTTCCGGCTGTTTCGTCTTCTGAAGAGTCGTCGTCAAAGAGTTCTCTCGGTTCCCGAAATTCGCCCCTTAGACTCGTCCAGATACCGTTTTCCAGATACCGCGACTTTCCTTCTTCTGAGACAAGAACGCCGACTTGTGGAGGAAGAGAAGATATTTGTGCTTTATCGTGAAGGCGAGTTTCGAGAAAGCCATTGATTCCGGAGATATCCTCACCAGCCGCATCCTTTGAAAACCCCTGCTTTACGACCTCTTCTGGGTCCACGCCAAGATGACGAAGTGCGTCTTCGTATAGTCGTATCCTAGTTGTGGTATCAACATCTCGTGCACCCCTCTTCCTTCTGCGTGGTGGTGGAGGAGCTTTGTAGACGCAGGGTATGCGGGCTTTTGTACAATTCTCACATCCACCGGGACGTCTGTCGCACTTTACTTTCCGTTGAGCACAGAGGACGCACGAGAAGCCTTTCTGGACGCGCTGATCTGGTGTTGTTGTACTCGATTCAGGTGATATATCAGACGAACCGTTCTGATGCAATAGGGCCATTACGATGTCATTCTAGGCGTATCACATGTGAGGAGATCAATTCAGCTAGAGGAAGCCGGTCCGAAAGACGCCAATTAGGGCATACATAGGTCTTGCCGCTATCGTTTAAGATGAGTTGGCTGTACGTGAGCCGAGATATATGGACGCGACTAGTCGAAAGGTGGGATGGGCTGGATGCACAAAGAACCGCGGAATCATTCCTGTGCTTAGTCATCTCAAGCTCGTCACCTTCACTTTCCACCTCCAAAATCAACAACAAACTGTATAGTCGAAGTTGTAGTTTCGTTTTTTGTATATTATAGGCTGCGAATTCTACATATACATTCATGCGATTGACATACCGGAAAACAATGCGCTTTAAGATTCCCCCGCCTACAGGAGCCATCAATGTCAGCATGTTCTCAGCACCTTTTTTTATCTTTACCAGTAATGTCAGCCTCACCACAGTGTGAATTGGGTTATATGGTTAATGGAACACGCAGTAAAATTCCGCGATGATCGTCACGCCAAGTCTAGGTCTCGCTGTTGCCTTCACACCCCTGCCAGAACACGCTGTTAAGTGAAAGTTAAGAAGATCGCCGCCCCAAAGAAATCTTTAATTCCTACCAGAATGCTAACAACTCTAGTCTCTATAGCAATACCACACAATGAAGCCTTCATCGACCTTCACTACTGGTCGCGCCCTCATGGCGGGAGCGCAACCCTCCTCAAAAGACTTCATAACGTTTGTTCATTTCATGTTTGCTTTTCTATATTCTTACCAAAAACACCGTTGTTCAACTACACTACGACTTCCAGTTCGACCAGCAATGGCTCGAGTCATGGCCAAAATCCAACCCGACTCGGGGACCTTCAACGATATAACCGACAAGGTCCTTACCGCACCCAAGAAGCTCGCCCTGAACGATGCAACTGCAGACTTTGCAGTCATATGCGAGAGTCGATGTTACATGGTACATAGGAGAGTTCTTGAAAAAGAATCTCCATACTTCGAGGGGATGTTCCGGTTCAACGGCGTAGTATGACACGATGCCTTGTATCCGCCGCTGTTTCTTGCTAACCATGTGCTATAGGAGGTCGATGACAAAAAAGTCAAGCTTAGTGATGTGGACATGTACTTGATGAAGCACGTCCTAGAGTTCATGTACAACAGTGAGTATACACTGCCTAGTGGAACAGTTGTCCCGACAACCGGCTACTGCAACCACACTACTGCTGCTCTACGAGATGGACCTCTGAGAGGCCCTGCGATTTTCAAACGCAAGTGTATATGTAGCGGCAAGACCCTCTCTCCATCGCATCTCATGATGCACATTTGTATATATGCTATAGCCGACTACCTGGGGATGGCTGCTCTCAAGACTTATGCTTATCAAGGTGCAACAGACGTGCTACACGTCTACTGGGATGACGAAGAGCTGGAACTGGCTGATGCACTCGAAGAGGCATTCACTAGCACACCGGAAGATGATCGTTGTATTAGAGATGTCTTGATAAGCACTCTGAAGGAGCATCCAGGACTGTGGGTGGATGAGGGAAATGTACATGAGTGGCTCAACGACAACCCTAAGGAGCTGGAGGAGGTGGAATCTGACTGGGTCGTCCCCTGGTTTAGCAGTTAAGAATGACGATGGAACAGTGTCGATAAAGCTATGCGACTCTTAGATATGCATGGATTCCGTCGGGCCCTATCTGGTTATCTTCTGGCTTTCAAGAACATCGATGGATCCAAGAGCCCATTCTAACCCCTTAGTACTAGTACCTGGTTATTGCGTTACACGTTGGATGTTGAAGACCTTACAAAACACCCAAGGCACTGCCCTTCTATCGGCCTAACTTCCTCCCAAAGCTATCGGACATGTCAAGGGTAGTGAATGCTTTGTATCCTAACAGGGAGCTGGTAAGATATCGAGAAAGCCGGTGTGTAGAATTAAATAACGATGATCACAGTAATGTATTGTGCAGTGAGTGAACTCATCGTACATGGGAAAAGACTTGAGACACGACACGGTTGTTGGCATCGTCCTACCTCTGAGACTTACCCTGATTAACTTTGTTGTGGAAACTGCAGAACGAGAGAATATGTATTACAAGTACATTATTTCTAGCATATTGCGAGACAGGCTTGACTAAAGATTACTGCGTTATTAACGACTAACGTACCCTCCTGAATGCTCTATGCGACATGTATAATACTTAACAGTTAGATTTTCTACGTTGACAAAAGGCTCCGCATTGCCATCACCAAACGTTCAAAGCAGCAGCACCGGCCAACGCAAGGAGAGCCGATCCTTCGACACCGAACCTCGCAGCAGCACCTGTGCTCGAAGCGGCAGCACCACTACCAGTCTGGGTCGCAGAACCAGAAGCCTGGCTCTTTGCAGCCGACGAGCCGCTAGCCGTCGCACTGCCACTTGTGCTGGCAGCAGCACCGGTGCTCTTTGGGGCCTGGGTCGCACTCACACTTCCACCTCCGCTCAACAGACTCGCTCCCTCAACAACTGTGGCCGAGATGAACGCAATTTCGCTGCTAGAAAGAATTGCAGTTGCCGGCCCATCGGTGTTGTCGTTTCCGCCCTTTTGATCAACCGTGCAAGTCATTTCGACTGCCTGAGTGTTGTAGTCGCAGCCAAAGCTCACGGAGACGGGGCCTGCAGACATGACCGCTTGATAGCGAGTTTTGGAAATGACGGTATAGTTGATTCCAGGACCATAGCCGCAGTCGCTAGAGTCGACCCCCGTGGGGCATGCGACGCGAAATTCGGTGGTAGACGGGTTGACCGACTGGATGGTGGCAACAGGAGTTACACCCTCTTGTCCTAGTACTGTTAGATATTTTCTTGACGTCGAGTTTGTATAGCTTGCTTACCACCACCAGGGTAGTAGAAGGAAACAACCTCTTGAGCACAGGCTGAGCTGGCTAGGAGGGAGATAATAGCAATTGATTGGCGCATATTGATAGTATGGTGTTCCGAAGTTGGAAGTGATGTGAGAGGTAAGACACCCTTGGTATAACAAGTCTTAACGAATGACCACACTAATGAAAACGAAAGTATGTATGAACAGCGAAAGGTCCAAGGAGGCTTGAAGGCGTTGCGCCAGCCGTTATATAGGTAATGCTTCTTTAACTCCCCCTGAGCTTGGTGTGAAAGCTTGTCACCAAAGCTTGTTTCTCTAGTGGCGAGGGGAGGCCTAAGGCTAGTGCTGATCTAAACTAGCCTTACAAGTTCAGACATCGGAATTTAACGCTACGTCAGGTACCCCGGGACTACCGACCAATCTTATTGAAAGCTGCCCCGTCTCATCTCCACAAAGTCAAGGTTCTGGCTAAGAGTGGTGAGTTCTCGGGGTTATATCCGGAGTCTAGTGCTCAGCCTCGTAAGGCGTGAGAGTTAGCGTGACCGCCAGCCGTGTAGGACCGTGTTGGGCTTTCTTGCGGCCGCCTTTGTCGGTTTCGCAATATTCCAATTGCTCCGGATAAGCTCTAGGTACTGACGCTCGTCCTACGGCCCTCGATGCACCGAAAATGAGCCTGTCTCCATCATTCATGTTAATGAGACGTAAACTACAGACCCAAGATCGACGTCATCGATGGGCGGCATCAAGTAGGGCCCGGGAGTCTAGTGCTTCGTAGGTTTCTTCTTTCAATAGCGTGACAGCTGCACAACATGGAAGCGCTTGTCTGGGTGAGACTTCTTCAAGCGATGTGACGTTGCGCAATGCCAACGGTGGCGAGAAAGGCTGCAGGAGCAAATCGCAAGCCCCCACCTGTCCAGCCAAGATGTGGGACAACGCCCCCATCCCGCCATAGTCAAATCGCATCATCCAAATATATATGCTGCTCGTTGAGGACCACTGTCGCTTAGAATATTTCCATGTGCGCAAGCGCTCTGTCATTCACCACACAACCCCCTATAATTCGCTTTCTGCTCTCTACCTACTAACCTAACCATCGCGATGTCATCAGCACTTACCCCCCCACCGTCAAGACTCCAGGGACAGGGTCTGCTTGTCCTATGGGGTCGCATCGATTCCGCAGTCACAGATGAAGATGCGCTGAACGATTGGTGGACCAACGAGCATTTGCCTGAGCGCCTCCGTCTCCCAGGATTTCAACGCGCGCGCCGCTACCACAGTTTAGACATCAAAGATGGAAAGAAGGAGTATCTAGCGATGTATGAAACTGCCCACGCTCAAGATCTCGCCTCACCGGAGTATCTTTCAGCCCTCGATAATCCAACGCCGAGAACAAAGCAGTTCATGCCCTGCTTGGCCAGGATGAATCGCTCGGCATGTGAAGTACAGTTCTCGGAAATGATACCAGCAACATCGTGCACAAAAGGCGTTCAAGTATGCCAGTATCTTTTGATGGTCGTTCTAGGTACCCTGCATCATCACCCAGAGCTTCATAAGGATTTGATCTCGACACTAAACAAAACTCTGTGTCTTTCCGCACCAGTTGGGCTCACAACTACGCATATTGCAGAAGTCAAGGATGATATCACAAAAATCGGGAGCGCCAGCAAATCATATGAGAGCGTGCAGTTTACGCAGCGCCACGATAGCAGTCACGACCAAAATGACACAAAGATCATCGCGTTGTTTGAAATCTACATCCCCATTGCGTCAGAAACAAGCATGGATGATTTATTCGATGGGAAATGGATTCCTTCATTTGCGCATGACACGCAAAGAGTAGGGCTAAAAGTCGAGTATTGGAACACCTACGAGCTGATCTGCTCAATGGACAAGAGGGACATCAAGTGCTGACAAGATGACTTGGCGCAACACCGCCACAGTAGCCGCCTAACATGCGAAACGCATCCGGTATCGCGGATGAGGATTTCAGGCCCCTGACCAATCGCGTCTGGCACCAGCGAGATATTCACGGACGCCATCTATGGAATATTACTAAAACGGGTTGCGCCAGCAAGGATGGCGATCCTGCTAATACCTAAAGATTGACCGGTGAACGCGCAACCCCAGCGATAAAGACCACGGGGGCTGCGCATCATACGACACCGTTCACATACCTCCTTCTCTACAACGACCTCAGCCTTACGACATAGAAAAGTCACGATCGGTCAAGATGCCTTTTTTTCCTAGCGCTGGCTCGCCTCGCCTTCGGGCGATCCAGATCTGCCAACTCGGCATTGTGTCCCTCACCATTCTCGCCACATTGCTCACGGCAGTAATTCCGTCGAAGCACACAGCGTTCGTAGACCATCACGCAGTCTTGATGCATGAAACATACGCTGACATTATATTCTCTCCTTAGCTTCACTTTCGGCCTCCTCTACCCCCTCATTTTGACTTCCATCACGACCACCATCCTGGTGCGCAAGGAGCAGATTCGTGCTCTCAACGGTACCCTGAACAAGGACAAGTATGTCAAGTACCAGCTATTCAAAATCATCGCCGCTGCAGGTCTATATGTTGTAGGCTTCATTGCGCAACTTGTCACATCTAGTGGTAACGAAGTGAGGAAGCCGGGTGAGCAAGGGTTGTGGATTGGTGGAGTGAAGGTAAATAAGTGGCAGGGGGCGATTCTGTGGATGAGTTTCTTCAACTGGTACGTACCTCTGGGGGTCTTGATTATAACCAGAGTTGAGATGATCTGACGAGATATGCATAGGGTCTTCTTGTGGGCTAGCTTGTTCTACTCCTGCTGCATGACGGGTCAGAGACAGGGAGCCATCGCTCTCGCAGGCGAGGAGGCGCAGATTGGATTGGACTCTGAGACCCAGAGCGACGAGGCTATTGCCCGCAGTCTGCAGGCTGAGGACCCGAACTGGCAGGGTTAGAGAGGCTTGTCGCGATATACTATACTGCGGATCGCGTGATGGGCTTACAGCCCTACGGATCAATGCCAGGCTATGTATGTGGTGCAGATTCAACAAGTCACAATGTTGCGTTATCAGATTAAGGAGCAAGGCGTTGGTGGAGAGTATTTGAACGAAGTTCCTTGCCCATCGCCTTCCAGGCCACCATTTTTATCAACACCTTCTCGTAGTAGGATCTGAATTAGTAGTAGATACAAGGCGCATTACGTATTGCGATCATGCTTCATCGCCTATCATTACCATACATCCAAAACAAATCAAATAACAGCGTCTCCTAAGCTCTGGTCGCTTCATTGCCCGTTTAACGATTATGAAAAACCCTAAACCACAAAAGCAGCCAGCCCTCACACACCAACAACAGCGACCGGAATCCCAAAGGCAGCCGCTGCAGCCGTGAAATCAGGTGGCAAAAGGTTCTTGGAGGTAGTTTGGGAAGGAGCAGGAACACTAGTGCCAAATGAGACAGTTGGCTTAGCAGTGTCAGTCGGAGTGGAACTGGATGGCTTAGGAGTGTTAGTCGGGTTAGGGGACCGGGAGGTCTTGGAAAGAGTTAGCGTGACGGTGCTGGTTTTGAAATCGCTGTAAGTCTCTTTAAAGGCGTCCAATGCAAGTGCATAGCCGCTGGAGATGATGAAATGGATTGATGTAGGCGAAGGACGCACATACCTCAAGATGCCATCGCAGGCCCTCCAAGTTCCTTTGGCTTTTCGGGCCCCTGAGTGGGTTCCGGCTCCACCGACTCAATCGGGACTCCAGTCTGTTCGCATAATGCCGTTAGGACTTCAGCTACCCTTTCCTGTTCGTCGACCGAGCAAACGGACTCTAAACAGGGTGTGAGTAGCGGGGTTATCTTATCAGCCTTGTCGCATGCGCATTTGGTGTCGGTGGGACTGCAACCAGTCTTGGGGATAATGCTGGTCAAGCAAATGATGGAACACTCGGGTAAGTCGTCAACAGCTTGTGTAGTGGCGATAGCCACCAGGGCGGCGATACTGAGGATGTATTTCATTATGGGTTTCAAAAGGGTGCAAAGAGCGAGCGGAAGCTATCGAAACTATTTGTAGATTGAGTCTGCTGGTACATCAGAATTATGTTTCTCATGGGTATTGTAAGACGATTTATATTCTTTTGTCGGTCACGCATACATGTATAGGCGCCCTGTCACTGTCGCAAACTGTTCATCACATCACATTTCGGAAATGAGTCGAACACGGTAGGTAACTTTATGAGAGGTTTATGCTGCTTTGGCGCGGGACACAGAATCCAAACGAAAATGTCTAATGACGACCTGTCGTACGGCGATATTTGGGATCAATTTGAACATCACTGGGTCCATCAAGGACATTTGTATCGACTAATTTAGTACAGACACGAACAAATGTGCCGTATTGGCGTAAAGGTAATTATTAACCAAAGCTCCGGAGTAGTACGATGAAAGGGTTCTCCAATCCGAAAGCTCGTTCGCGCTTGAAGATAAAGTGCACACGATATGACGAGGTTACGTGGTTAGAGCTTGTCGATTGTGCAACGTGAAACAGAATCTGATAGCACCAATGAGAGAGAAAACGACACGACGCACTGACGTAACAAATATGAGACCTGCACAAGCAGTAGTGAGAATGTAGATTCATACGACCACCTCACAGCGTAGCTGTTCTATTCTGAATACACTCATTCTCGACTGACACTTAAATGACCGTTATTATGAAAGTGGCCCTGTGGTACCTGAAACTAGGTTTAGGCTAGTGTATCTGGGGAGCCCTGTCTTTTCGCAGTAATGTAGGGGAGGTGCCTATTCATTTATGCGGTTCTGCTCGTACGCATGTTCCCGTTTGGCAAAGCTGCATGGTCGCAAGTGCTGGAGACTCAAGAAGACTGACAGTTCCTGTCTCATCTTGTACAATATTGCTGTGCGTAACATATGGAGACGTCGAATAGCGTCCATAATAGTGGCCTTTATTGCACGCGCGAATCACAAGATGAGCGTGGAACACAGTAAGCGATTAGAATATAGTGTGAGAAACTCTCCCACAGTGTGTACAAAGCGAATCTCGAATTTGTGTATGGCGCTACAGTACCTATCATTTCCTCCTGTTAGATTAAAGGACCATAACCCATGACACGCGCCGTAACGTTGGAATACTATCGAAAGCCACAAAAGGTATTCCGGCGACGCTCAATGCCAAATCTGAGATCCATGTTTAAAAACAACTTCTTCATTACATGAATTTCCAACTGGCTCTGATATTGCAACATCCACCAAGCTATCGTCGTCACTTGTCCGATGCGTGTAGTTCATTTGGTCCAAGTCATCGTCTTCGACTTGCGCCATCCAACGGTCAGCAACGTGTTTCGACATGGCCCGGTCAGAATCAGATTGTAGGGAACTTCGCAAGACAAATTCTTCCGTCTTTCTGATTTCGTGGTTCTTGATAGATGAACTATAGTTGGTACGATCAGAAGAACTTTGCAGGGCGGAGAACCGCAGAGATTGCGGTTCTGCAGTCACACTGCTATCGGTCATGCCAAAGCCGCCTGGCGATGTGCCGAAGGTAAGCTTAAGGGCTAAATCCTCGCTTTTGCGCGGGCGGCCCAGAGCAATTTTCTTGATGAGATCGGCCATCGAGAGTTCGATGTTGAGCTTGACAAGGTAGGCGAGGGGATGGAAGATGGCGTAGCTGAATTTGTTGCATTGTTAGTTGACCATATTCCGGTGTTATCCTTTGTGTGAGATCGGTTAAGAGAATCTAGAGATACACTCACACAAAGCCATTCGGGATGCTCATTGCCCCAATTATCATGACGTCCATTAGAAGGGAGACAATGATGATACGTTGATTGAACCGCACAAGGCGTCTGTACTTCTCAAGCCCGTTTTCTACAAGGTTGGCGTTCACCACGCGAACGAAGTAGTAATTGAGAAAGCCATCGATGGTAAGGTATAGAACCTTCTCAACGCGGTCCCAAACATTATTGACTCGGATCCACCTGATATAATTTAGAAAGGCGATAGGGTGAATAGTAAAAGGGTTTTACCTTTCACTTATCTGAAGGCGTGCGGGGAGCCAGATGATGAAGACACTTATGTTGATTAGGGTGACAATGATGGCAGTACCAATAATAAGCTGTCGTCCTCTTTCCTTACTGTCTAGAATGATACGAATGCGGTTGATGACAATCTGAAGTAGAAGCTGTATCTGAATGGACCAGTTTAGTACTACTTTCAGTCAGCTACAGTCTTTGGATATGGGGTGCATGGTTTTGTTACGTATAGATACGTAGAAGTAAAAGCTTGGTCGAATGATCCGCAGCAGATGGAGTAGGCATTCGATACCAATGACTACTGATGCCGCCAATTCCAGCCAGATCATCCAGATGTAAGCGCTCCTTAAAGGTCTTCGAGATGCCCTCGTGTGTCTGATGATAACATAGGCCGCGGAGAGGGCGAAGATGTTAGCCAAACCAAATACGACCCCGGCTGTGATAAGGTCGGATCGACTGACGGGCTCTATGATATAATCGTCCTTGATGAAAGGCCCCCAGGCCGTAAAGCCGGGGCTCGTAGTATATTTTTCGCCCATGGTGGGGCATAAGATTGATGTGGATCAAAATGGAGGGGATTGCAAGCTGGAGATCAAGATGGAGCTCGGCAGCTATAAGAGAGACCCAAGAATAAAAGCAGCAATGAGAAGGTACGATGTATCGAAAGTCAGATCAGCCGGATGCAGTCGTTGTGGAGCGGATGGCGTTACCATATGGAAGAAAAGTGTTAAAGCGATTATTGGTAACCTAAACGGTACATAAAATCTGATGCGAGAAGAGTTTCCTAAATGTTCGTAAACTTAAAGAGCTTGAAGCGCGATTTCAATTCGAAAGTGACGATTCTTAGTAAAGGCAGGCAGTACGGAATCATTGCCTAGAATCCATCGTGTTAGCAATCGATATTGCTTAATATGTCAAACCTACTTTGCAGGTCTTGCCTGTGCGTTCCGTAATGATCTTGCTGAAGGGCTAAGGACGCAGGCAACAGGGGGCGAACTGAGACCTAAGCCGGGAATGCGTGTAAAGAATGCGAGTAGACCAACGGCCAACTTCGGTGATCAATACAGGTGGATCATCGCGAGTTCTCGCCCGGATCGACCAAAACACTGGAAGTAACTCCAGGGACGTTGATTGGATGCCTCTTTAAACTTTGGACTTTCGAGAACTTTGTACCACTGCTGTTTGCGACTAATAACAAGTATCCCCACTAATGGCTGGACCTTACTCTTGACAACCTAGTTCACACACCTTCAAGTTGAAGTTGAAGCTGAAGATGACACGGCCAAGCTTGAGTGCTTGTTTACCCATACTTAGATAGCTAGAAGGGATAGCACCGATCGGCAAATACAAATTCTGCTGGGACGGAATCACAGTAATATTGCGATAAAAACTCTAAAATTAATTCTTTTCTCTGTATTACTGGACGGGAGGATCCGGACTTGTAGGATGCGCGATGACGATAGATCTGCTTCCAACGTGTTAGGTCTGAGATGAGGGGAGACAAATTAAGCGAGGTCGTGCCCGCGATCGCGACCTTCCTCCGCAACCCTGCGCACCGACATTAGCACACCTAAAGATCATTTGCGATTCCCACAGAGCTCTAGATGTTACAATCTTGTCTTCTCTCTTTATCGCCTTCATCATCTTCTACCAGCTTTCGCATTCATTGTCGTAGTGAGTGTTAAGATCACGTCACACCTTTCTGCTGGCATCGAGACCAGAGCGTCTGCAACAAACTTTATTCGCTTGCAAGGAAAAGTCGTCATTCCAAAGCCGGCAATAGGGGCGCTAGGTAGTATGCCCTTAAGGTTTCTGACTATGACTTTCAATCTCAAACTACTGCGTTTGGCACAGTTTTCGACGTTACGTGCTCGGGCACGACGAGGGTAGCTATGCTATCGCTATCGGCATGAAAGCCTTCCTCGGGTGACTTCGTCTTCGGAAATAATTTGAGGAACTTCGCCTCGAGATCGACACCCTTTGCTTGCCACTCAATGCCTTCTTCGGACTCATCAAACGTTTTGCTTGCTTCTTTTGCTCGTTTCCGGATTCCTCGGGTTCGCCATAACCATACGAGGTGTGAGGCAACCATGCTCATCTCGATGACGCAGCTATCAATTGTCAGCCTTACGGGAACCCCTACTGCAGAAGGGTACATTGCTTACCAAAGCGCGTACATGGTGCCGAAGAGAACTGAAGGTTGAGGCACGAAGTCAGTAGGTGTCTCATATGCAATTCGTATACCAACTTTACGTACCGTCGAATTCGTTCTGCGCAACGAGCGCCATCAAAGAGAAAAATGCGCCACACCAATCGATAGTGAGGAAAACAAAATCTATACCGACAACGCGTCCACGACGCTTGAGGAGCTCAAAGGGAATCGGAAAGTAGCCAGAGATTAGAGTGACGAAAGCGACGATGCCGATGAGCAGGACTGGCCACTCAATGCCTCGCGAGTACGCTGGTCGAATTGCGAAGATGAGGCCTGCTTCTAACCCGGCGAAGATCACCAGGAGAGTAACCAGGAGTAAAGTTGCCGTCCAAGTCCGCCATTTACTATACCTCGATTAGTTCTGTATCACAACAGTCCGATACAGTGGACTTACCGGCCATACACCAAGCACTGCGCCCAACTCACCGCACAAAGCACACAAAAGCACTGTGGCTGCACTATGAGAGGGATGTTGAACTGCTGCGAGATGGCGTAAATGCCGAAGGGGACCCCAGAAATTGACCAGAGCAGCATCATGGAAGCTGGCAATCCTTCGGTGCTCTTGGTTCGATAGTTTCGCCAGATTTGAGGTGCCAATTGTACGCACCAACATACTGTTCCGATGGTGCCGAGGACCGTGGCCGCTACTGGTATTGAGGTTTGCGGCGCCATCGTGGTTTAGTTGAGCGCAATGAGTACAGCGAAGTGGAAATGTAACTCAGTACTGAAGAGGGAAAATATACAAACTGAGGTGTGAAAGGTGGCGAATTATAGCGTCTCCAGATTTTCCCTAGTTCCCGCCCCACAAAAACCGGTACAAACGCCCGCGGAAGATGGATAAGTATGAGTTTGCGTGGTGCTCGACTTTCACACCAAGATGAGGCGAGGTACAACGCAAGTCGACCTGGTCACCCGGTTCTTTAAAGACCTTTCACTCATGTGCGCTTAGGATTCGTTGGCGGCATGAAGTTTTCGAGTGGACCCTATATCGTCTGTTCCTCGCGTAGACGGGAGCACGCCACACACAAAGGGAGGGCTTAGATCGCATGGCTTGCATGAACGGACTGCCTTCTCCACCATTTTGCACGCGACCGATGACCCGTCGTCGTGACACGTCGGGAAGAATGCCGACCACAGTTTGCTTAATCATCACACCTGGTGTGGTTAATCGATTAAGCGGTCCTGGACCGCCACCGTATGCTTTACATCTCGTCGATGCTTTTTTTGAGGGACGACCCAAGTCGAGATAAAGAACAAGCCAAGCGATAGCTCTAATGCTGGTTAGAGATCATACTTCGTAGCTTCAGAGCCGATATCCAGAAAAATTCCGACATACTTTCCAAAAGCAATCGACCATGGCCAGCAATAGAGATGTGGGCAACCACAATCGAATACTGTCAACAGGATGCGCTTATAGTTTGCGTTAGTGGGGCTCAAAGTGGCCTCACCGTGCTGCGCACGTATCGATTCAACGCGCGTTGCATTTACATAACAGTTTCCTAGTTGCATCAAGTCATCATTCTCCCAGTGAATCCAAAGCAATGTCATCCAAGGGATAACATCATTCTGGGGGTTGAGTGCCTTCACAAGGTGGAGAATGACGAGCAAGTGTCCATGCTAAGGTTGTTCATGCCCTTTAAGTATGCCTGCCAACGTGACCACAAGAGACCAGTCGCAATAAGTGCGACCTGATCAGGACAAACTAGCAACGCATAAATTCGATGGCGCATGAACACCTAACTTCCGAAATGCATCACCGTTGTCCGCTCAATAATCCTAGCGAAAACAGATCGCTAATCTCTTCAACAGTACCTCGCGCGACTGACCTCCTAGCCGTGATGCATTAGCTTCAGGGTCGTTATCGTTATCTTTCTGACTACACAAACGATGGCATATAATGCGCTGATAGGCTGAACCAGTATCACATCTTGCCGCTTCATATGTCTCAAAGCACGGTTTATCAGTAGACAGGTGAGTGCGACATTGTCGCTGAGTCGATCTCCAGATCGGGGTTGAAACCTGTCTTGTCCCACAGATCTCAAGGATATTGCCTTCATGCTTCGGCTCCTGGTGTGGACTGAGACACTCAAGGGCGGTGGACAGCCTTTTGATCGTTTACCTGAGACTACGTCATGTATTCGACATTGACTCACCCTTCGATAGATCTTAGTTGGCTTGACCAATTCCCTTCAGTAAGGTGTTCAAGTATTGTTCAGTGCATGCTCACACAATCTCCGTGACCACCCTCGTGTCAACTCGACCCCCCCAAGTCCATCGAGTCGGACAGCGACATATGCAACCGACTAGATCACTAGCAATAGATACGCAGCAGTAAATTGTGCTTACAGAAAGAAGAAAAAGGTTGTGGAGCTCCTAGAGGTACCTAAAAATCGTACAAGCAGTGTTATAACGCGATAAACGGTACAGTTTCACACGTGAGATTTGGTAGCAGCAACTATAAAACTGAATCTAGCCACGTAGAAATGATGATTCTCAGTCAAAACCGCCCAAGCCTACATGACGCTTCCCACTAGAACATTCTTCGGTCGAGCCCATGACTTGGAGGAGCATCTCTTGCCGTTGTCACTATCATGGAATATCAGGGGCTGGAGGCTTTCGAGTCAGCACTATCTTAGTAAAGGGGATTAGGGCGAGAAGAAGTCAAGCCTGGAAACTTATTTCGCCGCTGGGGACCGCACTGACACGAAGTCACTTACAAGAGCCTAGAGAGAATGATGGCAGTAGTAATCTCTAGAAGAATTAGACATGCGGTTAAGTCGGACCAGTAGCAAAATACATGGCACAAATGATGGAGAAGCTCTTCAGCCCCAATGCAGTTAATACCTATCCCCTAAATGCAATACAGTTAGACTAAGCGCCTGTCCCTATCTCTTTTCGGATAATTAGTTCTTGGCCTATCCTACATTCTCTCTATGGGGTAATAACATGTATTTTAAGATAGTGGACTATATTTGGAGGGGTTATTTCTAATATTTAGAAGGGTTGTTCTGGATTGTACGCGTGCAGCCCTCAAATATTCAGCCTAATTTAACACCAACCCTGACTAATTTTACCACTAATTATATTGTTCAGTTAAAAATAGGTAAATTTATTCTTAATTTGTAACATTTTAAGTCTACTAACTATTTTATTAAAACTGCTAGCCCTAAACCGCGCAGCCACACTAATACTATAAAAGCAATTTATTTTATTCTAAACTGCAGGTACGTTCTTATAGTATACGTAGTAGCACTATAGAGTTTTCTAGAATTATTTTATTACGTAGTTGTAGAGTTACAGTACTACTTATATTAAACCTATAATATTAATAACAATATTGCCAATACTTTTGCACTTTAATTTTTAATAATACTCTAAAAAAATATATTCCTCTATATGCAGACTAGCTTAGGGTATGTATATATACCTTTTCCTATATTAAAGAGGTCGTATAGGATGCTACAATAAAAATATAACCCTATTTAAGTAGGTTTTTATTAAAGTTAAGCCTAAACCCCTAACTAGCTAGCCCCCTGCAATAAAAATAGAAAATAATAGCATATAGCTGCGTATATAAGGACTTTAAAGCAGCTAGAAATAGCTTCCCTTAAAGCTTTTAATTAGCCTAAACTACCTAGACAAGGCCGGAGAAGCTAGAAAAAAGAAAGAAAGTTAACGTATATATATACTAACTTCTTTACTACTATTCTAACTGCCTAGAAACTTGTTTACTATGCACTAAAAAGACGCTATAGCTCTTTAAAAACATATACTAAGGAAAAAAGTAAACTTTAAAGCACTTTAGGTTTTTTAAGTAGCATTTAAGGTTCCTAGACAACTAGAACTTTTTTTTTTTTAACTAGAAATAAAGGGGCAAGGTAAACTTCTTATTAAAACTATATAAATTACTGCTTAAGAACTTTTAACTAATCTTTAAAAGTATTGCTAAGTACTTATTAAAACTAGGATTAAGCCTTTAGGGTCCTTAACAACAAAAATTAAAGTATTTAAAACGCCTGCATATACTTTAAATAAATTAAATTATATTTCTCTAGCGTAAAAACAGCTTTTAAATTATCTTTAGTAATTTTGCTTTTACCCTTTGTACCTTTAGGACAACCCTTAGGTCTTAATTTAACTAAGTTTTTAGTAAAAAACTTATAGCAGCGCAAGTTGTTTGCAGCGCAGAAAGGGTAGAAGTACTAATATTAACTTACTTATATAGGCTTAAAGGTGAAGTTTAGGTCCTCCTAGAGCTATATACTAAGCTAGTACTTATAAGAAAAATTATATATTATAGTAAAAGCCCTTAAATAATTTTTAAAATTACAAAATAAGTCCTTTGCAAGCCTAAACTAGTTTGTAAAAAGGACTAATCTAAGCAAAGTAATATAAGTATAAAGCTTTTAGAAGCCTAGAATATTTATATTATTAGATACCTAAACTTCCTTTATATTTACAGCAACTTAATAAGTGTTTTTAAAGGCCTAAATATGCTTATAAAAGTCCTTTATTATATTTAAAAGGTGCCTAGTTTAATTAAGAAGAGCTCGTTTAACCTTTTTATATAAAGTTTTAAGCAGAAATATTGTTTGCTAGCTAAAACTAGGCATGTATTAGTATATATACTCTGCTTATTTATATTTTAGGAGTATTATATAACTTTTTATATAGTCTAAGAGGGTTAGCGCGTAGTTAAAATGCTCTTAGAAGAATATATATAAAGTATTAAACTACTCCTCGCTCTAAGCGTCTACTATACTATAAAAGTAGTATAAAAACTCTTTTCTAATATTTTTAAATTTTTCTTTCTAACTATAGGGGGCCCTATTATTAGCCTAAATTTTATTAATCTTAACTTTAAAGTTAGTGTTAAGGTGCTATAAATAGCCCTTAATAAAGACATTTTTAAAAGTCCTACGCAGGTAGCGCTTTAAAGCCTTTTTATTATTAGTAATAAAAATCTTTATAGTACGCCTAATAAGGTTTAGGAGATCTTTTAGGGCAGTTATAGCATTATTATATGCTCTTTCCTGTTTATTTAAAAGGAGCGTAAAGGCTATATTAAAAGTTTAATTTATACTTAAGATCCCTATAATATAAAAGAAAGGCATATTAAAACAATTTGTTTTATATATATAGTCTATTATAAGAATGTCTAAATGCTCCTATAACATATTTATAAAGTATAAGTAGGCCTAGAATAGTAAAATAAAGCAGCTAGAAAGATCCTAAGTAAACCTAATAAAGTATTTAAAAAATGCGTTATTTACCTTAATTAAAAAACAAGAGTAAGGCTTGTCTTTATAAAAATTCTATTAAAGCTTATCCTATAGAGCTTTAATCCTTAAGCAGCTTCCTAACTTTTTTAATTAGCACTTTACTATACAGTTTCTAACGTCCTAAAAAAATATAAAGAAGTGCCCTTTTTTTAGCTGCAAGTAAACAAAGCCTAGTATAGCACCTAATTATATTCTATCCTTAATTATATAATTTCTTGTTTTATCCTAACTAGCTTGCTAGAACTGTAGGAGGCTGTACTATAAAAATCTAATATAGTTATAAGTAAAGTTTAAAACTTTAAGCCCTTATATAAAAGTATTATTTTTACCTTAATATAGTTAACGTAGAGTAGCTTTCTATTTATATACTTTTATCTTTATACTTGTATCTCGCCTACTAATACCCTTATTATAAAAAGTATTAGTGTATTTTCAACTGTATGCATACTATAAGCTAACCTAAGTAACTTTTAAAAAAAGTTTAAATTAAGTTACATGTTTTTTTTATATGTACAAGATAGAAGCTGCAAATTTATAAAACTTATTATAAAAAAACAGGTTTAAACCCTTTACTACTTAGTAGTAATTGTTACCTTTAAGGCTTTCTAGGTATAATATAGCGGGATTAAAAGTTACAGAATTGTTATTTAAATTGTATTAAGTTAAGAAAATATTATTACCCTAAAGCTAGGCCTTTAAAAAGCCCTTAAGTATTATAATTAATAATTTTTATATATTAGAAGGTAGGAGTTTTACGCGCATATATAGGAGTTAATAAAGAAAGTTATAGCTTAGTAAAATAGTAATAACAATAACGCGTTAAACCTACTACACTAGCTGCGCAACTATAATAAGTTATATTATAACTATAAAAATACGCGCAATTAATTTAGCGCACCTTATTTAGTAATTTTTAGTATTACAATATACTACAACAACTTGCTATTAGTTTTACAGCTAGTGTAAAAAGTAGATTATATTTAGTAAGAAGCAACTTTAGGCTAACTTTAGTAAAGTTAGCGTTAAATTTCGCAAAGCTAATAAGAACGCTAAAGTTAGGATAAAAAAATACACATTATACTATTAATTTAAGCAGGTAATTATGTAATAAAAAACTAGTTTATTTTAAATTTTAATATTCCTGTTTATGCGCTCCGCAGGATCTGTAGGCTCCTATTAGCCCAGAACTGTTGTATCCCCAGGCTCTAATATTACTCTATTAGAATTAGTTAGTCCTCCAAATATTGGAAATAACCTTTCTAAATATAGTCTACCTTTAAGATAACAAGTGACGTACTCCAACCCCAGAGTAAGCACAATCACGTTTTCTTCATAGTCTACTAAAAGCGTAGTCCCTTGTTGCTGTAGTGTGTGCATCCAAACGTAATGTTTAAACGCCAGTCTACATCACCGAACTCTCGGACAGTCGAGACTCGGGTGTTATGGTGTCTTCCTACAGCATTCTCTCGTCCCTATTCGAGTGTAGCGATGTTCATGAGGAGATTAATGCTGCCGGATGGGTCAGAAGGTTAAACGTTGGTAACGCTAAAAAGGTGTGGGATCTGCACGTCGATCAGACGACCCCTGTCGATCACCATCCCAGCCTCAGCACGACATTGATCTGAACATCAAGCGGAGAGTTTCTTCAGTCTTCAATGCTGGACTAAATGTTGCCCTATCATATGTTGCATGCTGTGAAATAGCCAGATTAACACTCATGTTACAATTCTCAATATGTCTGGAGGTACGACTTTAGTTGGTTGCTGTTCCTCTCAACACCACAGGGACCGTGCGCTCAGACCATATGTCGATCAAGTGGAAGTTACCGAATAATGCCCCCGTAGACACTATGATCACTGGTACGGTACCTTGACGTGATCTGTGCTACTAGCGCACGTTGTAATTATGCCAAATGTCCCGCAAAGTTCCGCTTGAGTTAGCCCGTGCAACACTAAATGAGGAGCTGCGACAGCATGCATATAAACAGTGCTGTTGCCCAAAGTAATATCGCCATCAGCTTCCAACAGTCTTTCCTCTCGTCTCTCTTTAAATAGCTTTAGTCACTCATTCACTCACTCAACCATAATCCTAATTCGAAATGCGCGCCTCCGTCGTCTTCGCAAGCTTCATCGCTGTCGCTGTCAGCGCTCCCCTCGATGTTTCCACTCGACCTATCGATGTCCCGGAAATCGTAAACCTTCCAGTCGATGTCCCGGAGGTACCAGGCGTCTCAGCTGAGCTACCCGTTAGACGTCAGGAACTTACCGAGATCGACGGTCTGCTAGAGCCAGTGACTGGTCTTGTCGACGAGGTACATGTACCATCGGTCTCAGTCGACCTCCCCGTCAAGCGTCAGGAACTTCCAGACTTCAATGCTCTTCTCAACGATGTAGAACTCCCAGAGCTACCGTCGGTCGAGCTGCCCATCAAACGTCAAGAACTCCCGGTGGTCAACGGTCTTATTGAGCCTGTGGACGGTCTTCTTCAGCCTGTGACTGATCTGGTCGACGACGTCAACCTTCCCATCAAGCGTGAAGCTCTCGGTACGTACATCCTTCACATCTGGAATTGCCATGTGCTAACATCAACAGGCCTCGGCGCTGGACTCCCCGCGGTCCCAGAGATTGAGACCCCTGAAATCGAGCTCCCAGCGCTCTCTGTCGACGTTCCTATCAAGCGTGACGGTCTCGGCCTCCCCGCTCTTCCCAGTGTCAGCCTACCCGAGGAAGTCAACGACCTTATCAGCAAGCGCGGTGTCGAGCTACGTCTCGAGCTACCCACTGTGCTAGATCTTGCCCTGTCTGAGGTAGACAAGCTCGAGATTGAGTCTACGCTTAAGCAGGTTGTCAGCGAGTTGACTGGATTGGTTAGCAACTCGAAGCTGTCTGTTTCTCCCGGTGCTGGACTGCCCGAGATCAACAACGTGGAGATAGAGGCCACTATCAAGGCGGTGCTCAACATCTTGACTGGTCTGCTTGGTTAGATTAGTCGGGTGGTAACATGTATCGAGTACCGTGGTGGGGTTTAGTTTGAGATCTCGGTCTCCGATAGTTGTATAGCTTTCAAGTGTTGATAATTGATTCCATAGACCAGTTCTGTGTCTACCCCACGATAGTTCCCATCATGCTTTCCTTTCCAAAGTTATCCCAGATATCCGCCTTCCACTCGCACTCTTTCGCCTCTCCCTTCTCAAGCAGTATCCGGTATGGCTCACCGACGTACAAAGGCGCCATGGCGCGATAAGCAATCGACTTCGGTACCGCCTCCGTATCACCACTCCTCGCCGTATCCCTCCAGAAATCGAGCATGTTGATCAAGTTCAGCGGCCCGTGCACAACGGCGTTTCGATGCCCTTCCACCTCTCTACACCACTCGGGCGAATAGTGAATCTTATGTCCGTTGAACGTCAGCGCGGAGAAGCGAAACAGGGTAACGTCCGTTTGACAAAAATGGCGCATATGTGTGCCCGTTGGCAATGTCTTCATCTCAGGTTTTAGTGGAGCTCTAATCTGGTTTACAGGCGTGATTTCTTTTTGGAAGACCCAGTTGCGCCTGTCGATGAGCGCAACGCCCTTTTCATTTTCAAATGTCTTCTCGACGCCAACAACTAGCATTTCACTCCCACTCTTGAGCTTCTTAGGCTCGGCAGAGAGCAACTTTGTGGTTTCGCGGACTTCTTGCCCGACTCTTAGTAGTGCATTTGAATCTTGTGTCCATCGCAGTTCACCACCAGCCCACATGCGTCGCGTGAAAGGCGATAAGGGATTCACGGTTCGATCTGTGCCATCCAATCCTAGTTCAGTTTCGATGATGCTAGGAGTGAAATACACCAGATGATACCCTGGTGGAACTGGCGTACCATCTGGTGGCGGATTGAGAGAAGTTGGCGTGCGATTCAGTGTGATGCTGAGCAGTTGAAGTTGATTTGCGTCGATGATTTGTTTGCGTATTGATACAGGACCTTTGTCGAAGCGTGAAAGGATCTCGGAACATGCTTCTGTCGCTGAGGCACATTGCCGAGCGGTTGTGGAGAAGAGGCGGCGACTTAGGAAAGACATTGGGTAGTCAATCGGCTTTGTCTACTACATGCATTGCATGTAAGCAATGCAGACGCTTCAAATGGTCTCTAAGGTTATGTGAAGTGATGAGCGGCTCGTGTTGACGGTTATGGAGGATGCGGAGAGGGCTGGTGCATAGCCGATATCGATAACGCTGGCGTGACTTGCACATCGATCGCACGCTATTATGTCGAAGGCCATGAGAATACCCCGAACACATTATAGACATGACTGGCATTTCTCGCAGCTATATCAAGGTTTTAAAGCTTAGAGAAGACAACGTGCTGAAGTAGTTCCCATTCCTAGGGGTTGACAGTCGTGCTTGCCAAAAATAATGACAACAGTGCCAAGCCACTAGATTCTCAGCTTCAACGTTGATAGCCGACTTCGCTTTCTTCCCCACATCTATCTCATCATCTCTAATCGGCAACATGTCTGAGCCTCCACGGAAGCGCGCGAAGTTGGCATGTGTCACCTGCAACGCAAGACGTGTTAAATGTGATGTGACAGATCGCCAGCCCTGTGGCAATTGTGTGGCCGGGAATATCTTGTGCGAGACGCGCGAGTCGAAGCGGGGCAAGCATCCCAGGAAGTCCCGGATAGGAACAGAAGGGCGCGATGCTGTGTACGTATATTTCTCATATTTGCTAACCAGGAACGAGGAAAGAAAGAGTGATAATGAACTACAGACTGACTAAGAATTAGAAATGCGCTATTGAGCCCCGAGCGCCACGAAGACGAGGTCGCAGCATCACATGTTTTAGCTTCACTCTCGTCCAACTTCCATAGCCCTGTCAATAACCACAGCTCGGCAGCCGGAACTCCATACCAGTTTGCAATTCCTTCTATGCCATCCGAATCTCGTAGCAACCATTCCAAGACAGAAACTACGCCCGCTGAGGATGACGCAGCCGTATTTCTAGGCGAGTCTAGTTCACTCCGCTATGTCACCGAAGAGCATTCGCCAGCAGCAGCAGAGCGTAGACAATCTGTCTTCCGCCATGCGGTACCAAACGCCGTCAAGGCAGAGGCTCTGGTCCCGGAATGGGAAGCTGAGCGCCGCCGTGCCAGGATGAAAGCGCTCCAAGTCGAGGGTGCATTCTCGTTTCCTCCCACAGCGACCCGCCTCGAGTTCCTGAAGGCTTACTTCCAGTGGTTCCACCCGCACTTTGCTATCCTCGATGAAGCCGATTTCTGGGATTTGTATCAGGAAGGCAGCGTATCACATCTTCTCCTACAGGCCATGTTGTTCATTGGTGTCATCCACTGCGAGGAATCAACACTTACCAGCTTAGGATGGGGCAACCGCCATCGAGCGAAATGGCTTTTCTATATCCGAGCAAAGGATATTTACGACGCCACCTACGAAACAAACAAAGTGATCGTTATTCAGTCTTTGTTCCTGATGAGCTTTTGGCGAGCTGGTGCACTGTTGGAAAAAGATACTCGTCACTGGCTTGGAACTGCAATTAGTCTTTCGCAGACCAAGGCGCTACATCGCTCTGGTGGCGTAGCGGAAGAGAAACTGACGAGACTGAAGAGGCGCCTTTGGTGGGCTATCTATGTTCGTGAGCGCCAATGTGGGTCTGCTCTTGGACTGCCAAATCGGATCCGCGACAAAGACTGCGATATCGAGCCTTTGGCAACATCTGACTTCGTGTCGGCTTTTAGCCCATCTACACCTACCTCTGATTGTCACCGTTACATTGCTTACATGATTGGCGTGGTGCAGTTGGCCATATTTCTGGGCAGGGTAGTTGACGCTGGGTACTTACCAAATCGTACCCTCAGGTCTGAAGACAGATCGAAGATCCGTGACGAACTCTACGACTGGAACCGAAACCTGCCATTTGTCATGCAACTACGTAGCGATATGGGTGACCAACCAAGCTTCCAAGCTAGCATGCTTCACCTCGCCTATAACAACCTTCTGATTCTCCTCTACCGCACAAGCTTTATTGTGGATGAGAAGGGTAGCGCGGAGACCGACGGAAGCATCGCGCTGCAGGCAGCGGCGCGCAATTCGCGCATTGTTGAGGATATGCTCCCCGATGGTGACATTGGACATGCGCAAATTCACGTTATCACTAATCTGTTCAATACCTTGTGTATTCATGTAGCAAACCTTAGACGCTCAACTGGGATTAAAAGAACCCTTGCTGAGCATCGAGCTAAGCTATGCCTACTAGGACTACAAGAGCTGCAAAAGACCTGGGAAGTGACGAACTGGGTGCTCCAACTCTTCTTCCAGTATCTTGATCGCGAGACGGCTGTAAGACTGGCAATGGAGGCCGATGATGTCGGTTTCTCGAGTGCTGCCGGCCAAACACCGAGCGGGCGAGGCTCATTCGGTCCTACCACGCTACAGACGCTGCGACCCCATCCAGAAGATAGCGCCACTCCGCAAATTGTCGAGCAGCAGCTCCAACGGGAGGTTAGTCTTGCGAATTCAGATATCAACCCGACACCTTGGTCTTGGTCCATGGACGAAGCGAACCAATATCTATTCACGCAAATCGAAAATGACTTCGCATTTGGTGAGGGTGGTCTGCAACAATGGAGCCCAGAGGAATTGCTCAACAATAGTCAATTAGCAGACTTTGTATACAATGGGCTTCCTGGATAGCGCAATCTTACATCACGATCGAGTACTGCCATTGGCGGCGGTGAAAAATCTCAACCGTTCACAAACGTACCCGAACAGGCACATGCAGCTCATGTTTAAATCCAGACATGCCACGATAGGTTTGTCACGCATTCAACAAGCCGCAGAAAACAATGTTAAAAGAACTTGGGTTATCATTAGAATATATAGTGTGATTTTGGCGAGTCGAGATACGAGCTTTGGCCACAAAGTTTTAACTACTCGTTAGTTGTTTCGAGACATGCCGGCAACCTTGCTGAGGCCATGGCAAACTCAGGAGGGAGGAGAGCTTGGCTCAGGGACGCCAGGAGGACAGTGCCTTGATATCTGTAAGTATGTATATTTACAGGGAGGGAAATTTGTACAAACAACTTACCAATGGTCACCATGAGGGGTACAAGCCTCCGCTACAGCAGTTGTAGTAGCAGCAGCCGTGCTAGGGGTCGCCGCATTAGAGCTGGCAGCTACTGATGCTGCACTCATTGCTGTGGTGGCAGCAGTCGAAGTTGCAGTGTACGTGCCAGCGCAGCCGATGCCGGGCACGGCGATGTCGTGGGCATACACCTCAAGAGCAAAGTATTGCAAAGTGTCGCTGTTCTTTACGGCATATGTGGAATTCTCTTTAGCCAGACTGAGGACGCCGGAATACTTGCCTTCATGACCGTAGTGCTCGACAGCACCCTCACCGACCTTTGGAACGTGCAGAAGACGATGGAGGAGGTCAGAGGCCCAGTACAGGTTGGTAGCACCGTTGGCGACATCATAACCAAACATGCACATTCCCTCGAGAGGCCGGCGGATCTCATAGGACAGGTCGCAGATTACAGTCTCAGAAGTTCCGTTGGAGCCGCGCCAATGACCAGCCCAGCCTATGGAGTGTCAGTCAAAGTAGGCAGACTCAAGTAGCACTGATAGGTAATGTACCCTTCTGCCCGCAATTGCCGTCGATGTTGTCGCATCTGAAAAGGACATCAGACTTGTCACCGTCAACAATCTTCGTGAACCACCCGAGTGGTTCTCCGGTAGGCGCATCACCGAAGTACTTTTGGTAGATATCTGAGGAGTTTCCCCAGCGGAGGATGTGGTCGCGAGCCTGACGACAGAGGGTGGCAGTCTCTTGAAGGCCTTTCTTAAGGTAGGCGCGCTGGTTTGCGTTGCATGAAGCGTGAATGGGATATTCATGAACAGCACCCGTGTCCCAAGCTGTCGAGGAAGGGGGAGCTGCCGGTACAGTGACGGTCGCTACGCTCTGACGAGGAAGAAGAGGAGTCGCTAGGACAGCTGAAACTCCAAGGAGCAGGAGGGACGAGATACGGGCAACCATTTCCGCGAATTAATTGGATTGAAGGACGTGTCGAATGTTTGCAAGGTGGCGGCTCAGTGTCAATGACGATACAAGCTGATGTTTAAGGAAGTGTCCCGAGAGGCTGGATTCAGGTCCTTGCAGACGAGATGCAGCTTTTTATACACTCATAGGCAATCTTTCAGCTTAGAGCGTTGTGCTCCTCGGCAGATTCCACCGACATCGCTACGATCCTCATATTGCCAAGACTTGAAGCATTACGCCTCATCGATGTAGCCGCAGGTATATCAGCAGTCAATGAGAGGCTACTACTACACCACGCAGGGCAAAAAACGACCGACCTTCTTGGCCTACGTACAGCTCGCATGGTTGAGCTCGGCACATCTTCACATCGCGACGTGAATTACATGGTTTACTGCTAAAGACCTTTCTCAATGTGCATTCGAGCACCATGATGGACTGCCAATAGCGAAGAATTCTCACTTCTACCGAAGAGGTGTTGGCATGGATATATGCCTCCGGCTTTACCAAGCGCCTAAGAGCGGGTTGATGCAGGTTTCCCGAAAGGCCCTCCACGGAGTAAGTCATAGTGAGTACCATGAGACTTTGTGGCTGAGTAGTACCGAGGCGACCACGTGTGTATCACGTGTATGTCCAAGCATCGGGCATGTTGAAGTGTGGACCCAGGAATACGAGGCTGTTCGATTTGGAGGGACAAGGCATGGTATGTTTACCTTGTACCAATTTCATTATGATTAAAAAAACCAACAAATTTAATCTTTGCCCTGCTGACTGTCCAGTTTTCGCGTAGAATTCCGGGAAGGGGGGATAGAGCACATATGACTCAACATTCACCGCCAAGACCTCCGCCACTTCAGCAGTGCGCGACACCCGCCCACCTTCTTCTTCTGTTTAGCAGCGCCGACAGCAAATAATCAAACGTTCGGAATCTTGATTTGACAACGTATGTCGAGTGGATTTATGCCAAGGTAATTTGCCCATCACGGTGCTCAAGCCATGGAAGGCCAAGCACGATGACCTCGAAAAGGTGGATATGGATGCAGATACTTCTCGGTGCTTGCCTGTCCATCACGGTTCTTTTATTCCGCTCCGCTGACGGAAAGGCAAGCTTCTTACATTTTTAGGTCAACATATTTGGTCGGTTTACTTCCACGATTTACCTCCGTCGGTAGCGAAGTTTTGCGTCGAGTAACAGCGTACCGTTCATTATTAAAAACCACCTCTTCTTTCGCGGAGAGCTCTAGCTGAGAACTACAGCCTATTTCTCCTTTATTAAGACGCTGCCCTGGTGCGACTTTAACAGCATTCACCAACTCAACTCGCTTATCTATTAACCCCTAAGCATGCCTTCAGTCGCACGGATTGCGGCCTCGACCGGGATTCTGCTGCTCGCCAGATCTATCGCCGCGCAGACAACAACTGCACCTCCATCTACGACTTCAGCAGCTAAGCCGTCAATTACTGCTGTGTCGGAATGCCATCCTCATGGCACTGTCAAGTGCGTTTGCCGGGAACACGATGATATCGAAAATTGGCACTAACGAATGATAGCTGGTGCATGGCTGGTACTGAGGAGTACCAGGTTGTCGGGCCAACTAAGACCGAAGCAATGGAATCAAAATATACCGACTGCCACTCCCATGGCATAAAGACGTTAGTCTTCGTACCGCATATTTGGACGCCGTGCTGACGTGATACAAGTTTTTGCGTCGACGCTTCTGGTGAGGACGTCGAATTGCTCATCGACTCGGCTGGGAAAGAGGAGACTACACATACGGATGAGCATGATAGCTCTTCACATGAACCAGCTGGTGCTGAAGAGCATTGTCACTCCCATGCGGGTGTTGAGTAAGTGATTGCTGCCTTTAGCAAGCCCCACGCCCTCTTGACTAACAACGCTTAGACACTGCGTTGGAGGTGAGTCACAAGAAAAATCGTGTGATGCCAAAAAACGGGACTACAATATTCCCCTACGCATCGGCCTTCTCTTCGTCATCCTCGTCACCAGCGCCATCGGGGTCTTCTTGCCCGTTCTGACCACTCGCTTCAACCTTATTTCGCATGACAACGTCATTTTCGTTGTCTTGAAGCAGTTCGGAACCGGCATTGTCATCTCCACTGCTTTCATCCATTTGTTCACACATGCGCAACTCATGTTCGCAAACGAATGCTTGGGCGCCCTGGAGTACGAAGGCACTCCTGCCGCGATCTTCATGGCTGGCCTCTTTTTATCTTTTCTGGTCGACTATCTTGGTGCACGCTTTGTGCAATGGCGTCAGAACAAGCATGTTGATGCTAGCATTGAGGTCCCGAATGCGAGCAGTGACGAAAAGTCGGGAGCATCTTCGGGTTCTACAACTCCACCGAACGAGTTCAACCACGATCATGGCATTCCCCATGTCCATGGGGCTGTTCGTACGGCTACGCCAATGGAAGAGAAAATCAATGTAATGAACCTGGAAGCAGGCATCATCTTCCATTCCATCCGTAAGTCTTACCTATCATGTGCTAACAACACCAACTAACATGTCTGCAGTCATCGGTGTCACCCTTGTAGTAGCAAGCGATCGCTTCTTCATCACCCTCTTTGTCGTAATCCTCTTTCACCAAATGTTCGAAGGCATCGCCCTCGGCACCTGCATCGCCGAGTTGCCAAAGGTCGCAGCCTCTACTCTTCAGAAGTGCATAATGGCCGGTACCTTTGCGCTCATCACGCCCATTGGCATGGCCATTGGTGTTGGTGTGCTTGATCAGTTCAACGGGAACGACCCGAACACGATTGTCGCTATTGGTACCTTAGATGCGTTGTCCGCCGGTATTCTAGCCTGGGTCGGTATCGTGGAGATGTTGGCCCGAGACTGGATGGGTGGAAAGTTATCGAACGCGGGTTTGACAAGGACGGCGTGTGCGATGCTTGCGTTGGTGAGCGGATTGGTGCTTATGAGTTTCCTTGGAAAATGGGCGTAGGCGACCAATTCATCGATGGATAAGATAGACGATAAAACAATTACTGTCTCGTGTTTTGTTTTGCCCGAAATCTCCGAATCCGAAATCCGAAAGTCCGATGATGGTCAATGACGATCACGTGGGCGCATCGTGATTGACTGTAGTGGTAGATTAGTACAGCCATCCTATCCGTTTTGGGAGAGAGATTCGGCGCTAGCCTCACCGTCTCATCTCCCACCAGCCACCAATTCAAAAAAGCAACCATGCGGTGGTTTCGCGAGACTGGGCATCAACGTTGCGTGTTGGAGCTTGAGTTAGACCATGTAGTAACTATCCTAGGTTATAGTCAGCTTATTTTCTTGTAGGGAAGGGCTTTTTAATGCTTTGCCACAGATTTTCAGACATAAAATGGCTAAAGACTATTCGTCTCTATCGGAAGTGACATCTGAGCTATCCCTGTCCGTTTCACTTCAAGTTTGGGCCGCACTAACTACTTAGTCTGACTGTAGCTTAGCTCCAGGTTCTCATAATTTCCAAGGTACACCCCACGAACCCCTGAACCACCTGAACAACACTCGACCCTCAACATTCTCAATCTCACAGCACTCGCAATCACGACGTTGTAGACATGAAAGCGCCAACAAAGCCTGATTATCGTTCGGAGGCCACGCGGGCCGCATGGAAGACTCTTCGAGGGTAAGTATCTCGTCACGTTTGAGTCGCGATGCTAACAGCAGGTTATTAAGCCTGCATAAACAGATCAAGGAAGCCGACGAGCGGTATGTTTTGTCTAATGTATCTGAGGATTAACTCTAAAGAGCCTAGAGAATCGAAGACTGCTTGGATGATGTAGACGCGGATTTGGACGACGAAGAGCTACTCCGGATCCGTAGAGACAAGAAGCGTTTCGTGAAGTGAGTTGCCTGGCACTATATCAACACGATTACTTATATTGGGTAGACAGTTTGACGACATAGTAACCCGATGCGAGCAAAAAGAGCTCAGAAAGTTGGCAGATGCGATCATGCAGCACTGCGTGCCCCACCTCCGCTATATGATCTATGAGTACTTGTGTTGTGAAGATGGACCCATTCTCATTCCCAACCGCGGCCATGCCTTTTTCCATGAGCATTATGGACCAGCGGAGGTGTCGTATATCGCGTCAGGTGAGAGTCTGAGACCACGAGAGTATGAAGACGAAGAAGAAGATATCAGATACGAGTTAGACGCCTTAAGACGTCAACCCATCTTCGACCCTAAGTGGGTAGGCGTAGATATGGCGAAAGAGACGACGAACCTATGGCTGGAAAAGAACGAGTTTCATTTTCGTGATGCACGCCGCCTCATGTGCGACTTTCTCACGACGCCGTTTGCGTGTGGCTCTGTTCCCAAGGACCATCTCAGCAATATCACTATCTTCGTCCGATGTGAAGATTTTCTAGAGTGGGCCGGCTGGGACGGGGCGGGTGATGACGAGGGAGAAGTCCCAGAAGAGGATTTTAAGTGGCGAGAAAAAGGCGTCTACCACTCCAAGATTCGCAAGGAATTGCCCACGTGGTCGCTCATACCATTCAAGAGGCAACCAAAAGTCACATTTGTGATTGTCACACCCTTTGGCCGATGGGGCGCGGAAACCATCGATGTACCGCGCATTATGTTGAACTTTGAGGAAGCGATCTTGTCAAGCTATGAGTATTTCAAGAGAAAGGGGTCCGCAGTAACGGTCGTGACAAAGCCGATCGGTGCATGCGAGTCCCTCCTAAAATGGACAGAAGACGAGGATGTCACTTGGCAACTTGAGCTGGCAGCTGAGTTATATCTACGTGGACAGGTGCGTACAGGAGCACTTTCAAGCCCGACTTTGAGATTGACAGAGGTACAGCCTTCGCATGTGCGCGCTATCACGCACTTTGTTTATCCGAATCGTGGGTCGAAGAAAACACCGCAGCGGCTTCAGCTCGAAAAGCGTGTCAACGAAGTCATGGCGCCCCTAATTAAGCGGAAGGAAGCCGAATTTAGGAAGCTATTGGAGGAGGAGGAAGCTGAATTCGAAAGGAGCCTGAACAGAAGGTTTAGAAGCTAGAGATCTAGTGAAGCATATGTTTTGGGAATGTGGCCCTCTTTCCTTTAATAGCATATCAATTCACTAGGCTGTACGTACACCTCTCGTGACGCACTTGACCTTCCTAGGCTCTTGTATCCCACCAAGGCTTTCTCGTTCATTAGGCGCTGCTAAAAGCACCATCGAAAGCATTTGGCCTCTACCAGCATGACGACGACCTCGTATCCGGGATGCCACTGCGAAGGCTTCCAACACTTCCTCGACTTACCCCGTGAACTCCGCGACAAAGTCTATTTCTTCGCAATGGCAGATATGCCAACGCGACTCGCCATAAACAAGCGGTCCACTATTTCAAAAGTAGTCCTGTTACCACACGCCCTGCCCAATCTATGCTTCGCCAACAAACAACTCCACTGCGAGTCCGTGCCAGTCTTCCTCCAGCGCACTCGCTTCATCTTCGAGCAGCCCCACGTCCACGAAATGTACGCGTTCCAGCTCTTCGCGTCTCAGTTCCCGCGGGGCTTGCAGTCCGTGCGCATGCTCTCCATCTACGACATCATATGGTACGGCGAGTCCTATCTTCCCGGCGAATTCTACCCGGAAGCGCTCGTGTCGCAGTGCACTGGGATACGCAGCTTAATACTTGAAGCTCGCGTACGGTCCCTGTCTCGTCTAACAGGGCGATCTTCAGGCCAGCAACGCCATACTGCGCGGTTGTATTCGAAAGATGAGTTAAAGACCGCGTGGGAATTCGGCAATCTGTTCGAGATGAAGAAACTTACGTACCTGAAGTTTCGTTGCGAGATCAGAGAGTATGACTTGCGGTTTCTTGGCTTGAAGCGTGCGGAAGATGTACTAGTGAACATGGAAGCGGTTTTGAAAGAGGGGTTTGAGGAGAAGGGGAGGAGTGTGGAGGTTGTCGTGGAAGTGGAAGTGGATGGAGACAATAGAGTTTGATTGGTGTTGTGAGAGAAAGACTTGAAAACTTTTCAGGAGAAGAGGTCAGGTATTCTACGTACAGTCAATCGGCCCTTGCTTATTCTTCATCGACATATCAGCTTGTTAGCATCACTGCTGTTTGTCTTCTACTCCATCCGGTAGGATCCAGATGATGAAGTCTCCAAGCCAGGTCATGAGGTAGTTGGTGATGGTAAGCAGAATAAATAACAAAACTGCCTCAATTGCACATAATCTTTACGTCAGCAGTCTTGAGGCTTAAAAATTTCCTTCTTCCCAACTAGTCGTTACTAACTCGCATATACATGTTTGTAAAAAAAAAAGAGATCACGAGCAAGGAACAAATGTAGTCCAACATTGCGCAACGCTACCCCATCCCATTCCATCCCACGCGCCCCTAATCTTGATCACACTACCTCATCCCTCCGCATCGAAGCTAACGCCCCAAACAACATTTGAAACACCTCCTGAACATCACCTGCACCTACACATACGAACGACACGCGTTCAAGGCGTGGCCGTGTCTTAATTTCCCCATGCAAGCACGCAGGTGACGCTCGAGTCGGCAATCACAATCGCCGACACACCGACGATGACCTAGTCACTCGATCATCTAGCGCGACATGGCTAATATAGTGAAATCTGGGGTAAATGGATGTTATTTTGTCACCGGCGGGGCGCAAGATACGACGTAGAAACTACGTCAGTGGAAGGAATGAGTGATGCTAATGTAGTTGATGCATTTGATCTGGTCTGCTGATGTAGTGATGCTCTCGCTTGCTTATGACGCAGAAAGCACTCGCTCATGTCATGCCATCCACTCATCCGCCCTCATCTGTACCAAAGATAGGTACTTGAATGATAAAATCCCGACTCAGCCTCATCCATGTTTGCACTTTCCCGTCTATAATCCAAATATCGGATCCCGGTTTGTTCACCAGCCCCGAAATTACCAGTTCTGGTTCAGATCCGTCTAAACTAGGAGCGTCGGTACCCGACACGGTATCCGATACGGCAACCGACCTTTAACCCTGCAACTTCTGTCGAATCTCGGCGATGACGTTCTTGATCCGCGGTTCCTTGACCTTCTCTTCTGCGCGCTTGACGGCATCGCCTATTTGCAGTATGTCTCTGCCAGCTTCGCAGAAGTCGGGACCTAGACAGAGCAATGTGCCCGTAGCAACCAGTGCGCGATAGACTGCTTCCGAGTCCGTGGCGGTAGTGAGAACTCTTGATAGGTCGTCAAGAAGTGACAAAGCTCGATCGGCGTTGTTCTCTGATGTGAGCAGAACCGCATAGTTGATGTATAATGTTGTGAGCGCAATGATCAGATTACGGTTCGTGGAAGTGATGAAGGGCGATACAAGCGGGTGGATGTTGTCGAACTCGTTGCTTGCCAGCAAACGACCCTTGTCTGTTTGTAGTAGATTGCTGAGACACCTTACGGCCATCATTGTGTTGTTGGGCGGAGATGAGTTGGCAAAGACCCCAGACTCAGTAAGAGCAGGCAGTAGATTTTGGTCGGGCGACACTAGGTATGCCGCTGGTTCTTCGAAAGCGAGAACAAGACGCAGTAGATCCAGCGCAGGGAGACGTTTGTCTGCTGGCCATTGTGTAGCCGCCTTGACGAGTAGCTCAACTCCCGTAATGTCGATACTCTTGCCATCACCCTTCTCTAATGCAACGACGGTAGTGCTTAGTTGCTCGATGTCTGATGGGTTTAGCGATATGCCCTTGTGTCCGTCGTTGACTACCGCCTGGTTGAATTCTTGTAGTTTCTTGAAAATGACCTTGTGATTTCCGGTCGCGATTGGCAGGTAATCCTTCTGGGGAAGGATCTTAGCAGCTGGCGGTGCTGGTGCTGGTTGCGATGTGGTTTCGTTTGCGTCGCCTTGGCGATATCTTGCATCCGACCCCCAAGGATCCGCTCCTTGTGCACTACTCTGACCTAGTGTTGCACCCTGCGTATTCTGGATGATAAAGTTTGCGACTTGGTCTAGATATGTTAGTGGGAGCTCGTTGTCCTCGATGAACTTGCGCGCGGCATCGTAGTGGTTCTGATTGACATTGTAGGGCAGCTTGAGTGGAGGTTTGCCATCTTCAATATCAACATCAAATACGTAGTCATATTCTTTGCCGTTGTGCGAGATCTTTCGTCCACCACTCCCGGCTGAGTCGACTACAGTGCCAACGTTCACCCATTGACTGGCCGCCCCAGACCATTGATATGCAGAGATGTTGCCATTCGCCTCCCGTATCATCTGAACCTGGCCTTCCTTTGTCCCTGAACGTTGTGTGAGGAATTCGGGCCCTGGGAGCTTCTCTTTGTTGATATCGCCGACTGTCTGTTGCGGTATTGATGATCCCTTGACATCGTCATTGAACTGCTCAATCTCTGCTGCTGCTGCATAGCGTCCTTGGTCGCGGGTGAAGATGCGGAGAAGTTTGTCGCTCGCGCCTGTTGCGATGTCGCCGTTCTCTGAGCATACTGCGACAGTCCAGACAGAGATTGCTGGGTGGGTGATGGTCTGTATGCACTGGTTGTTCTCCCATATCCGCATAGTTCGGTCTTCGCCAGCGCTCACCAAGCCACCATTTGGAAGGACTGCGAGTGAGTAGATGAAGTTCTCGTGACCATGGAGCTCAGCTACCTGTTGGCCATTGAGAGTCCACAGGCGAATGACAGCATCATTGCCGGCCGATGCGAATTGTGCACCAGAGGGGTGGTTCGGGGGCAAGCGACACAGTGCGCGCACCACTTCAGGCGCCTGTATTGACCGCACTGGAGTAGCTGAGCCAGAGGCCTGGAATATGCGAATCTGCTTGTCGGCACAGCCAGTAATGACGGTGTTGTTGTCGTAGGCAAGGACAGCCCAAACAGAGGCAGTGTGGCCCTGCAGGACAGTCGAATCGCCCCACTTGCCTACTTCCCACAACCGTGCCTCCATGTCCCAGCTGCCGCTGACGATGTATTTCCCATCCTGGTTGACATCGAGGGCGCAAACGTTGTTGCCGTGTCCTATTAAGAGGGCATCCGCATCGTCATCGAGGCCTTTGCTGGGCTGCCGCACGTCGATGATCTGGTCTTTGCCGCCGGAGACGATGAGGCCGTTTGGGTAGTCTGACGAGGGCGGGACGATGGCGAGCGAGTTGACGAACTCCTTGCCGTGGGTCTTGATCGTGCTGTCCCATACTGGCGGGTTCGATGACTGCTGTGCCCATATTCGGACTGTGAAGTCTCTCGACGCCGAGACGACGGAGGAGGGGGAAGGGAAAGCTACACTTCGCACCTGCACTACGCATTAGCTGGACAACTCCGGTTATAATATGTAGAGCTGATTCAAGGTGAAGAGAACAGGCAACTTACATCGTCCTCGTGGCCGCGCAGAGTGGCTGACAGCTTGAAGTCGCCCATGGTGGAGGTTGAGGTTACGCGGGGTGCTCAGTGGTGAGTGGGCTGGCTGGAGAGGAGGGGCAGAGGTCGGGAGATGAGGAGCGCTAAGAGAGAAAACGAGTCGTACGCATGAACATGAAGATGGCGAAGGCAGTGTGGCACTGGGGAGTGTGAAGAACAGAGAATTGTTTGCGATGACTTTGTTGTCGCAGGCGTATAGACATGCAATTACCAGGCCAGCTGTCGACGTCAAGTCTCGCGGAACGTTCCGACACCCCGGTCGCTCCTGCTCGTTATGTCAGCCCGCTTTCCCTGCCACGCGGCTGACAAAAAAGAGCCTACACCAAAAGCTGTATCTACTACAAATTCAACCTAAAATTAAGTTTTTTTAATAGAAAACAACGTATATATTTAACTTAAATTGCTTAAATTATAAGATAAAAGTTTTTTAAGTTTTTAAATGCTGCATGAATTTTTAATAAATATAAAATTTGGTGGTAGTAGGGTGAGCTAAAGATTTTGGTGTCGGCTCTTTTTTGTCAGCCGCGTGCCTGCCCTTCACCTGTTTCCTCTCGTCAACACCAGCGACAGAGGTTGACGACAAAATGTTTCTCCTACACTACGCACATCGAACTCGGTTATCTGACGTTTCCAAATAACATCTAGCTCCTTCGCTTCCACGTAAGGCGTTGATGTCTGGCGAGACAGCGGCACAAGGCTAGCCCCAACGCCAAAGCGCTCCCTCAGCTCGTATTCAGCACCCCAATACTTGTGTGCATGCGACCTCTCAATTCATACGTCCTGGGCTATACGATCCAACCACTGCGCTCTCTATCAGGTGCGGGGTTGCCGTCCAAACATATCTCCAATCCTATCTCCAATCCTATCTACCAGTGTTATGAGCACAGCACTCGCGACATCACTGAGGGTTCTCCTTCGAACGCCCCTTGTTTTCGAGTTTTCTTATGAGACAAGTGCCCCTTCGAGGTGCAGATATCGCCTGTTGAGACGAAGAGGATGGAGTAGCGTTTTCATGGAGAAGAGCACAGCAGCATCCGCGCGGTGATCCCGTCCCGCAGCTCTAGTACTACTGTGTGCGTCTAGAGCACAACCCCATACAGGAACTGATCGACACCATGGGCCCAGAACTTCTTTTCCTGCCACAAATCGTAGCGACATGTCAGGTCACTGGTGGTGCAACGGCCTGGGATTATTTCCCATCCCAACAGCTCCCCGCACAGCGCTGTGCGGGATGCCCCACGCCTCAGTCATCACCTTCATTTCAGCAGGTTTTGTTTCGCTAATCTCTTGTCCTATCTAGCATTTCATGTGGGAAAAGGGTGAATTGCGTACGCTTCTAGAGTTTCTGGTTGACTTTAGCTAGTTCCTTAGTGTGCCAGAGTTGTGGCCTTCTTGCCCCTTCGCCTCGACAGCCTATGCTCCGCCCAATTTGGCCTCTCCATTGTCGCAGTCAGCAGTGCCCTGCAGCCACCAAAGCGTTAGACCTTCGCGTGACACCGCTCTAGCCTGCTTTCCCACGAGACGCTTGAAAACTAGGCCTCGCTGGTCTGGGCCAGCCAAGCAAGTTTTGCTTCTTAGCGAAGGTTGCATGTCAGCTCGGCTGTTGGGCTGATGGCTAGAGTGTAAGGGACACCCTAGAACTTGTCTAGAAGCTGGGTCTAGCAACAGCCCATCGTCGTGAGATGAAGCCCCTTCCAGGTCGACGCCAGCTTGCGATATGGCTGCAAGCCTACAAGAAAGCGAATATCCCTCCGATCTGACCTGCTCCTGCTTCCACCCCAATTTCGAGCACTACAGATAGACACCGAGACAGCCCTCCCAGATTAGGTCATCTCGGCATACTTTCAGCATTTTTCTACGTCGGTTGCTTCCGCTTACCTGCCTGCGTCCGGCGATCTCGGTATCTAGTCTCCGCCCTACCATATTCTCGGATCCGCGGCGCCTCTAACAGATCATCGGCCGACCTTACGTACCCTACGTACCCTACGTAACCCTACGCGTTCTTACGCACGGTTCAACGCGCCTCCTGCGCCCAGCGTTGTGACACTTAAAGTCTTCGTTGTGTAAACTCAGGGTCTGAGGTCAATCAGTTATAGAAGCCTGTTCCTCCCGTTAAATCTTATTCCAAGTCCAGCTTCGATCTTCACAATCTACTACTTTATAACACCTACAATGGACACTGCGACACTAGAGCTCAAGTCTGCAATGGCTTCGTGAGTACTACCCTCTCTTTCACCAGCTCTTGCTAAGTCGTCTTAGACTATTTGAAAGCGGCAATTACTCAGATCTGACCATTGTTTGTGGAGGAAAAAGATACCCAGTACATCGAGCGTTGCTCGCGACCCGATCCACCTTCTTTGAGGGAGCGTGCCGCAACGGCTTTCGAGAGGCCGAGACTGGAGTCATCGACCTTACTGAAGATGACCCAGAAGCAGTAGAGTACATGGTGAATTGTAAGTAGGATAAAGATGTGGCGATGCCCAATGCCCTGCTAACTTTGAATAATTCAGACTTCTACCATCTCGACTATCTTAACAAGCCGCTATCTCGTCACTCATCGCAACGTTGCACTAGAGCCAATACGCCGCTTTCTTCGCGCTCCGCAAGACACTCTGCGCCTAAGAAAATAAACCTCGCGCTCGTGGAAGACCCATTGCTAGCACAAGCTCTCGCAGCTACCAACTCGTTGCCAATGACGCCTCCTGCAGACGAGCTTACCACCCAGAACTTCAATGCACCTTCCAGCAAGATGCCTGACACGCCGATGGCAGACGAGTCTGCAGCAGATTACCTCACGAGCGTTCAATTAGAGCCCGATGTCGACGATGAGAAGGCGCATCTCGTCACACATGCAAAGGTCTACGCAATTGCAGAGAAGTACGTATCACCTTTCGTCACCTTTTGCTTTCCTCGATTTGCCTAATTACGCGCCCATGTCAGCCGGTGATCTTTCATTTGCACCCAAGGTTTTATTTCTACATATGCGTTGCGCTGCGTCGCGTCGCACGGCGAAAGAACGCCGACATCCCGCGGTCTACGTCACCGCTTGTTTGAGGTGCCAATCACTTCGCCTGGCGCGCGTTCCATATGTCAGATCCCACGCCGTTATCCCTGTTGTTCTCTTCTATGTGCATTGTCTTTGATCGTCCAACCACTGTCTTTGCGGGCAAGACTTTCGAACTGCACTCTCGAGACAGACCACGTCAGCGTGTAACTGTTCCGCTCCAATCACGCGATCGTTTATAAACACGTACCCAGAGATTGTCGCTAACAAATCGTCATAGGTACGGCATTGCTGGCCTGAAAGCGCTTGCACGCAGGAAGTTTGCCCAGGAAATCGATCTTCACCTCAATAGCCCCGAGTTTCCAGAAGCATGCCAAGAGGCGTACGAAACCACCTTCCATACTGATCGAGGCCTGCGGGACTTGATCATCCAAACTTTCCGTGCGAATCCAGGGCTTTCGCTGCGCCCCGATATCGAGATGGCGGTTAGAGAAACCCCGGGACTCGCCTTCGAGCTTTTCAGGATGGCGAGCGGTCTTCCTGTTGCATCATGAAAGCCACGATCGGACTTTGATCACCAATCACAAAGGGACTTGACGCTCTTCGCGCGAAAATCTACTACGAGGGCTACATCATAGTGCTCCTATGCACTCGTTGTCTCAGTGCCCCGAATTCGGTCTTGCAAGCCTTCCAGCATGGGCTGAGACATCTATACAACCTCCAGACAGGGCGTTGAGGTTGATACCGATTACGACAGCGGTATCGGCAGCTACCCGCACTTTGAGATAGTATTGGCTTTCCAAAAGTACCACGACATATGTTCGTACAACAGTATCAGTCGGCTGCGAAACACTATGCAGGGGTCAGCATCAACCTACACGGAATTCGCCAAGATTCTCATTTCCCACCCCGAGTGCAGGTGGCTTCGTGCGACTAGCTACATGAACAGAACAAGCCTATCATTTCTACTTGGGATTCGGTTGCTGAGTTTGGCTCCATCCTTGAATTATCGCTTCATTTTGTCTTGGCTATCGTTCTTCTGTTTGTTATATACTCGCTAGTCTTATATGATACCACATTAGCGATCTACCTCGATGAATTTCGTTACATTACAATGTTGATATACAATACATATACTTTTCAAACATTTGGTATGCTGCTTTAGTGGAGAACTGAAATACCACTCAGTGAAGCAGATAATTGGCTTACATTCCCCCATCCACCGAAGTTCGCGACTAGTACCAACAAACTGTTTCTTCGACCAAGTTCATAATTGTAAGCCTCCCCCCTACTGCGAGCACAGTAAACGTAGGCAGGAGGAAAATGGGTGTGAGCTCAAAAGATACTCTAGCATGGTCTTTTCAAAGAAAAGAATCTCATTGAAGCATTTGACCAAAAGAGAGATTGATTTTGCCATAACATGGAAATAGTGAGATGGCGGAGAAAGGTGACTGGCAAGGCGTCATCACATGAAGTCGCGATAACTCGCTTCGCGATCTAGCAACAACAATAAACCGTGTTAATTCAACTTTAGAAGATGGTCATTGACAATGCTCTCCACTTCTTTCCCGTGTCAGGGCTAGTTAGATGTGGCGCGACTGCTGAACGCCATAAATTCTTCGGGCCCGAAACACGATATCTCGCGCCCGAACATGGCTATGTCGACCAACATAGGGCCCGAGGACAGGAACTTGAGTAGCGATATTGCTTTGATCAGGCAGTTCAATTTAGTACATAAATACTGTAGGGTAGCAGTTTTAGCCTTTTTTTTACCAACACAGTGTCCTTTGCAATACCTACGTTAATACCCTTCGCACGAATCGCTTTTGCATGTAGACACATTACTATCATTCTGTCAAAATCACAAATCATACAGCGCTTCACGAACGAACGATCATGGTTGTCAATGAAATGAAAGACGAGCCTGTCTCTGAAAAGTCTTCAGTTCAACCGACCAGGGAGTTCCAAGATGGGGCGGCAGCCAGCCCATGTGCGCCGCAGGAATATCCATCTGCTGGTCGGGTCGCGCTCATTATGATGTCCATCTACATATCGATCTTCCTGATCGCGCTGGTATTTCTTCCCACGCTTATACTAGGTTGAACAGCGCTAACACACCAGTTCAGGACAAGACTATCATCGCCCCTGCTATACCCAGTATCACGAATACCTTCTCCTCGCTTAACCATATTGGCTGGTATGGCAGCGCATACATGCTCACGCTCTGCTCGTTCCAACTCTTCTGGGGTAGACTGTACACACTTTCATCCACCTCCTCATTACCCATACCCCTCAACTCGCCCAAATCCGTCTTCCTCCTCGCCATCGCCATATTCGAAGTCGGATCCGCTATTTGCGGCGCAGCGCCCTCATCCGTGGCTTTCATAATTGGGCGCGCGATAGCCGGGCTAGGAAGCGCAGGGATCATGAATGGCAGCGTGGTGGTAATGATGGCTGTTGTACCGTTGAGGAAGAGACCGCTGCTACAAGGGCTGATAGGCGCCGTGTTCGGGATCGCGAGTGTAGTCGGTCCGCTACTTGGTGGTGTTTTTACCGAAAAGCTCAGTTGGCGCTGGTGCTTCTACATCAACTTGCCGTGTGGCGCCGTTGCGGTGGCGGTACTAGTTATCGTACTCAGATTGCCTCAACCTAGCCCTGGAACCAAGAGACAAGACGAAGCCATATCGCTAGCCCAGCGACTGGAGAGCCTGGATCCACTGGGTATGTTGACCTTCATCTGCTCTATCGTGTGTCTCTTGCTTGCGCTCCAGTGGGGTGGCACAACATACAACTGGTCCAACTGGCGCGTCGTGCTCTTACTCACGCTCTTCCCTCTTCTGCTGGCAGTATTCTTCGCCATTCAGATATGCTACCCAGCTACAGCGACCCTTCCACTACGGATCCTCACGCAACGCAGCATCGCTTCGTGCTTCTTCTTTACCTTCACCAGCCAAGCAAGTATGCTCGTAAACGCATTCTACACCACCTTATTCTTTCAAGCCATCAAGGGCTTCTCGCCTCTGGACTCTGGTTTGGCTACTCTACCTTTCCTGCTTGCTCTCGTGGTCGGGTCGATACTCGCGGGCGGAATGGTACAACGCATCGGAGTGCCCGCCCCGTTCATGATCGTCTCAGCGATTCTCGCGAGCACTGGCGCCGGGATGATTACAACATGGCCCGTAGATGTCAGTAAGCGCTTCTGGATGGGCTACCAAGTCCTCTTCGGTTTAGGTATTGGCCTGGGTATGCAGCAGCCTGGCATGATGGCACAGATCATACTTCCGCGCGAGGACCAACCAATCGGAATGGCACTCATGTTCTTCGGTCAGAATCTAGGTGGGGCGGTGTTCGTCAGTGTGGCGCAAAACGTGTTCACGGACGAATTGGCGAGGAAGCTGAGCGCGGTGCCCGGCCTGAACTTGGACAAGAAAGCAATCACGAACATAGGCGCGACAATGATCAAGGACCTCGTCACTAATGAGTGGTTGACGGTTGTGCTCGAAGGGTATAGACTCGCTATTCGGAAAGCGTTCTTGGTCGGCACCGGACTGGCGGCGGTTAGTATGTTGGGGGCTCTCCTGGTGGAATGGAAGAGCATTCAAAAGGCTGAGGAGAGAAGCAAAGGCGAGACTCCAGGCAAAGAGATGGCAGCTGCAGTATGATGGGTGTGGCAGATCGAGATGCATCACTACTCTAGCCTCGTCAACCATTAGTTAATCACATACCCACCGTCAGCCACTAATCCATGCCCTGTAATGAAGCTACTCTCACCAGAGCATAAAAACACCGCCGTATCCGCGATTTCACTCGGCAGCCCCATTCTTTCCATAGGCGCGATGTTGATCGCGTTCTTCAGCCGCTCACTCACCTCACCATTCTCGTCACTCGTCATTGGCGTAGCAATGATTCCAGGGCATACCGAATTGATTCTGATATGATGCGGTGGCTTGCTATAATCGATCGCATCGGAGCGTGTCATGGACAGGACAGCAGCCTTTGAAGCAGTGTAGATCGAAGCTTGGGTCTTGCCCACAATGCCCAGCTGCGAGGCGATGTTGACTATGGAGCCGCGCTGCCCACGTATGCGTGCCTCTTGTTCCGACAGCGTGAAGCTAGGGTACGGCCGTAGATCGTTCTTGAGCATCAGCTTCAATTCTTCCTTGACACACATCCACAGCCCACGATAGTTGATGCTGTTTAGCCTGTCGAATTCCCCCAGGCTGACTTCTGCGGTTGGCTTGTTCTCCCCTAGCACGCCTGCGCAATTTATCGCGTAATCGAGGAATGATATTTGGCTGAAGAGCTCGGTGATGAATTCGGGTGAGGCTATATCGCCGGGTATAGACTTGATTGTAGGTGGGGAGGGTAGTTTGAGGTTCAGGATGGCGGTTTCGGTGGCTTCGAGGCCGGACGCGTTGATATCGGTGGTGTAAAGCGTATTCACGCCGGAAACAGAGAGGGCGACGCATACTGCGTGTCCAATCCCTAGAGACGTGTTAAGAAGACGGTATACTTGAAGCTGCGATGGTGGTGGTACCTGAGCCTGCGCCTGTTACTAACGCTGCCCCTTCGACGCGTTTATGCGCCATTGCACGTTCCTATCCTCAATCTGCTGATGCTGGAGAGTTTCTCTTCGTAGAGAAGTAATGGCTCAATAGGGTTTCCGAGAGAGCGACTAGCGTAGCCATCTTGAAGATGCTGCGGCGAGGCGGATGCTGTTGCGGGGAAAGAGTGGGGAGCTCAGATGGTGTTGACGACAAGACTGATAAGAGCTGTGACACAGTGCGCTAAGATACCGGTACGGGCTGTGGTCGTCCTTTTGAAACACTTGGTGCGACCCCTGAGTCTCCACATGCTGTGCATTGGCCTGCTTCTACAGATAGCTGAGGATGCGTCTTATTATACTGTTTCAACCACGTTCGTCGCCCCGTCCGTGGACACTTACGGATCTGGGCAACAAGTCAAGTAAATCAATAACCTGGAGCGATTGCGCACCACCACCATGAATCTCTTTAGGCAACAAAGAACCTGCCCGCCGACCATTCTTAGGCAAGCAACCTCAAATACTCCCAGGTACACATGCTAACAGGATCCCAGAGCCTACAAGGACGGCGATTTTACCGACCTTACCATCATCTGCGGCATCTTTACATTTCACGTTCACCAGGTGGTTGTCTGCTCGGCATGTGATTTCTTCAAGAAGAGCATCAAGTTTGCCGTAGGCAAAGAAGCAGAGGAGAAACGCATCGACCTGCCAGAAGACGACCCTGAGATGATCCGCCGTCTGGTTGCGTATCTTTACCTCGGCGACTACGATCCCTGCCCTGCGCTCAGAGTATCATCTTTCAGTACCATAAGACAACACGAGTCGACTTCTGCAGCTGCTTCCGCTTACCATTCGAGATACCGTGCAACGGGACTAGAGGGCTCTGATCAATGCGCCTGTCTCGCACCCAATACGAAGAACATAAATCAGCCTGTTCTTGAGCCTGAGTCAAAGAACAAACCCGCGGACTACAGCGTTGTTGTGAAAATGCCCAACTGTATCGAAGTCGCCAATCCACTCACTATACATGCTACCATGTACGCTCTTGCTGACAAGTACCAAGTCGACGGACTTGGTCAGGTTGCCAAAGAGAAGTTTGAGTCGTGCCTTCATCACCATGCAAACTCGGGAGACTTTGTCGCTGCGGTACAGCTTGCGTACGGAGCCACTCCGGATTCGAATCGCGGATTGAGGGATGCAGTCGTCACCGCCTTCTTGACGCACTTCAAAATCAATGTCAAAGAGAACCCTGGTATCGAGGCGAAGCTCGACACTATTGATGAGCTATCATTCTTGCTGATCAAGTCATGGCCGATGAAGACGGAGCAGCCGAAGCCAGTTAACCCCATCTTTAATCCCCAGGCTAGTTTGTTTAGTAGCACACCGCCTACGACAAGGCCCGTAGTAAGGCCCGCGACAGGTCCGTTTTTTCTTGGTTCAGTGCGACCGTCATAATGCTGCACAGTTTTGGCATACTTACGAATGTCTGCAAGTACGAGGGGATTCCGTTCCCGATGGCCGATAACGCCTCGCTGTTTTGATTGTTTTAGTGTTCACCCTACATAACGATCGACTCCTCTTACCTGCCCATGTTTTGTGCATCTTTCTTGCGAAGGGGTCTCCCTTTCCACTTTGTCCGTAGTTAACTGCTAGTGTATTCAAGTTGAGTGTCTCATCTGCTTTTCCTTACTTGTGTTATTGCGTCTCTAGATGGACTCTTTCATAGCAACGTTGGCATGTTCTCCCGGTTACACAATCACGTGCCACACTGCATTCCGCAACACCAACCCCCTGCCCTCATCCTACTGCAAACGACACGACCTTGGCCTCACCTTCCGCAACCCACGATCACTGCAACCAGGCACATATTGCAGCCGCATTCGATACCTGCCGAGTCCTATCAATAAACACAAGATCGTAATGGCGTCCTTTATACCTTCTCAACACTGGTGCGACAAAACAATAGAACGCTCAACATCACGTCTCTTGTCTCAGTTGTCTTGCATTGGAATTCTTGCTCAGCAAAACATAACATACGCGCATCATTCACCTTGAGCATTTTACACTCACAACACTCGAAATGTCGACACCTTATACAGACATGGACGTCGCTCTACCGCACGCTTCGTTGCTCACATACTTTCGCCGTCCTACCGCTGCAGCAGAGCCAAATACCAGCGAAGCGTCACCCCCTCCATACAGCAACTGCAACGATACGCATTCAAAGCTTTTCGCCATAACCCAAACTAGAGAAGTTGAAGACGAAGAATCGCAATGCGGCTTTCCAGATGAAGGCACACCTTACCATGACGATGACGACAACAACAATGCATTCAAGAGCATTGCATTGCGCGACACCAGAAACAGCAAACAAAATGTCTACGCTTTCTGTTGCTTCTGGTGCGCCTCATCAGTCTGCGTCTTAATCGCCTTCGGAATCTTCTTCGCCCTCGATCTTGGATTCAGCCAAATTGGATACGGCACTGGTATGGCACAGTGGATGATCCACGGGCCTGCGCGGCGATCGAGCACACAGCACGAGGTAAGCAAGTCACTCAAGCGAGGCCACACTTGTCATTTGCGGGCTTAGCTGACAACACATGTATGCAGATGCGCTTCTGTCTCGCAACGCCTAATCGCGAAGCCCCCGGCCCACAAACATGGCGCTACATCGCACCGATGACGTACGACGACTGCGCGACTGAGATCACGACTTTGCTGGCTAGCCCGTCTGAGTTCTGGAAGCTCCTTCCTGGCGATGAGATTTTGATGGTCGATGGTTCACATCCTGATAATAGAGACGACGAGGATCACAGGTACATGCGCATCTAGGAGAGCGTTGTTGAGCAAGAGCTAGGCGACGATTTGGCAGAAGAGGGGAAACTATCACGGCCAATTTGAAGCAGGCGGACTTTGAGTAAGGTGTTCTGCCGGGTTTATCGTAATCAACATTCTCGGCACTCATGCCATTCATCATCTTTTGAAAATATGATATATCAGGTCTTTGTAGTCATGTCTTGTTGTTCAAGTGACATTCTATGGGTTTATTGACTTTGCATTTAATGGCCTGAAGGAGTCGCATTCTGGAAAGGCATCGATTGAGAGAATACTTCTATCTTTTCCGCATATTCTTGAAAGAAATATTCTTTTCACTATTCTCTCTGGATGATGAATCTCAATCGATTTCTCTAACCCCATGACGCTGAGTGCAAGCCGCAGATCTTGATGAATGACTGCTAGGCAACACGCTTGCTGATATCATGTGTCGGAGTTGGGCAATCGCATACTAAGCAGTTACTCGGACTATAAGAACACCCAGTTTACACTTACTCACGAAGCCCCCACTGATTGAATAGCATCTCGACATATATATTAAGACTTGAATTCTCTCCAAGGTCGGAGGCAGCCTAATGGCTGGCGTTACTAGCGCAAACAAGCAAAACTACAATATTTCACCCGCCTGTTAATGCGCGAGAATGGAGCGCCCGCTGCCATATAAACCCGGACCACCCCCATGAAAACTTTCTCTCACGGTCTAAATCATTCCACAACCTTCACCCAGAAGCTCTACCAGTGCACCGATATCAGTTTTTGAGTCTAACAAGCGATCTGTATCAACCTACTCGGTGGGTCACAACAGGCGGGTACCCTGACATAACTTGCTAATGTGTTTAGATACTATACCAGCTATGCCAGTGAATATACTCCCGCACAACCAGAACTTGCGTCGCTACACTCCCGCGCTACACTCAGCGGCGTTTTCATTCCAGCCTGAGATGTTCCCATCTCTTCCAGGCTGCGGCGGGCGCAAGCAGCTTCCTCTTTCCACATGCGCCATTGCACCGCGATTGTGGGTGCATGTGGTAGAACATGGAGAGTCCAAAGCTTCACAACATAGTAAGTTGACCTATGAACATAGAAACACAAAAGGTTGACAGACCTTAGTGCGAGATGAATCACTCGATATCCCTCCTTGCGATAGCGCTGAACCAGCTATTGTGGTTCAACCAAAGCCCACATTCCATGACTTCATGCGGCTTCCGCGTGAGCTACGTCTTATTATTTGGAAATTCTCGCTCCCAGATCGGCTCGATGAGATCAAGTTGGCCCCCTACCGCAGGGCCAGCAATGACCCAGCCAAGCCAAAGTTCCTACCCGCGTTATGCTATACATCGAAATACACCACCGAAGAAACCATCGGAGTAGTCATCGAGAGCTCCCAGTTCACCGTGGATTTGCCAAAGGACAGAACGTTCCTACGAGCCTTCTTAGCTGCTGCACCAGGGCGCTTTGGACTCTGTCGACGCCTGAACTTCGACTGCTCCCTTGAGTATAACATGGATTTGTCCAAGAATCGAAATCTCGAGCTCGCAGCGAGGTGTAAGGGTTTACGCTCCATCAAGCTCAACTTTCACATCAATGAGCTGACGTATCGGTATTCCTCCCCGACCCGAATACTTCACAACCCGGCTGACCTTTTCGCCAAACACAACCTTGCGCGGTTGTTTGACTGTAAGATGCTCACCAAGGTTATCATCCAGCATGGTGGGTACTTCACGCCCTTGGGCGACGAGACAATAGAAGGTTTGTGTGAGCTACTGAAGCAGGGATTCGTGAATATGTCTCCAAAGCATGTAGTTAAGGTTGAGTCCACTCGAAGAGGGGCTCCCTCGCGGTATTTCTCAATCTGGTACTAGGTGGCGTTCACGCGCCCCACTGCATTAGAAGAAGCTCTCGATACTGTAGTAGGTTGCTAACTGTAGTGGTAGACATACAATGGCCATATTTCAGGAGTGACCAGTTTTCTGCCGCATTAGCTAATCTGAATGTGGCGATGGTCCTGTGCAAGTAGGAAAACCGAAGCATGAGTTGAGAAGAAATGTGGGGTACGGAGTAAGTCCATCTTCCCTACCGTACAAACTCGAACCCTTTGTGCAATCAAAAAGTTTTCCTAGTCCATCACAAGCTTTACAATGTGTCACAAATCACATCCTACAACGTCGCCCTCAGCGCTACACTGAGATTCGGATAGTTATATCGAGCCTGGTTACCCGGTGTTTACATCTATCTCAGGTCTCGAGAACTCGGCACATTGAACCAATGCCGTCGATGAAGGTCTACTGTTTGGGAAAAGTTGACACTGCTTGCTGAAATAGTTTCTTGGATAAAAGCCAATGATATGAAATGCCCGACGGGCTTAGTTGTCTATTCATGCTATATCTTACAGCATCATCTATTAACGCACTTATGTTCCAATACGAAACGTGCAAATAAACGCAACGGTGCGATAACCGCGCAATCTATCATCTACATATTACGCAGGTTATAAGTGTCGCAAGGCCTCAAACCTAGACCTGAACCTCTTGACGCTCCGTAGACGCCAATATGCCAGCAGGGCGACCCGACTGCTCCGATTTGTTGATGGTCCTTCCGCCCGGGCCTAATTCTAGCCTGTCCGTATCGACTAAGCCATCATTCTGAAGGGAAGATGGATCCCACTTGGCGCTGGTGATCGGGTTGACGTGCAGCATGTACATCGTGTCGATCTCCTCCAGCGAACGACCCTTGGTCTCGATCATGAAGAAGTAGACGATGAAGAACAGTACGAAAACCGAAACGGCGAAGACGAGGCCGTAGAAGTAGTCGATCTTCTTCGTGATCATGGTCGAGAAGAAGGAGATGAGGAAGTTGAAGAGCCAGTTGGTAGCGGTCGCGAGAGCCATGCAGGTAGCGCGGTAGCGGGCAGGGTAGAGTTCGCCGACGATTGCCCAAACCAAGGGTCCCCAGGTAGTTGCGAATGCCGCAATGAAGAGGCACGTGAAAACGATCATGATGTTTCCGGCCTGAGGAGTGCTCTTGGGGTTGGCGTGGTCAAGTTGATATTGTCCGATGAAGGAGTAGATGAACAGACAGACTCCCATCCAGGCAGCACCACCCATCATGGCTTTGCGGCGACCGACGTTCTCGACAATCCACAATCCGCCAATGGTAGCGACAACGTTGACTGTGCCAAGGATGATGGAAGTAACATATGAGTTCTCCAGGCCAGTTGCGGCAAAGATGGTGGTACCGTAATAGAAAAAGTAATTGGCACCAGTAAGCTGCTGACCAGCCTGGAGGACCATACCAAGTAGCGTGCGGTACAACATGCGTGGTCCGGTGAAGATCTCGTGCCATGGATGAGCTCCGCCCGTTGACTCGGCCTCAAGCTTCTCCTGGATCTCGGCAATTTCCTTGTCGATGTAGGCACTGTGAGGATCGATACCGTTCAAGCGAGCCATGTTCTTGCGTGCGTCTTCAATGTTACCCTTGCGGTAGGCGTAACGGGGCGATTCGGGAAGAAGGAGGATAGTGCTGCCTAGGATGAGTGCCCAGAGCGCCGAAAGACCATTGGGAATGCGCCATTGCGCGCTATCAAAGTAGTCCTTCGACGTGCCATAGTTGACCATGTACGCTGTCCAAATTCCGAGGGTGATGAAAAGCTGGTAGGAGCTAACGGTAGCACCACGGATGCGCTTGGGGATCGACTCGGATTGGTACATAGGGACGACGGTGGAGAGGGCGCCAATGCCAAGACCTGCAACAAGACGACCCATGGCAAACTGAACCCAGACCCTCTCGCTGGTGATTTCGATGATGACGCCAATGATGTAGAAGAATGCGGAGCCGGAAATGGTAAGACGACGACCGTAGGTATCAGCAAGAGGCGCTGAACCCAAGCATCCGAAAAGAGTACCGATACTGCGAAGTGTTAAAAAAGTTCTTGTCGCAAGGTGAAAACACTTACGCTAAAAGACCGACAATAGCACCTTGACGAACGGGAGAGAATTCGCCATTCTCACCGAACCTCTCCTTGAAGTCGGACATGGCGAGAAATCCGGAAATTTGTCCGGACTCGTAACCGAACATGAAACCTCCAATGCTGGCCACTGCTCCTAGAATGACCGCAATGATAGGTACTCGGCCTTTAGGCTCGACATCTGTGGCGGCGGCAGCGACATGAGAGTTGCCTCTCAGGGGAGTCTCCGTGGGTGTGTTGGTTTCTGGGGTCCCTTTTTCGTGGACCTCTTGTTCCTTTTTACTAAAGAAACGCATCTTGCCGTAGTGTTGTGTGCTCACTGAAGGTTGAAGAATAGAAGAACAGTGGCAAACTGGTCCTTCGGGGTGAGTTGTGGGTTATGGAGGAGCTATATGGGGAAGGGTTGGAGAATAGAAGTCCAGTGTGGATTGCGAAGAGAACTTTGCGCTCAATAAATAGCAAGAGCTTGCGGGGGCCATTGGCAGGTCTAACAGTGGAGCCCCGATGTTAACCCTGCACTCAGACCACCGCCCTATGTTTTGACGCTCTAGACATGGAGGCCAAAGGCACGATGCTCGGACGAGCTCCCAAATAACGGGGCAAATCATGCAATCGTCTCGCGGTGGCTATTGCAAGAAATATCCGTCTGCCACGAGGACACGCGAAAGATTATGAGACCAGTCAACTCGTTCTTTCGCCCAATATCGGACAGCTCGAAATAGTGCCAAAACGCACGGCCATGCGTACTGCGTCATTGGCCCCACTGTTTGCATGAGGTGAGCGCAACTCCCTTGCTATTGAATCGATTCCAATCCCCATGAATCCCGCAAAGTTATCGAGCTGCCCATGGGACATGAATAGTTGTGGAGGCGACCGACATGAGACGGCATCCGTTCTCGTTGGGATGGCGATGTAGTGTGTAGACTGGGGAACGACACATGTCCGGATCCATTCGGCTGCTTCTTTGGTGGGTTCGCATGCGTCTCTGGCGAATCGGACATTGGCTACGCTCAATGCGAAGTCGATGGATAAGTGGGAACGCATCTGCGGTGTGGTTAGGGCTGTGGGGCGCCTGAATTCCCTCACAGGATTGCAATTGAAGTGGATGCTCGTGTCCGAGTACCAAGTCTGCAAGAACCTCCCCAGTTCCGAAGTATGGACATGTAAGATGCGTCTTAGGCGTTCTTGCATCGATCGAGAGCTGGGTCGATCTCGCGCACTCTCTGTGTCTGAAGGTGGTTGTCCTACGCCTCACTGGACTTCTCCAAGCGATGCATCCGGGTTGTGAGCCATGACGTCGGAACGCCCTTGGCCAAGACTGAGGGACCACTAAAAAGCAGGAACACGATCGGACGATTCCATCATATCGGCAGGTGTGACCACCATCTCTCAGCATTCCGGTAGAATGAAGCGAAGTTTGATCACCAGAGCCGACTTTGACCGAGAAAACTTCAACGCTGCGCCAGCATGTCAACACCGAGGTTGCAGCGCTAGCGGCCCGCAACCGGCGCAGGGGGTCGTTGGCGTGGGAAAATCTTCAGCAAAGATTTCAGTGGTTCCGAAAAGGTGGGCCATGGTGGATCATAGGTGACACATCGGTAGATCGGCATCGTGATAAAACGACGGTTGGTCGTGCTAGTTTTTCGTGCAATCTCTGAACCGGACGGAGCTCGGAAGGCCGGAAATCATGGAGGACATGGTAAGGCGCATACAAGGCAGTGCTGGCTGCCGCACAAAGGAGTGCGAAACATGCTCGTGAACTCTCAAAGCGTGCCTGCTACAGGTGTCAGCCCAGATCAAGCGGAAGACAAGCAGACAACAAGGCCTGGCCAGCTGTCGCAACCGTCAAGTGTCATAGTTGAGCTTGCGAAGTATCCACCCGGAACAGGATTGCACGTACCTGTGAGAGTAATGTTCCAAACGCGTGCGGATTCTCTAGAACTGGGAATGGCAGAGGAAACCCGTGAGTCTGGCTCTGCTGAAAGGCCAACCGGGCTGCATATCCCCACGGGGGCCAGGCAATTTATAAAGCTCGCCTCGGAATTCGTTACTCCGGAGTGTGGAGTGGAGTGAACTGAGGGTGAAGGATTCCACCAATAGTCGATCGATTGACGAGTAAGTCCAAACGCCATCCCGTGTTTACGGTGCCTTTGGTGCCTACCGTTACCAATTTCGACGAGCATCGGCTCAGTCACATGCCGTGTAGTACCCTACTGCTTCATTAAGGTAGTTAATTTTGATCCCTCGTGACAGAGGGACTGTGCATCTGAACTCCAAGTGCTACTTGGGCTTGCATAGGTCGAAGAATGTGTGTATTTTCTGAAGCTGGCGGCCTGTGATGAGCCCAATCGCCATATTCATCAGGCTCACAGGGGCCCAAGATGGCACAAACCTTCATATCGAGGCCATTCAATATGGTCTCGCTACTTTTCGCACCAGGAATGGCGAGCTAAACGAAAGAACAATAGGCGCAAAAGGTACGTGGCGCCCACCCAGGTATAAGTATAGCCTTAGCCATCTATACTGTTCGTACGACAATGCGAGATGGACTCAGGAGTACATATTGGGGTGTGGAGAAGCACGGACGGTGTGGAGAAATGTGGGTGCTTTCTGGGCCGCACTAGCTCCTACACGCAGTCCACGCACGTGCCCATCTGCCGACTCTGAGTTTCTAAATATACTCCTCAGGCTCAGTCAATGAGAAGGCGATTCAAGTATTGCTGACATTCTGCAAGGTTCCTATCCACAAACTAGTCGACAGGTTAGACTGTTATGCGCCTTCCAACTCATCTCTGTACCTTCTGTTACTCTAAGGTGAATGATGCACAAGAACTAGTTAAGCGCATGAACTACTCAATCTTTTCCCTTCGCATGTAAAATCTACTTCAATATTGGTTTCAACACGCTACACTCATACCTCGGTTCATCTGCTCGTCATACCCATGAAATGCTAACGCACTTGTAGCATACCCGTGAGCCTCCTGTGCAAGCCATAGCAAACTGATAGGCCTGAAACACCGATTGGTTCATCTGTTGACTGACGACTACACTGTAATTTGTAATCAATCACCGACATGCTAACAGCGGTGCGTGGATTTCCTCAATGGATTATGCATGCGCGTTCGTGAACCGTATAGTGTAGTCTAGAGACTACATGCTCAATCGTAGCTATTGTGATCTTAAGGTTACGTGTCTTAAGCGAATACGATAGCAGATGCCACAGCTAATACGTTTGAACTAGTGGGCATTGGTGGATACGAGAGGAGTGAAGAGTGATTTATTGAAGGCTAACAAGCCGGGCAGAATCTCTAATATATATACATACCCTGATTATCACAGGACTGAAACCAGCTTCCTGGACACTCATCTAGGCGCGCTTCTTGCGGCGGACCTCGACTCCCTTGCCCTCCCTATGGCTACGCTTTCCATTCTCGATAACCTTACCATCTTTCCAGTGGTTGGCGCCTGGGGTAGTTGCGAAGTAGATTTGACGCTCGTGAGTAGCCCTACAGTCATTCCCCTCTAGGCATGACTGACCCTTGTCCTCATGGGGACAAGGCATCCCGAAGACAGGCTTAATGGGCGGCCAGGAAACGATGTCATATTCGTACTGGGCAGAAATCTCCTTCTTCTCGAACTTGCGGAGAACTTCGTACTTGATCTTGGACTTCCAGTCCTGAGAGCCTTGCGTCTTGGCATGCTTGATCTGGTCATGGTGCCAATGTTTGCAGGTCTTCCTGTTACAGAGGTTTTTGTCCTTGTTGTGAGGGCAGAAGGTGGCTAGCTCTGGCTGCGACGGCGGGTATGGAGCGCGGCCACCACGCGCAAGGCCATTAGGTACGAGCTGGGGCTTCAAAGTTCCTACAAGCGCACCACCGTTTGTGGACTCCTTGACCTTCTTCTTGGAATGAGAATGGCTTTGGGGGGTTGGGCTGGCGGCACTTGTGCTTGGTCAGTATAACATACGAGTACTGTGATGAGGTCGCATCATGACTTACCGCTTTAGAGTATTGCCGTTCGAAAGAAAGCGTGATACCGTCGGTAATGCAAGGGAATCCTCACCTTCCTGCTTCGCCGTGCGGGCATTGCGTGCCTGTGGGCCTCTAGCAGATGCCGGGGCGGCGGAGGAAGCAGCTGATGATGCATCTTTTGTAGTTGTAGAAACCTTGGCCGGAGAAATGAGTGCGCGGGGATTATGGACGTTGGTATGTAGTCGAAGCAGAGTCTGCCTATCTCCTCTGTCAAGAGCAGCTTGAGCCCCTAGTACCCTTAGAGTTAGCAAATGTCTAAAATCTTGCAGGTAGGATGCCTTCGCTCTTGGTTGAACATACAATTACGTATGACGTTACGAGATCTAAGTATAGTACCAAGATCTTTCTTTGGAGGCTGTTTGACATGCAGCTTCAACACTTCCTCTTTGATGACGACTTTCGTGTAGTTATTATGGAGTGCTCCGCATGCGATGGAAATTTCCTTCTCTAGCTGGATCATGTCGACTGCTTCCGTTGTATCAGTGGTTGTAGTATCGGTAGCAGTAACATTGGATGGAGGTCCATGTCGAGCCTTTTGCGCGTTGAGCGAAGTATCGTTTGATGATACGGGGGTGGGGCCCACAGTGTCCGAATTAGTGACTGTCTCGCAGGAATCTACATCGGTAATATTAGTGAGTGTAATGATTGATTGAGAAAGGCTAGATCCCACCTTCTTTGCTGTTGTGGCCCGCGTTGGGACCGACACTGGCGTTCTCGGCTGGGTTGCGTTCTTTGGCAATGGAAACAGCAGGATCGCTAGGTGTTGAGCGGCTGCTTGTAGGTGAAGACGTGAACTTGCTTTGAGCGCGACTAGTACCTGCAGGTGCAGTCCGTTTCGCATCAGCCGCTAGATGCGGAGAAGTTGACTTATCGACCATTATGGCACATTCGATGAGTGAGTGCTATGCGAATTCATTAGTTAGTTGTGTAAGAAGTACGAAATCGGGTTATTACTTACGATCTACTTGAGCGTTGAGCGAAACGGTGAGTAGGATGGTGGAGGGGAGAAGAGGACCAAAGGTTGCAAGTTATGTGGGGTGGGTTCCCGAAGGGAGGTTAAACGTCGTTAAGGCAGCAGCTCTGTGGTGAATGCGGATAGCGTTCGGTGAAAGGAAAATAGCGAGTGAACCTTGAGCAGTGAGATGAAGGAGGCCAAGGTAGAGACCCTAAAAACAGCGAGGGATGTCCCAGTGAAAGACCCTACTCGGGCAGGGAGCTGGGAGAGAACTGTCCCCGCAGAGTGAAACCAAAATAAGAGCCAGCGGAGGAAGGACGGCGCCACCGAAGAGCGCGAAGGAAAAGTGTGTAATCATTCATGGACTTACTCGCGGATAGCAATGGCGCAGACTAGTAGAAGCTGCTTTAGTTGCTCGGGTAGGTCGAATATGCGATGCCAGCACTTTTAAGGAGTTGAGAATTGACATATATGATCAGGATCAAGATCAAACATTGTCGTAGATATTCCTCGTGCAAACATGGGGTGACGTCAGGCCAGAAGCAGCATCGAGCGCGGACATTGTGTGGCTACGTGAATTTCTCATTCACCACGGCGCGCAACCGCATCAAAATCGTAACTTGATCCGAGCACCCGCGCTAGCGTAGTACTTCAACTCTTCCTAGAGCTTCCCTCGTTCACTTCCCCACAACTTCATCCGCTTCCCAAAACCACCTGCGATCAATACTACTCAACATTGACCCCGCCCTATCGCGATGGTCTGTCTCCCGACACGCCTGCAATTCTTCATCCACGAGAGCACAGGCGCATAATTCACTCTGTGTTGTCATTCACCGGTTTGCGTGCTCCGTCGGCTCCAACAGCATCGGTCTTCTTGGGTTTCCCAAGGCGCGTATCTTCCTCGGCGACAGAATAGTGCACACTTCCCATTACCTCTGCAGTCACCGGTGCGCTCATTCTCCATCAACAACGAGTGACCTCGGGTTCGCAACTCAGCCAGCTCAGCAAGAGTGCGCATTTCTCATTTGTTGGCAGAGTCGAGGCGCGTAGTTTTCCTTGCCTCTGTAAGTCCCCTAGTGTGCGTCTTTCCGCTGGTAGTGCTGGCCTTGTATCTAGCATTGGGATCGAAAAAGGTGAATACTTTCGCGCTGACGGTAGTCGTAGCCAAATCTTCGAATACCACAGGCGCCGTCAATTTCTCACCACGACGTTCGAAGGTAGTACCTGTCATTGCCTGCACATGACGGAGGCGAGTGTGTCGGTTCAATGATACAAAATGTGCCCTCATTGATCGTCTGTAGCCAACCACCTTTTGTCCTCACGATATTGTACGTTAAAAATCGTCGTCGCCTCTCACAATGGCCACCTCGCCTTCGGTGCACTACGAAAAAGGGTCGCCTTCTCGGGCTTGCTGTGGATCATGTCTGCGATACAATGCCTAGGTGTGCATTGCGCGCATGTAGCCATTGTTGAAAGGTTTGCGGCGCGATGAAGGGCTCAACTTCGCTGCTTAGTGGTGAGTGTCTCTCTCGATATAGGATGACCATCTACTAACAACCTAAGGCTTTCTCGATTGGAGCTGAGCGGGATTTTCAACAAACCCCGCTCAGCTCCAATCGAGCGACGTGCAGGCTGGGGATGGGTTGTTTACACACGTCCGACCTTCCCCGGCCTGCCGTCAACTGTGTAGTCGCGACGGCGCTACACAGTCTATGGTACAGGGGGCGAAGCATCGCTTCAACAAGCAGACTCCCACAGCAACCTACAGACCGTCTGTTGGTTGGCTGGCCGTGATGAAGCATCAACGGTTCGGCCGCAAGCGTGGTGCAGTGTTGCTTAAGCAGCTGCCCCCATGAAGCTTGTATGACTTTGGTGCAAGCGACATGGAGTGTAAGGGGATCGAAAGCACTTGCCGGTGCTATGAGTCTGCAGACTGGCCCACCAATCGTGGGAGTAGAGCGGGTAAGATGAGTCGACAGCGAATTCTTGCATTTAGTTAACCTCGTGCAGGTGCCGCCCTGTGCTTTCTGAAACCTCGTACGTAGGGACTGGTCGAGGGATTGAAGTACAACGGCTCTACTTCTGGTACCTACTTTGATGCAGTGTCCCCACTGTAGGTGTTCGGTTCGAATCCGACAGCCCTCGTCCAGGACCCCGCCACCAGTGATCCCCTTTTTAGGGTATCGAGTGTGGAAGACGCCTGCGATATCGAGCACTCTTTGGGAGCTCCGATAGGCCATATGGTCCATGGCATATTGCGTACGCGCGATCAGATCCAGTCAAAACCCGATACGTGCTTGCGCACCGCTGTCGGTTCGTCGAGAGTTCAGCTGTCACGGCGGTAGTGCTCATTAGCAATAATGTATCACTCCGTCGTGGGAATTTGGTCGCTTTGCTGCCCTTAGCCCCTCCAGAAACCTTACGTAAGGGATTCAGTCGTCACCCGCAACGATCTGAATACCCCGCCACCGGTGGCCGCCTTTTGGTGTTGTCGAGTGTGGAAGATGCCTGCGGTTCGGAGTGCTTCTCGGAGCCTCTGCATGTCCTCTGGGACCATGGCAAATTACGTGAGTAATCCTGGAGTTCAGTCGACGCCAGCTCCTTGAACGTGGACAGCTGGGCAGATATGGTAACACAAATCTGCCTCAGCATGTCCAACCCAGAGTAGCCCTCTGGACAGGAAGTGGGTTGGGCCTTGTCCAATGGGCAAGGTTCGATTTGCTATCCACTGTGCCGGTGCATCCCGGTCCCCGGTGGTCGGGAGCTGGATGCTCAATTCCATGTTGTGGCTCGAAAAGACTGATTGTGTTGGTGCGCACCCACGTCCACAAGAGGCTTTCGATTCAGACTGGAGGCTTGAATGTTACACGCTGTACTGGTGCATGTCAACCAACAGCGACATCACCCACATTCAAGTGAGTTATCCTCCTCTTTTCAGATCTTCGAGCTATGCTGGTGCGGGACAGCATGGTGACGAGATTTGTAACCCGAGATCTCAACATCTCACCTCGAAGTGTCCAAGCTGTGCGATGATGGCACCCACAGTGACAACTCTCACACTTCTTTGATCAAGTGTCAAGCTGCGCAACGTCAGGCGTTCGTGGTGACAAACATTACATTTGGTCAAATTGGGATTCAACTCCCGATACTTTTTTCATTGAGCTCCTTGCCTAAACGGTGAGCCTCGAGGAAGAAACACATGGTGATTGTTCTTGGTTGCTGTGGTGCAAAGCTAGTCTGCTTGCCATTTAATCCGAGTCTGCTAACTAGTTGCGTCGAGATGAATGTATTCACAACACAAGTCCAGCTTGGAGGCTAGCTAACTGTTACTCTCACTAAAGGACGGTATGCTTCACGAGTCGCGGCTCAAGGGAACATGCTGCTTTGACGACCTGGCGGTGTTGGCGGTTGCATTCACAGCTGCCATATGATGCCCAGACCGACATGGAAGTAGGGTAAGTGGGATGCGTGATGGGAAAGCTTTGGTAAGATGGAGGTGATGGAAATAGGACCAGATCGCTTCGAGTGATGACGAGTAAAACGAGCGCTAACCTATTTCGGTGTTGTATTTCTAGGAGGCTATCTTATGCACTACAACCTTTGAACAACGTCAGCGCCATTGTCATTACACAATGCTACCATGATCATAAGCCAGAATACGACTTGATGACCTGATATACGCCGCCACGTTAGTCCTGGGATATCATACAACAACCTTACCATTCCATGTCAGTGGTGGATGGTACGACGCCAACAGTGGGATTGAGATTAAAGCCGCGGATTATGAGGGTTCTGGAATTTGGTAGCAACTGTGCAGTAGTTGTATCGGACAAAGTCGCAATATCTTATGGAAGCATTTTATATGGCTCTGGGATGTGTAGACGTCTACTCCTAGGAGTTCCATCGTACCGTCACACTGAAGTATCTCTCCTCAACGCACAATGGAATATGAAGATCCGATATCAGGATATCGATTGGAAATATTTCTATACTAGTCATGGTCACTCAGGCTAACCCGAGTCCCTCGACAATAGAACCTCCAATACGTCACATGCAAGCCATCCCACTCACAAGAAACCCCAATGCCGATAACCAAGAACCAGCACAATCACTCGTCCGCCCTACCCAGCCGAATAGCAATCTGCCATGGAAGGTTTCTCTATATCAACTTTCGCACGCTACTTGGTAGCATGACACTCGTAAGCACGAATGCGATTCTGCAGTTCCCAGTCAGTAAGCTTAACCCCCCCTCCTACCACCAACAGCGAATACAAAAACAAACTTACATCCCATTTAAGCGCACCAAGGTCATCGACTCCGTAAGTAAGCCAAAGGGAGTTCTTGCCTGGTGAGCGATCGCAATTCGAAGTACTGCAATGTACACAGTCAGCGAAACAACCTCTCGATCTCACTAGTCATCGGTACGCAGAGCAGTCTGACAGCGAGCGAGGGACTGCTTACTCCCAGAAGAAACACCCGAATGGAACCCCATAATTGAGTTGGCCGTAGCGGCAGCCCTGTAAGGAGAGGGAGGAGATATCGGGGAACCTTGTGCTGCTGTTAGAACTTGGACGATGCTGTTTTCGTTTCCATTGCTGTGACTGCTGCGGCTTGATGTGCGTAGATACTGACCAACTGTCTGTTCGACGGCATTGCCTGTTAAGAGGCATGTCGCAACTCTGAGTCACGCCTTGAATGCCCTTGTGGTGCGTGTCCTTGTAGAACTGGATCTATGGTGTGTCAGCGTCTGTCTACGTGAATATCAAGCTATTCAACGCACCATATACACAGGTTCGCCTCCCGCATCCGTAGACCCGATATCGCTAGAGTTGCTAAGCGTGTTAATTTTCACGTGAACCGAAGTTGAGAGTAACGCGTTTTGCTGAGGAAGTAGGTGTACGGACATGATGGGATCGGGTGCCATTTCAGGCAGCGGCATGATGACATCGCTGAGGTCGACGATCATGGGCTCGTCGCCGAGGACAAGAGTCGTGCCGTCGGTCTTGTTGAGTGTGAGGCTCGCAGCGAGTGAGATGAAGGCGAACAAGAGAGTGAAGAGGAGCATCGTGAATGGATTTGGGTATCGAGTTGACAAGCAGGGAAATGTATAGCGTGAGTAGTGAGTAGTGAGAGGTAGAGGATGTAAACAGTTCGGGGATGAACAGCACATGTGCGTCACGTATGACCATGCTCGAGGTGGTACTCAGGCGGTGAGCAGTGCCAGTCAGTGCATTGGAGTCTGACCAGTCATTCGCTATTGCTAGTGGAGTCAACGCGTTTGCGCTTTGATAGATACAATCACCCTCATCTATAGGTATCTACGATATACAAACTTATCGCAATCTGGGATCAGATACCTGCACAACAACCACAATTTGCGCGTTACGGGGGAGTGTGAATGAGAAGAAAATTCGGCACTAGGTATGAAGCCTCTATTTCAGATGTACAGAGAGACCCACATTTACAAGATAGCCTCATGAATCAGAGCATTATTGAGATTCAGATAAGGGTGCCCGGGTACAAGAGTCGTGAAAAGTTGAATTGATCGAATCTAACAGCGGGGAAAAACCGGTCAGCTGGTTACACGCACATCGAGGGTCCAGAGGAGTAGTAATGTAGATTTCAATTGATGCTTCACCCCTAAAATACAGGCCATATGCCGTGCAACGTCGCCAGCCATACAAAAATCCCATATTCAACCTGATACCGGCACGTAAAGCCATACTGGATACCTCTATCCAAGAGTCCGTAGTGGCTCAATCAAATTGAAGGCCCCACTAACCGTCCACCTCGATATGTTCAGCCATAATATGGATACTGCGGTATTTTCGCTGTTTCCAAAACACATCAAAAGATACTCAGATATTAGAGGAACGCAGGCGTGTCCTCCCTGACCAACCTCAGCCCTCCTCTCATCTTTCCGTTCTCCAGTACGGTAGTACTCTTCCTCTCCCTTAAGAAACGGTCCGCTAGGCGCTGTCCAGGTGTGATACTGCCACTGCGTTCGCTGTCAAGTACGCTATCGATGACTCGTACTTCCTTCCCCGGGCTCGGTTCCTTGCCAAGCGCCAGCGAAGTCGATGAAGTTTTGCCGTCCAGCACATGACCGCGTAGCTCCAATGACGGACTGGGCGAGGGTGTTTCGAGAGTCGCAATTTGTGGTATTCCGTTCGCCTGCAACGGGTATCGTGTGTTGCCTTGGCGAAGGTCGAAAGCGCTCTTTGGGCGGCGTGAAAGCTTGTCTGGGGATTGAGGGCGCACAGTGACACGCACGCGTGGGCGTTGAGATGTCACGGAAGGACTCGGGTTGTGCATTCCGGGGTTGGTATCAGGAGCATTCGTCACGTACAGTCCCGTCTTGGGCGTATTCTGATTGAGGGTTGTAGAAGCAAATGGCTGCAATGACTTCGGCCGGGGTGTTGACCCCATCAAACCGATATTAGGCCCGGCATTGTGAAGCAAGGATGGTGGTGTAGCGTTCTCTTTCTTCCTGAGTTGCGCATCGCTTCTCTTCAAAGCCGTGTTTCGTAAGCGATGCGGAGTTTGGTTGGCGGCTGGAGTGGAAAGATCTGAGTATATTTTGGGGCTTGGTATTGTCTTTGGCGACTTGAATGACTTCAGCGATGCGATGCTGTCGGTCGGTGACTTGGAATGGCATGACGACATTGCACTGTTGCTGCTCGAGCGCCCGGTTTCGATGAACGGAAAACGGTCGTTCATACGCGAAGACCTCGGTGTATCAATCACGGGCTGTGATGTAGACGGATAGCTACTGGGTGTAAGAGGCGGGCCCTGTCTAGTCAAAAGTGGCGATAATTTCGGCCGAGAGGAGATTATTCGCGCTTGAGGTTCCTCATTCAGGGTCATGGTGGGTGGGTGGGCCGGCGATACTTCTTTAAAGGTGTCTGGATGCGACTGCGACTTCTCAAGCACAAGAGTAGTCCCTTTTGATGGAGTAGGTCTGCCTTGCTGCTTGGACGGGTCGCGAGTATTGAGATGTCCTACGGCGTTGGAAGTATCGGTGTCCAGTAGACTCTCAGAGCCCGGTCCTGTAGTACAATTTTCGTCAGTATCCCGCAGAATGACAGTCGTTTCGTCATGCTCAGTGTGCGAAGTACGTGCGATGTCGCGCCGATGTTGGCCAGATGGAGTCATATCTCGTTCGTGAATCTTCAGGTCCTCTTGACTGGAGAGCTCCATCCCTGAGACTTCATGTGAAAGCCATGTCTTCCATTCGTGACTAGTTCGCGTCGGCTCTACACGACGAGGAGATGGAGTGCCGATCACGTAGCTTCGCACCGACTGGCTCGTCAAGATGATCGCCGAGCCTCCGTCATGTAAGGATTGAGGATTTTCAGGCGCGCCGAAAGATATGACGCTTTCGTTCGGAAGAATACTGATTCTATCCGTATTCCGCGAGTAAAGACTTGGAGACAATGGTGACATCAGAGGTCGACGATTGGGTGGTGTTGGAGACTCTAGTGACACTGGCAATTCTCGAGTTCTGTGCCCGCCGCGCTCATGGCTATCGACTGGCCTTGGCCCAATAGATTCCACGCTGTTGATAGGCGTCTCGCAGGATATTGTGTGCTCGGTGAAATTGGTTACGTTGTAGGTTCGATTGGTCTCGCGTGGGAACCGAAGTGTTTCAGCACCATCTAAAGGTGTCTTCCAACGGTCCTTGGCCCTTTCCATACGCTGCTCGATTTGTGCAGGCGAAGGTGTAAACAGTGGAGTCGGGACCCTTTCATGCTCGGGATGACATCTAGTTCAGTTAGAAAAATTGGGAAACAACCCAAAAAGGATGGCACCTACTTGATGCTGGCACCTTGGACGTCCAGGGAGTCATCCGTTGGGTTGCTTATATCGCTTCCTCCGGATCCAGGGGCACTGACGGACAAGGGCGTTTTCATGTCGTCTTTCGAAATGTGCACGGCACCACCCACGCTACCTGTAGGTTCATTATCTGGTAAAGACCGTTGCTCTGCAGGTGTGACTGTGCGTATAGTCGATCTGATCGCCCTACCAAGAGACCTAATGGTGCTAGTCTTGCTCTGTGCACTTTGGGCTGCCGCACTCTGAGGTCGTCGCGAGGGCGGGCGCTGGTCGCTGCCCATACTGGGTCGGAAGTCTCGACTAGCGCTCGAGTGCAACTCTCTAGCTGGATAGTGGAGCCCTTTGGTGGCGCTCGATTCAAAGACATCGCTCTCTGCACCTGGAGTTCGCTCGGCAACGTCTGACGGAGATCTTGCAGACTTTGACGCGTCAATCTCTCGCATCAACGCCGAGAAAACACGCTTTGGATCGACGGACGTAAGGGATTCCTCAGTGAGTTCCTCCATTGGAATGGGATCACGGAAGGCAGCAAGTGATGGGACGGGTATCAGTTTTCTCTTTGGCATAATACATGCCAAGCGCTCTGCCTCGCTTCCGATGCTGTCTTTGGCTTCGTGAATGACGGTCAGGCGCTTAACGGCTCTTTGAGTCAATGTGTCTCCAGTGGATGAGGTTCCCCAGCTTGTCACACGCGATACAGACTCATTCGTGGCGTTGACCTCACTGTGGAGGCTGCGATTGCTCCTGTTACTTCGACCGCTTCCGTTGCTACTGCTGCGGGAACCGGATCTGACAAATCCCGGACGCGCTCCCTCAAGCGATGGAGTGCGAGAGCGGACTCGTTGCAATGTCTCCTTGTCTGGGCTTGGTATTGCGTATGCATCATGAACGTATGGTGGACTGAAATGTGAGTAGTCGCGACTCGCTTCGATTTGCTGCACAGGGAGGTTCGGCGACTTGTTCGATCCACGTCTGAACACCTTCTTGAACTTGCTTTTGAGCGAGCCAGAGAAAGATCGTTTCTCCTTTACCTCTGGTTGTGGGAGAAAATCGGTCAGACTAAAGTCTACAGTCGACTCGTCGGGTGTGCGATGGCTGCTCGTGGAAACAGAGGAAATTCCGGACGTGATCCGCCTCCCTTTATCCTTCGCTTTGTCTTGTCTCTTTTTGAAGGGCGCTAGGAAGATGGATGGTTTGTGCTTGACCGTTCTCTGTTGGAAGCTCTGCAGGTACTTGTCCCGCGCGTTGTCAATCGACTCGTCAGCCGCAACACTGACAGGAATGCGTGGCCCTGCAAGCGGTGATGGTCCTAGTATTCGGGTCGGCGGAGGGGCAGGTAAAATCTCCAGTGTAGGGCTGACACTCATGGGAGGCGGTGTAGTGAGGTATTTCGCTGGTGGCCGAGCGATAGGCGAACCGGTCTGAATGCTGCTTGCGTAGTACATGGAGCGCGCCTTTCGGATCTGTTGCGAGGTGGCCGATGAAGAAGCGCTTTGTCGAAGAGGTTTTGGCTGGGAGCCCGGTCGAGCAGTCTCGTTGAAGGTGATGGAGGGTTGCGCTGATAAAAGTCGAGGTACGGATAAAGGCCTATCGCTGCTTGGTATGGCGGAGAAGGGCGGAAATGGCTGCGGGTTCATTGTGGACGATGGAGACGGCCGCTGGGGGCTTGACGTCCGTCCAGTCTTCTGGGGTTGCAAAGATCGGAAGTTTGACTCTCGCGGTGGGAAGTGGCTGCCCTGGGCTGTGAGGGATTTGCGGCTGGCATTACTCTTTGACCTCGTCGTCTCGGAGCTGCGCTTCGTTTTGCGGTCGGTCGTATCGTGGACCTGGGCTCGGGCAAATGCAGCAGTGGCAGCGGCCAGGGCATGTTGTTGTGCCACGTCCGGATCCCAAGACTCTGAAATGGGAGGCGGATGCCTGTGAACAGTCGAGGTGGACTTGGAGCGACGTAGGCGGGTGCCGGCATCGCTAGATGCCCGAGCCAGCATCTGATGGACGGTATAAGACTAGTGGGGGCTGTGGTAGAGTGGTAAGACGGTGAGTCCAACGTAGCAAGGCACTGCTAAAGAGGTGTTGACAACATGTAGCAGAAACAGCGGTAAGAGGCACAGCGCGATGGCGTGGTAATAAAGAGAGACCACACTAACAGAGGATGGAGTTGGAGCTGCTGCTTGTCCAACATGGCGCTCGCGCGGTGATTATCGTGCCTTCTTCGTCTCTTCATCCAGTAGTCACAACCACGAGGTATGCCGTCTTGTCGCAGGTACCACCCATCGTTTTGGGACTGTGTCTTGCAACCAATCAGTCGGTGGTCACTCTTTCATCAACTGATCTCAAAGTTGCGTCCAACATAGTTGCATTGGCGCTCGAGGAGCGTATCTAGACAGCACTGCTCATTCGCGTGCCGAAGTCCTAGCTCCCTCTTCCTCGTCCATATAATCTTCATCGTCGCTAAGAAGCTCGGCGTACACAACCTCTTTATCTTTCACACTGATCAACATTGTGACGACCGTCATACCGGCAAACACTATCACGGATGCTAGGAAAGGAAGGCCCAGCCATGCACTTCCTAGATCCATACCCCACTGGAACAGCTCATTTAGCACGGGTCCGGCAATCATTGCACCAATGCTCTCAGCAATGGCGATTGTACTCATCAGCTTTCCGATGTCGGGACTCGATTGCCCGCCCACGACGTGGATGGAGACAGAGCGCATGGCGGCATTGTAGCCCGTGCCGAGGTTGTAGATGAGAAGGCCAATGATGAGGAGAGCTGGCTGTGTAGCGATACCCATGACGAAGAAGGATATCGTGGTCAGTGCGATGGAGCCCCGGGCGATCCAGAGATCGGCCCAGTGCGCAACGAGGCGGAACTTCTTCAGCAAAAGGTAGTTGATGATGGGAATGAAGACTGTAATGGCAACCAGATTAGTGGCGGCGCGGAACGACAAGAGGTAGGCTGCTTTCTTAATCTCCCAGCCATAGCGCTTGGAGGCATAGCGGACGAGCAGAGTTATTCCCTGTCTTCCGAGCCTGTTGGCGAGGAACGAGAATACGACCAAACCTAACGTCCAGTCGCTCCTGAGGAAGTCAATTGCGGTTTGGAAGTTCCGAAGCTGTGCTCTGAGCGAGTAGTTACTGCCCTTTGGCTGGAGCTCAAGCTCCTGGTTGTCACCGTCTGCTGGCTCTGGCAGGTCACGCAAGTGAAGCGTTTCGGGGAAGAAGAAGGCAACGCAGATGCCGACCTGCTGGATTGCCAAAGCCAGCAATAGCGGCAGCCAGTCTCCTTTCTCCATCAGGCGTGCTGACATTATCGGTGCTACCATCTCTGCAACTAGCACGCATGACGTCAAGTATAGGAAGATGGTGGTTCGCTTCTCCGGGGGCACGATGTCGGCGATCATGGTGATGCCGATAGCCATGGCTACGATAGGCCCGCCGCCAATGCAGAAGAAGACGGACGAGAACCAGGTCAATTGGAGTGGTAGCGTCTTGAAGTAGCCTGCACACATGTCAGCATCCGTCGCTTTTGCCTGTCGATTCCAGTACACTCACAGATGAGCAGCGCCCACGCAGAGCTGAGCTGCAGGCCCATCAGACTGGCAGCGAATATCCACTTCCTCCCAATCCTATCCGCAAGCGTCCCAAACGGCACCGCCAGCAGTATACCTGGTATTGCATCGAACATGTCCTGCCAGCCAAAGATCATAGCCATCTTCTGTTGCACCGCATCGACCTTGCACAGCTGCTCGGGTATAGCGCCATTGTCGCCAATGACCGACGGGTCATGTTCGCGGTAGTAGAGGAGGCAGAGGTTCGCCTCGTAAACGCGAATTTTAGGCGGTTCAGCGAGGAATGCGCCAACATCGATGATGGCGACCAAGGCAAAGGCTAGAAGTACGAGCAGCACCCACGGCTTCTTCTTCGACGGCGGCGGTACGAGTGGGAGGGACGCGGTCGGGCCGGTGGAGGGAAGGAAGGGTGCTCCTTCTTCTATCGAGTCTCGCGGCGAGGGTTGCGCTACCATTGTGGCAAGCCGTGGCTATGGGGGCGCGAAATGTGGGGAGGTCTGGAGTTGTGTCGCACGCACATGTATGTGAACACTGGCATGTCGGGGACGCGTTGAGCTGATAAACAACGGAATGTGAGGCCCCGTATTAGCAATTATACTCAGCCATGTTCGCGGCAGGAGTGATAAGGCACGCCGTGAGCCATTGTGGCTAGGAACTGCGCGTGGTGAGACGTCTGAGCCGTACGGGTCAAGGCGTTGGGACATGTCAGGGATACGTTTCAATGTTGCGAGCGCGCTCATTACGTCAGCTCCATACCCCCAAATCAAAGCCTCGTCGCTCAACCTCAGTCATGGTCATGGATGCCATCTAGTTGCACGTAATTTTTGCCTACCCCATGTCGAATATGCACTCTAGTAATCTCCAACAACGTATACAGACAGCTTCTCGTGCTAGAGTTGATGTTCCCTCCCGTTCTACTCCAAAATCGCTGCCAGGGATACGCGTATTAGGACGCTAAAATTTAGGTACCCGGACATGGAAGACTTTGCGAAGAGAGTGCTATCAGTCGTGTATAGAATACTTGATACTACCGACAGGTTTCCCCGGATTTGGTTCCCTGCATCTCGGTGGTGATGCGTCTCCGTCCCCCACATTCCTTGGCCGTTTACTCTTCCAGTCCCATTCCCATGTCTGTTCAATTTCGAGCCCACCCGTCTTCCGTTCTTTCCTTTATTCTACACAGAACGTTAGCCAAGTTTGCGCAAAGTACAGTCATTTCTCTTCCCTCAGCTCTCTTGAACACCAATCTTCTGATAGCGTATGTCCCGCAATATCTTGTAATCCAAAGGACATCAAGGAGCTGATGCGCAGAAGACTATCATTTAGACATTGAGACGATGGGTTGCTAGCACCGCTAGCCTACTAATCTTCTCTGCGTTTCAAGTTTTATGTTGCGGGGGTAACGCTCAGACGGGCAGAGAGTAAACGTGCCCCCAAACCCTACATCACGTGAGCCTGGTACGTCGTGACTCGATAAGATTTACTTACACCTAGTCACATCATTGTTCAGAGTGAGTAGCGCAACCAGACCACGACCATGGATTCCTTAACAGTAGCGCTGACTCAACTCTCTATCAAATCTCCCAACACCATGGGCTGGATGCATCTCCCAGGCGAGCTTCGAAATCGTATATACGCATACATCACTCTCAGCTTTCCATACGAGATCGATGTCGCCGTATACCGCGTTGCCCGACAGAAATTAGACAACAACAACCTACCTAAACCAAAGTGCAAACCATTCTTCAAGTGCTTCCCCGGCATCGCCTTTGCAAACAAGCAACTCAACGCCGAACTTTTCCCGATGCTTGTTCAGAAGACACGGTTCTACATCCATTCAGGCGTAGATGCAGCATACCTCGACGAGTTCCTAGGCAATCTACCAGTCTGCGCGCGGTCTGCTATACAGCGACTCGCATTCCCTGACTTCGCACGTTCACTTCGGTACTTCTCACCTCGAGGTCGGGAACTCGCTCTTATCCAGTCATGTCAAGGCTTGAAGCAGCTGACTATCACGATCAACACCCAGTCCTTCCTTCAGTTCACGACGCTTGGAGTTCTTCGCCCGGGAGGTCGCGTGTCGACACCCACACCCACCGACGCTGTCATCAACGTAGAGCGCGTTGCTGGTCTTTGGGGCTTATCAAGCCTCCATGAACTGGAGCACCTTGAGAAGTTTAAAATGGAGTTTCTGATTGATACGGGCTGCGGTTATCTTTTGCGCGCTTTCAGGGAGCTGGCGGAGTGGGTCTTGGTACACCTTGCCTTCGCGACTGTAAAAGAAGGGCGGGTTCGAAACGAGGTGAAGCAGGTTCGCAAGCACTTAGTTGAGTTCTCGGGTAGGCATGGGACATGCGATCTCGCGATTTGCATGTTTCTTATCGAGCGAAAATAAGCTGCCAATGCGGTAGGGCTTGAGAAACAGCTGGTACAGGAGCAGTAGCCACAAACAGAACTGGGGTCTAATATTCAGGTCATCATCCCGTTATCCATGATGGTACACATGGACATCCTCTCCCTCCCTCATCATTACGTCTTCTCGCTCTATCACTCTGATTGTGGTCACTCACATGCTATAACTCCTGACTGCACCATCTCACTCTATCACCTTGTGGTCGCGTCACTTACATGCCGCAAGACTCCTGACTACCCCACGCGTTCTGCTAAGCCTTGTGAGAGGGGCGGATGTATCGGTCACGCCCGCGGTTGCGCCCACGGGTGCACTGAGAGCGAAAGTTCCCACCACATAAAATGGCCCGCCCGCCGCAGGAGAAATGGTCAAAAAATCATACTATAATTGCCTGAACATCACTACAGCCGAAGAATATCTTTTCGCGATCATATACACATGTCGGGTTGCGGCATTTTTCCTCTTTCACCTCGTGCGCCCGCGCTTTTGCACTCTCCGTAGCGCGCTTCACCTTCTCTTTTACTATTCTGACTGAGAGCAAACGCTCTTGCCCCACACATGACCCTCTTCCCGCCGTAAACGAACACGTGAGAGCTGCCTTGCAAACGCCCCCGAGGGCATAAATAAAGCTTTTGCCTCGCCCGCTACTTCTACTCCACCACCAACCACAGTAAGCAGCTTCCACAGCTAGTAACTCTCTATTCCACCAGCTGTAAAGCTTACGCCAGTCCAACTTCTTACTTCCACACTACTTCTTTGACTCTGCCTCCCTTCTTCACCCTCTTTGCTCACCTAGTCAACAACAACTCCGACAATATGAGCTCTACTCCCAACCGCAATGTCACCAGGCGCTCTAGCCACTCCGCCGGCAGTGGTGGTAAGAACCTCCTGACTACATCTCAAATTGCATCTACTAACATCAACAGCAGCTCCGCTTCGTGCGACCGCCAACGCGTACGCTCCTGGAGCCGGTCAAGTTCGTTGTCATGATCGAAAGCAATCTAGACTCTTGTTGCTAACTACCTTCATTTCCAGCACCTTCAGAGCCTGCATGAGAGTTCGGAGCAGGACTCTTCCCGCTCACAAGTCCAGCATGGTGCTATCGCTGCACCTATTGGCCAAGGCCACGCCTCAGGTATTGAGGCATTGCTCGCCACTGGTACGTACCTTCTTTCGTCCTCCTCAAGTCACTCACTTATATATTTCCTCTCTAGGCCCAGTCGCCGTTTACATGACGGCCGAACGCGAGCGGCCCAACGCCAATCCCCACAAGCCCGCCTTCCTTCATGGAGTTGTCTTGGACTCCAACAATCCAGACCAGTGGACCAACGTGGTCTTGCCTTACGTTGCCGGTCTGACCTTCAACGTCGCTTGCCCTCCCGACGTCCACTTCGCAGGAGTCATGTTCGGATCGCCATCTCTCCCCGGACTCTACACCGCCGTCACCAAGCTCGAGCTACCAGGATTCCACTGGTTTTCTGGAATCGCCAACAACCGTCTCCACAACCCGAACCTGGAGATGGCAAAGAATCTCCCCAACCTGCGCGAATTGACCTTCAGGATGCACACTGCGGGTATCACAAAGTCAGCTTTCGGCAGTGAGCGTGAGATGATCGAATGCGAGAAGTTGGACCCGGTCAGGTCCAAGGATCGCAAATGCATGCCATATGCAGACGTCGCCGCCAAGTATGATCTCGGCGCCCTCTTCGCATGTCGCTCGCTCACCCATGTTCGCATCGAATACATCGACAGCGACATGACCGCAAACGCCACCAAGGACCAGGACCCGGTAAATGTCCTTTACGACATCCGGGGTTGGCTGGGACATGGTTTTGCCCAGCAGGGCCAGAATGTTGTCGTCGACCTGGTGCGTGTCGCTTGAGAAGGGGTTATGGACCTGAAGGATGACATGGGGAGGGATGATGGTTGAGATGGTACCTGCAGAATACCCTGGGGGCCTACGGGCAGTGTTTTGATAGTCCGGATGGATAGGACACAACGATCTGAAGGCATCTAGCCTTCTAGATTGAATATTAGATGATAATACACCGTGATGGACTTCAGCGCACTCTTGCCCATCATCTGACCACAGTGAATGATGAGGCACGTGACATCTCCATTCACCGTACACATACTACATATAAAGACCTCCAGCTCCATTTCAATTTTGCCACACAACTATCAGATATGTACTTATGCCCTCCTCGAATTCTCATCTTATCCCCTAATATCCATAAAACGAGCGTTATATACATCTCCCCTACACTACTCACTGGGCAATCTGCATGATATCTTCATCCTCCATAGGACCCTCGATCCTATTCACCTCCTCGTACAGACTCTTGAACCAACTACCCTGGCGCTCAAGCAGCTTATACGGCTCCCCATACTCGACGAGCTGGCCCTGATTCATGACAACGACCTTGTCAAAGTCAAGGACCGTATCGAGTTTGTGTGCCACAGCAATAAGCGTATGGGATGGAAATTTTGAGCGTAGAAGGCGCTGGACGTGGGAATCGGTTGCGTGGTCGAGGCTTTTGGCGAGTTAATTACGGTGACCAGGAGGGTATGGGAAAGTCAAGGAGTGGGATGGGAGACGGGAAAAGACTTACTTGCTAGTAGCTTCATCCAACACAACGACACTTGCTTTCTCCCTCCGTAACAGCGCCCTTGCTAAGCAAAATAATTGCCGCTGGCCGTGTGAGAAGTGCAGGTCTTCGACTTCTACGTCGAGCGGATGGGCGTATCTCTCCACGTCGCCTTTAGCGACGATGACATCCCAGAGTTGGACATCTTTTAGCGCCTGCATGATGGCCTTATCGTGGCTCTGCTTCAGCGGATCGGCATTAAGACGCACGGACCCGGGGAGCAGATAGGCGTCTTGGGGTAGGCCGATGAGGCGCGAGCGGATGGTCTGGCGGGGAACGCGGTGCAGGGGGAGGGAGTCGATGGTTATGCTGCCTGCTGAAAGCTCGATCATGCGGAAGAGGGAGAGGACAAGCGAGGATTTGCCACTACAATCACGTTAGATAGGCAGTACGAAAGGACACGATGAAGCTTACCTTCCAGTCCGGCCAACAATGGCAACTTTCTCGCCTGCTTTGATGGATAACGAGAAGTCTGAGATGACTGGCTCGCCCGGCCTATAAAGTTAGCTAAGAACATGAATATGTGTAAGTCGGGTAAAATCCGTACCGGTGATACGCCTCAATATTCTTGAACTCGATCTTGCCTGCGCTCGGCCAATTAGGCGGCGGAATGTGGTCCTCATTCTCCTGGTCTTCGGTGACGGCATCGGTTGTGAAATTCTTGATCCTGGCTACGCTACCAATATGCGTTTCCAGCTGAGTCCAAAACGAGATGAGCAGCTTGATACTTTGGGAGAATAGTACGACATTGAGAAGCGCAACGCCAACATAGCCAGCACTCAATTTCCCCCTCAGCGCGACAACAAGAATGATGAGGATAGTAGCAACAGCCGCAACGACGAGGTCCAAGACGAAGGTCAGCCAACGCTGGACCGCGAAGAGGAGATAGAAGGGGCGTTGACTGCGATCGAGTAGCGCTTTGGCTTTATCCTCAACGAAGCTCTGCCATCCGAATGCCCGTATAGTCGCTAGGCCCTCAAGTATCTCACTGAACTGAGTATAGAGGGGTGACTTCGTTTCGAGATCCAGGAAGCGAAGCTGGCGTGATGTGCGAAGGTAGAACTTTTGGATGAAGTAGACGCTGATACCTACAACCGGAAAGGATATGGCTGCAAAGGGAGCAGCGACGGCGATGAGAGCCATTTGGCTTATGCAGAGGACAAATGCTTCATTGACGTCAGCATGCCTACAGGGAACTAAGCTGAGAGATCTTGGCACGTACTTGCGAAGGTATTGAGCGCCGCCACCGGCAATTCCATATCGATCAACATGAGATCTTGGCTGAAACGATTGAGAGTGACTCCGGTATCGGTAGTTGAGAAGAAAGACATGGGCGATCTTATCCCTGTCAGTATGCGGGGTTTAGTAGTTGTACTAATATCACTTACCCAAGTACCGTGTCAAGCAGCTTCTGATGAAAAATGACCCCAGAGCGGGGGACCATTGTGATGATGAGTTGCCTAAATATTGTGAGTGCCGCTTTTGCTGTAAAAATACGACATACATACCAGCAACTGACGATGAGAAAGAAGAGTGCCAGTCCACCTAGCATGGCGTATATACCCAGGTAGTACCCCAGGCGTTGGTTTGGGAACCGTTCATTGTACTCAGCCCACATTTTTACCCAGATCGCTGACGCTATGTCAGTATCCATGATATAGATGAAGATTGGAGAAGACTTACATGGAAAGGATATGCCGAAAATGAAAATGATCATGGAAACGATGAAAATAATAGTCGGGATCCAGCCCACCGACCCGATATAATACAAGTAAATAGCTATATCGCCGGTGCGTCGATTTGCCTCGGCTTGTATATCATCCTCAGTGACTTTGCTAGATGTTTGACGCTCCGTGTATTTTGGCGGAGCCTCATAGATGTGCTTCTCCAGGGTGAACTCCCAGTCGGGTGGTGGGAGGTCGAAGCCTGACACATAACCGCCAGAGATATTGAGTTTCTCGAAAGTGCCCTGTTCGATAATTTTGCCCTCCTTATCGAGTGCAACAATGTGGTCGCAATAAGGTAGACGTTTGGCTATCGCAAAGCAGGCGGCGTTAGTATGTGTCGTGCGAGACTGGGGAGGTAGCTATGGCACTTACCTGACGATGAAGCGATCAGAACAGTTGTTCTGCATCGCTTAAGCAAGCCTTCATGGCCGAAGAGGCTGTGCCAGATTCGATTCTCTGTCTGGCCGTCGAGCCCGCTGAGGCAATCATCAAGAATGACGATGTCCTTTTGGGCGTAAACCGCTCTAGCAAGTGCCTGTAAACATTGTGTTATCAGCGATTCGCCATAAAGGGAAGGTGGGGTGAATATCGGAGGAGCCTCACTATGCGCTGGCTCTGACCTCCGCTCAATGCAATACCCTTGCTCCCAATTTGGGTCTGGTCTCCCTGTGGAAGCTGTCGTAGATCTTCATCTAATGCGCAGCCACGAACAACCGATGAATACCAGCGCTGATCGAAATCCGAAACACCAATAATGCTTTCCTGCACTGTGCCGTTCACGTGCCATGCAGTCTGGTCGCACAGCGCGATTCGCAGGGACGACACCTGTAGTGTGCCACCCATGAGCGGCAGTTCTCCCAGGACAGCTTTGAGCAGGGTTGACTTTCCGCACCCTACAGGACCCACGACCATGGTTATCTTACCCCGTGGGACGACCATGTTGATCGCCTGCAAGGTACCCAGCGATTGCCTTTCCTTGTCCCACCCGAAGTATCCATTCTCGATGACAATAGCCTGAGACCCTAGCGAGCCTCCGTCCCTAACCTCCAACGACAGTTGACTCTTCTGTGAGGCATCGGACACCTTCTCAGACTCGCTGCCTATATCTGAAACCCAAGCTACGCTACTTTGAGTAGAGGGGAACTTGCGTTTTTCGGTCCTCGCTTTCGTAGAGATGAACTCCTGAATCCTCTTGAACGAGCCGATGCCTCCCATGAGCGCCGAGAGGGCCATGATGAGCGACCCAAGAGGTTCTGTCAGCAGGGTAAAAAGAGAAAGAGATGTAAAAACGGTAGCAGTATCAAGCGTACTAGCCCCGCCGCTTTTCTGGGCGAGTATCGAGAACACAGCGAACGCAAGAATAGGTGCAACTATTGGTGAGATGTACGCTGGTCAATGTTAGTATTGTGGCCAAGAAGTGAGAGAGTATAGGACTAACAAAAACCCATGGTCCAGATGAGAAGCTTCCGGAACTTCTTGGAAATGTTGAGCTCATCCACACGAAGTTGCTGAAGATCGTCTCGCAACACATCAGTAAGGCCACACATCTTCACGCCCTTCATAGAGTTCAGCATCGCATTTGTAGCAGCGATGCGTCTCTCGATGGCCTCAAGCCATAATGCTTGACGCTGCATGATTAAGCTAGTGACACCCAAGGACCCGAGGAGCGATACTGAACTAGACATTAGCGTGTGCTAGTAGTACTTTGGTCGGACCGAACATACCAACTGCGACGCCAATCGGAATTGCGCACGCGACGCCTAGTTGTTGTTCCAAGAGATACATCGCTAAGGCAATTTCTAGTGTATTGGACCAGATCTTCAAAAGGGAACCAAGTCAGCAATGGATATGGCACCAGGCAATGGGAAATGTGAGGGGCAATTCTGGGGCTTCGTGTGCCTCCTAGAGACCATTGGATGCCGAAATAGAATACATACCTCATGACCAGTCTCCATACCGGTAACAATGCGCTCAACGTCCGCGCTCATTAGTGTAAGCGAAGAGGCAACATCCACGTCAGTCAACGCAATGTCAGTAGCCTTGCTGTACAGCATTGAAACGAGACCACCGCGCATCATGGTGATGAACCTGAACGTTGAATGCATGTATTGGCCCGTCGATACCTTCACAAATTATTAGCGAACTCGCTGCATGATCGGCGTTCTCGCTAATCTACATACTGCAATACCGACAAAAACCAGGACATATGCGCCGATCAGACCGTAACCGATGTTGGTTGTTTGAGGCGTGACACTTTGCTGGGAAAAGTTTACGGCCCTGTGGATCAGGAATGGCTGGCAGAAATTGAAGGCAATTAGGCAAAGTCGAGGTGGTACGACCGCTAGTATGTGCCATCGGAGTTTCTTCAATGTCGCCACGAATAGGGAGTGTGGACTAGCCCGGGTTACTAAAGAATAGGTCAGCATACCGAAAAAGACAAGACAATAGGTAGGGTCACTCACGTCTATCCCATGCCGACCCTAGCGAATGGTGTAGGTAGTCGGCCTTCAGATGCTTGTCCAGATGGAAAAGGTCATCCACCGTCAGTGAATTAGAGAAACCTTTTTTGAACAGCTCGTTGAGCCACCAAAACGATGTGCGCTTATATACTCCACTTGTAGCCTCCGGCGGGCAGTCAGCGAACTCCGGAAGAAGGAGCATTCGTTTCCCTCTAGCCTCGAATATCGCGAGGAACACCTTAACGGCAACCCGCGTAGCGAAGATGTTTGCAATGAGGTCAAGATCGGGAGAGAGTGCATAGCTGCGTGATCGAGTTACGTCGAAGAATACGGTGAAGAGGAGGTATACGTTTAATAGGAACGATGGTCGGATGGAACGTAGATGCTCATAGAATGAGAGTAGCCCTAATACGAGTGCGCCGACGAAACTGATGACTGCGGAGGGCAGTTCGGCGCGATGCTTTTGTGTTCGACGTTTTGCCCATATAACAAGGAGAGCGAGGTCGAAACTAGCTAATAGCGTCCAAGCTATCTGTTGTGTGATAGTTAGCTTTCAGTACAGGTTAACCATGGGCCACTTCATACTAGCTTTGTGTATAGAAGAGAAGATCTTGAGAGTTTGATGTGCTTCCCCCAAAGATACACAATCCGAAATGGCGCAACTCCAAGGAGTAGAGCAAGAGGCAATATAGAGAGGAACACCTCTCCAAAAAGAAGGGTGAAATCAAAGCCTCCCCGACATTGCTCTCCGGCATAAGGACCGAATGTATCGTCAACTGACGCACAGTTTTGAGTAGAATTTGATGCCATTGTGAACGTAAAAATGAATCATTTGAGATTCCTCAGAAATTTCGTTGAAGCATCAAGGGTAGCACGAGTTGGAATCTGAAATTTCACACTTTGGCCCCAGCAATGGCGCTATGAATTTCTCAACTGCTACGCTGATCGCGTCAGCCGGTGGCAGATGGTCAGCCCCTCTACTGCTACCTCAGCGGCGTCCACGTATCTGGTGTCTTGCCTAGAAAGCTCGGATGGAATGAATGGCTGATCCTGTGGTGCGCGGTCTCCTGCAACACGACCATAAAGGTCAGTATTCTTAGCGCTAATACTTTGTCTTTACCTAACGTGATGGTATTCATAGCGATACGTGGCCCTGGGTGACCTACAAGGGTCTAACAATTACCACTTGACGACATCGAATTGATCTGGATACGATGATCGTCACGATGCCGTGCTGGAGAAAAGCCTTGCAACCCCAAGGGTCCAATAACAAAAGCTCCACTCCTGAGCGTCAATCGGTAGTTAGAGGCGCAGGCTGCAGCATCAGGAACCCAGTACAAAATTTGTCCGTGTATGCGCAAACTTTGGTAGGACATACATGAGGACAGGGATTGTACATGCAGTTTCGTATTGGGTTTAGCCAAATTTGCGGGAGGGATCGACACCTTTCCTTCTCATTCTGCATTTAAGCATTAGTGGACGGCGGCTCTGGGACGAGATTCTCAGCCTTGATCTCTGTGACTAGGTTCTCGTACTGGCATCTCCCTGTCATGTCGCTCTTTGATCAGCACTGTCATGCGACGCTCACACCTGATGTGTCTTGGCTGGCTGAATCACGCCCGGCCCTTTCTACCTTAAAATAATGTTTGGAGATACAAACAGATTCCTTGACACAGCTTAGGGATTTTCTCCATCGAGGCCATGCTAAGCGCCGAGATTGATTCCTGGAAAGCACAAATTAATGTGGACCATCGTACTGTTCTAGACCATTTGGAACCTGTATTGTGACTCAGAAATCTGGTGGCGTGACTATTTAAAACTCGAATGACTATTCAGACTCGAGAATGATCGTTTGATCTCTTTCCTAATAGACTCGTGGGCGCTACTGAAGCATGAGTCTGCTTGACTTATTTTCGCCTAGTGGTCATGTAGGACAACGGACTTAGACGAGCACAGCTGGCACCATATACAGTGACTTGTGTCAAGTGCTATGTTGGTATAGTGGTATAGACCTGCTCAAATGACATATGTGGGTTGCCTTAACCTGTATAGGCTGTTGTGGTTGCCGTAGAAGCAGAGTAGCAGTGAAGCTTCATGGCCAACAAAGGTGGATGTTTCCAGTAGCGCCAATCTTAAGCCACGAAATGCCGAGGGAGATGATGATATGGCGTCTTGGAAGGGACGTCCAGAAAGGTAATTAGCCTAGTCCTTCCCGTAGAGCTTCTGTATTAGCAGCACGCCATCGGCGCATACATAACTACCAGGGTCAATGTGGAATCAATCAAGTAACGAGGCTTTCCCCAAAGCGGATACGGGTATCTGGAAAAGTTGCCAGGCCGATGGAAGTAAGCGTGGCATCATCATTCCGAAAAGCCGCTGAATGAGAGGAATTGAACGATATTGCCGACTGCTACAAGTATTGATTTCTTCCGTCCTGTCGGTCACCGAAGAAGGCAGAAGACAGTTGTCGGTAGCGTAAATTAAGTGCATGGTTTAGCTGATGGCACATCTGGACCGATGGGTGTGAATCATGGTGTTGGGACTTTTGGCTTTGACGGATAAGTGCCGCTTTCCTGGCATTTTTCCAAGCTGCCCAGATAAATTCGATTCAGTGCCGATCTTACTGGATGCGAGAATTCGAGAAGACTCGTATTGCGTAATGGGTAATTTGAAGGGCAAAAAAGGGGTTTGCCGGTTATGTGAAGCTGCTAATGCTGGAACACGTCAAGATCGTTCTTGCGCAGTTCGTACGGGTAATATGGATGGCCCCGGGCTATCCGACTCTAACCTCTTGGTCTCTTAAATGAGTTACGTACGCCACGATGTGAATCTGTTTTGGGGAACAAGTGTTGTAAAATCGACCGAACTAGCCGTGACATACCAAAAGGGGTGCAACTTAGAACGGGAGCAGATCCCTATGCGGAACTTTGAAGCGATGTCAAATACCCGCAACACGATTGCTGTGGCTCGTGCTCGTAATCAACACCGGGCGACGGTGATCTCGCAGATGTGACTGCATTTGACAGGCTACGGTGAAGCCTGGTGAGCTGCTAGAAGCCGGGATCATGTAGGGGGGAAGACGCTTTGTGGAGTTGAACCAGACTTCTGGGAGTTTGAGCGGGTGGAGGACGGATAATCGCCAGCGCAAAGATATAATGAGTAGAGGCTAGTTCCAATTAAGGAACTCGGTGCTACTGTGGGGAAAGGGAATGGCGGTAAGCCCTGGGAGCTAAAGCGGGGGAGTTTCCCTAGTTCCGGTGGAACGCCACCGTGGAACAGGCGGACGGGTTTTCTGGGGATGAGAAGATGTCAGGATGTCCCCAGTGGCAGCCATAGGAGGAGCGTGTACTCTGACGAAAAGGCTCCGGTCGAAAATATGGGTTAATTGCACGTGGCTGAGACTTGCCGCAGCGGGGATTTTGGGGTGGATACCGGATGCTGCTGCATAGCATGACAGCTGTGTACAACGTTTGCTGAGTCCAACGAGATCCACCCTGGCCCTGGGCATCGCAAGCGGAGAATAGTACTCCGCTCCAATGCTACCGATCGGGTTAGGTCGGCCCGAGGTCTATTTTAGTGCGTGTGTTGATCACCTGACCAGCTTAAGCGACCGGCCTGGCATCGCGGGCGCGTCAGAACCTCAGCCCTCATTTTCTGCAAGGCTTGGGTCTCAGCACGCCACAATATGCAACTAGTACAGCCGCCAGTCTCTGCGTCGCGTTGATTAAACACATAATGCCACGATACTCCTACCGCTAGCGTCGTGGTCTCTCACGACGCGGCTCGAATACGCGATGGCCACTTTTCGAAATCCAGCACCCTTGCACTTCTTCCAGACTGTAACCTTGCAGATCTTACGATGGTCATATCCTAATAGATGAAAACAGGCTATAAGTCTAGCGCTTTAAGATGGTGGACCACAATGCTCGTCCGCAGGCACCGCTTGCCACAAACGATGCTCGTGGCTGGCTAGTGAACACGAGAATAACCCAACAATGATTTCATCGAAAGCCAAGTGAGGGATTGGATCGTTGTTCGTTCCTCAAGTGGACACCTCCTTAGATTCGAGGGGCAACCCTAGACAGTAGAAGAACTCGCTGATCTTGTCTTCATCTCACGGTTCCTGAGCTCTTCTATCCCCAGCAGTTTCTCGTGCTGGAGACATAATAGTTCTACTAGCAATTTTCCTTCCTCACGAACTGCATAAAACTCAGTACTGTGTCTCTTACACGTCTCTTGACTCTTGGCATCGTAAATTATAGTAAGTGCCCTTGCTACATTGTTGCTGACATACAGCTTGATCCAATACCTTGCATCCACTTTCGGTACGTTTATTCCTTCGTCCCTAGGTTTGAATGCCTCGACAAGTTCTTAATTTCGGGTTACGATTTGTTCTCATCATCAAACCATCCATCCTTTTGTCCTCGCAGTGTTTAGACTACTAGGTTGTCTTTCGCTTACTCCATATTGAGACAGTGAAGAGCAACCTGTCGAAATGGAGCCTGAAGACACTAGTCACGTGGAGAGTCTCCAGTCAATCTGGGCTCATGTTTTGAATCTGCCACGTGTTGCACTCGATCAACCATTCCTCTCAGTTGGCGGAGACTCCATCTCCGCGATGCAAGTCGTGGGCCAATGCCGCAAGGAAGGTATGAGTCTCGGCGTACAGGAAGTCCTGCGGAGTCGATCCATCATCCAGTTGGCGAACGCTGTCAAAGAGGTCGAAAGCTCCTCTTATGAGCACGAAGAATACTTCGATGAAGAATTTGATCTTTCGCCAATTCAGTCTCTCTATTTCCAGCGACCGAATACACACGGACATTTCAACCAATCATTTTATCTTCGAGTAACGCGCAGGACGGCTGCGCAACAGTTCCAATCAGCAGTGGAGCAATTGATTTCCCGCCATTCTATGTTGCGTGCACGCTTCTCATTCTCGGAAGAGCAAGGCTGGCAGCAGCGTCTCACAAGTTAGTCAATCTTCGATCTACACCTATAACCGTCGGCTTGGTGCTAACTTCTCAGATGATATCGCGGGTTCTCATCGCTTTCGACATTCTACTGTTTCATCGCAGGGTGAAATTGACGCCTTGATTGAAGACTCGCAGCAGTGCTTTGATCACAGTAATGGCCCTTTGTTCGCTGCCGATTTCTTCGATTTCGGTAACGAGCAATACGCTTTCCTCACCGGTCACCACCTTGTTGTTGATTTGGTCACGTGGCGACTGCTACTGGAAGAACTAGAAGAGATACTGAAAGGCGGACAGTTACTTGCGCCTGCTCTACCATTCCAGAAATGGGCTGAATTACAGAGCGAGCATGCAGAGACTCTTCAACTGGACGAGGTTCTTCCACATGTCAATGTTCCTGCGCTAGACTTTTCGTACTGGGGTATCCAGCACGAAGATAACACATACGGCAATGCTGGTCACGCTAGCTTTGAACTGGACACGAATCTCAGCTCTGCATTCTTGACTACCTGTCATACCGCCTACAAGACGGAACCAGTAGAAGTCCTGCTCGCGTCGTTGATTCAGTCCTGGTCTCACGTTTTCACCGATAGACCTGTGCCTGCTATATTTAACGAGGGTCACGGACGTGAGCCTTGGAGCGCAGATATCGATATCACTCGTACGGTCGGCTGGTTTACCGCATGTAAGTCGTCTTTCCCCCCATATTCCCTAGAGTTTCGAGACTTTGTATCTTGCTTTATACCTTGTCATCTGTAAACTCTGCAATTGGCCACTCGTGTGTACATCGTGATAATTGCCAGCAACCACTATAGACATATGTACTACCTAGCGTTCAACAGCCTTAGCTAACACATTAAATAGTGTCCCCAATTCTAGTCACGCCTTCTCAACATCCTACGGAAACTGTACGCAAGACCAAGGATTTCAAACGGCGGATTCCTGGCAACGGGCGGCCCTACTTTGCTCGGCGATGTCTTACCAAAGACGGCCGCGAGCAGTTTAAGACCCATTGGCCGATGGAAATTTTGTTCAACTATCTGGGCCAATATCAGGTATGCACCTCGAATCTTGGACGTATGAAGCTTGTTAATTCTCTTGGTAGCAACTTGAAAGGCCCGATGCTCTTCTTCAGCCATTAGGAACTATGGCTGGCGAGACGGGAAAATCTGGCGGAACATCGGACTTTGGTCACGACACCTGCCGCTGGGGACTTTTCGAAATCTCCGCCTTCGTTTTTAAAGGGCATCTTAAGGTTGCATTTACATTCAATCGCCATATGGAACATCAGGGCCTCATACAGCAGTGGATCTCTGAGTGTCAGACGACCATTTCCAAGATGATTCAAGGGCTTATTTTTCTGGATCCTAAACCAACCGTGAGCGACTTTCCTTTGCCGTCATTGACAGAGGACAGTTTCTACTCTATGCTAGAGAGACTCTCAGGCATGGGTATCACGGAATCCGACGTGGAGGATGTTTATCCATGCTCAGGTATGCAGGAGGGTCTCTTGCTTTCGCAAACAAAAGATGCTGGGTTTTACGCTGCAGCTACGCTACATGAGATCAAGACTCCGAATGGCCCACTCTTGTGGGAAAGCGTAGTCGACGCTTGGCGTCAAGTTGTCAGGCGCCATCCAGCGTTGCGAACCGTGTTTCTCGAGAATGTTGGGGCAAAGGAAGGGCTGTACAACCAAGTCGTTCTCAAAGACATAGCTGCCAACATCGTACACATCAAATGTGAGAATGAGCTAGATGCTGTTCGACATATCGAAGAGCAACGCTCGGTCAGTTACAACAATGGTCGCTGTCCCAATCATCGCTTCACGATCTGCAACACGGAAGATGGGAGAACTTTCTGTTCTCTGGAGATCAGCCATGCTATCATGGACGGCCACTCGATGAGTATGCTCGTTTTTGATCTTCAGAGAGCATGTGAAGGCCAGCTTCGTTCGGGTGGCCCGCCATATAGTGACTACATATCATGGCTGATGAAGCAGCCTCAAGAGAGTAGCTTGGAGTTCTGGAAGTCGTACCTTGGCGGCAGCGAGGTTTGCTCCTTCCCCGTTCTACATGATGGAAGAACGATCGAGAAGGAATTGATCTCTATCCGCATGGACTTGACCAGCATCGGATTGCCAGACTTGCAAGGCTTCTGTAACACGCATGGAATCACGCTATCGAACGTCTTCCACACCGCATGGGCTCTCACTTTGAGCTGTTATGTGGGAAGTGACGATGTCACATTTGGATATCTTACCTCGGCGAGAGATTCCGAGGAGGTTTATGGTGTCGAGGACATGTGTGGCCCTATCATCAACACGCTAGTTTGCCGCGTGAATCTTACCAACGGCTCTCGCTGTCTCCTTGACGTTCTCCAGGATGTACAGCGAGACTACATGGAAGCTATACCGCATCGCCATATTGCGCTGGCTGATGTCCAGCATGTTGTGGAGCTGTCCGGCGCTAGTCTGTTCAATACCGCCTTGTCTTATCGCCGCCTACCCCAGGAACAGCAAATTGACGACAGCAGTCTCCGAATTGTGGAGGTCCGGCCGATTTACGACCCAACAGAGTAAGTAATGCCCTATCCAAAAATGAAACATGCAAGTGAACCTCCTGCTGTACCTGGCGTATCTCTATATTTGGGGTAGATTGCAAAAGAAAGATACGCAAGGTACACGAAGGGGGGTTTTTGTAGTTCTTCTATCGCCCAAACGAGTATTCGCTAATGATTTCGCCTTAGGTATCCAGTCAGTCTCAATATCGAAGTGGGTGACACAGCTGCAGCGGTCGATCTGGACTACTGGACGGACCACCTCTCTGCAGCGCAAGCGGTCAATGTCGCCAGTACTTTCGCTCGTGCCCTTGAAAATATCGTCTTCAACGCCAAACGTCGTATTTCCGCACTGGACCATCTCAGTCCAAGGCATTTGGAACAAATCCAGAATTGGAACGTGATACCCGCCACGTTGAACGAGTGCGTGCATCACATGTTCGCAAAATGGGTTGCGACCCAGCCCGATGCCCCAGCAATCTGTGGATTTGATGGCAGCTACACTTACGCTGAGCTTGATGCCGTCACCAATCGTCTAGCGCATCATCTCGTCAAGCTGGGCGTCGGCCCTGAGGTGTTTGTACCCACTTGTTTCGACAAGAGCGCTCTTGCAGTGGTTGCTATGCTTTCTGTCCTCAAAGCAGGTGGTGCAGCCGTACCACTCGACGCCACTCATCCAAAGCCTGCTCTCCAAACGCGTTTAGAAGACGCAGGAGCTCAAATAGTACTGACGACACCCTCGCGAGCGGAAAAGTTTGAGGGTCTCATATCAAGCGTGGTAATAGTCAACTCCGCCTTCTTGGAGAGTCTAAGCGCAATTGATGGACCAGCTTGTACCAGCATCCAGCCGCACAATCCAGCCTTCGTCATCTTCACTAGTGGGAGTACTGGTCGGCCCAAGGGAGTCGTGCTCGAGCATTCAGCTATAGTTACTAGTGCGGAGGCCCACGGCTCAAAAATTGGACTGGGTCAAGGTTCTCGTATGCTCCAGTTCGCCTCGTACACATTCGACAACTCGCTAGAAGAGATGTTTACAACCCTTCAGAGAGGAGGCTGCGTGTGCGTACCTTCTGAGGCTGATCGCGTCAACGACCTTGGTGGAGCTATCGCTAGACTGAACGTGAATATCGTGGATCTCACGCCTACTGTCGCTGCCTTACTCACTCCTGCGGAAGTTCCCACCCTTAAACGCCTCTGTCTTGGTGCAGAACCTCTCACTAAAGCATTGATTGAGTTATGGAGGCCGCATGTTTCCGTCATGGGTCAGTATGGCCCAAGCGAAGCCTCTATCAACTCTGCTTGGAGAGATTTCAAAGACGGTGGCGAAGCCACCAATATCGGAAAAGCCATCGGATGTGTTTCTTGGATTGTGGACCCGGATAATCGCAACCGTCTTGCGCCTATTGGCTGCAAAGGAGAACTACTTCTTGAAGGACCTATTTTGAGTCGTGGCTATCTCAATGATGTTCAGAAAACGCAGGCGGCGTTCATCCTGGACCCTGAATGGGCATGCACAGCGGGACCAAAGGGACGAAGGTTCTACTGTACCGGTGATCTGGTTCAATACACTTCAGATGGAGAAATGATGTATTTGGGTAGGAAAGATAGTCAAGTCAAGGTAAGCACATGCAATGTGATCGTTTAGCCCAGCCGTCACAGACACTAATGATCCTCAGCTGAATGGCCAGCGTATCGAGCTTGGCGAGATTGAACACCACCTCAAACTCAATCTTCCGTCCGGTGCTAAATCCGCGGTTGAGTTAGTCAAGTTCAATGATAGCAACGCTACGAAGGCCCTGGTAGCCTTTATGTGCTTGAACAATGAGTCAGCCGCGTCCAATAATCATGGACTGCCCTTGATCAGCGAGATGACGGATTCAGTGCGGGCGGTGGCAAAGCAAGTAGAAGTTACCCTCGCTAATGCGTTGCCGGTGTACTACGTACCAACTATATTCATGCCCGTCACGAACATGCCTATGACGACATCAGGCAAACTCGACCGCAAGGTGCTGCGCCAGCTTGCTACGGAAGTACCTGAGTCACAGTTGACCCCCTTTCGCTTGGCTGGCAAAAGTGGCCGCGCGCCTTCAGGCCATGTCGAGAGTATGTTGGCTCGCATATGGGCATTGGTCCTGAAGGTGAGCGCAGACACAGTGGGTGCAGAAGACTCGTTTTTCCGACTTGGTGGAGATTCGATCAGCGCAATGCGGCTTGTCACAGCGGCTAGAAAGGAGGGCCTTTTGCTGAATGTGGCCAATGTTTTCGCACAACCGAAGCTGCTAGAGATGGCAGCCACTGTTGTTGTTCTCTCCTCAGATGAGCTGACCACCGAACTTGAACGTGACACCGCTCCCTTCGAACTCCTTCCCGAGAACGCAAGACAGCGCATCACCGATTTTGCGGCGTCAGAATGCGGCGTCATCTCAGACTCCATCGAGGATATTTACCCATGCAGCAAACTTCAAGAAGGCCTCATTATGCTCTCAAACAAAGATCCAGGGACATATGTCGTGCAGCCTATTTACCGCCTACCATCCGATATCGACTTGGACCGCTTCAAACAGGCATGGCAAAGTGTGTTTGCAACGGAGGCTGTTCTACGCACACGTATCATATACACTGAGCAAGATGGCTTCCTGCAAGTCGTGTTGCGAGAGGAGCTGAAGTGGCATGCACTAGCAGATCTCCAGGAAATCAATGAAACAACTCGACAGCTCCCGGCGAAGAATGGTGCTCCTCTTACTACATTCACTATTGTAGGTGAGAATTCAGTTGCGCCTTGCTTTGTATGGACTGCGCATCACGCCGTGTATGATGGCTGGAGTTGGGCAACTCTGTTCCGCAGGGTTGAGTCTTACTATCGCAAAACGACACAGGATGTGCCACCTTCGGTCCCTTACACACGTTTCATCAAGTACCTGTCTATTCTTGATCAGAAGCAGTCTGACGAGTTTTGGTTGTCCAACCTCGATAACATGACCGCCCCCCAGTTTCCCAAGTTACCGTCCCCGGGCCACAGGGTAGAGGCCAACAGCCAGCTGTTACATGTCGTGAACATCACTCGAGAGCCAAGTATTGAGGTCACAATTCCTTCAATGATCCGCGCAGCGTGGGGTTTACTACTGGCTACGTACTCCGGGTCCGACGATGTGTTGTGGGGAGAGACAAACAGCGGACGAGAGGCGTCCGTTCCCGGTATCGAGTCTGTTATCGGCCCGACAATTACAACTGCTCCTATACGACTACGGCTGAACCGTCGACTTACAGTGCACCAGTATCTGAGAGAGACGCAGCGGCAGTCCTCGACTTCTTTGCCTTACCAGTTCGCCGGTCTACAACACATTCGCAAACTTAGTTCTGAAACGGCAGTAGCTTGCGACTTCCAAAGCTTCCTCGGAATTGAAGTAGGTGACAGCTTGCAAGATGCTGACAGTGCTTTGTGGAACATGGAGAGTGCTAATACTATTGGCACGGACTTCTTCAGTTATGCTCTCATTTTCAACTGCCAAGTAAAACCGGACAGCGTGCACATTGAGGCTCTCTATGACAACCAAGTCATAGAGCCGTGGCTTGTTCAACGCCTCCTGCAGCAGTTTGAATTCATCCTTACTCGTTTCAACTCTGTTGAAGCTCTCGATCGAGCTTTGGACGACGTTGGTCTACTCAACCCCGCCGACCAGGAAGCCATTACTGTGTGGAATGGCAAGCCCGTTCATGTTGTCAATCGATGCATCCATAGCGTCATTAAGGAGGACCAGACCACTGTACGGCCTACTGCCGCTGCTGTTGAAGCATGGGATACTGGCGTTATGACGTACCGAGAGCTCGACGAACGGGCTACTCGGCTTGCTTCTCATCTAGTGTCACTAGGAGTAAAGCCGCAGCAGTTCGTTCCGCTCTGTTTCGACAAATCAGGTTGGACGATCGTCGCCATACTCGCTGTTCTCAAAGCTGGAGCAGCTTTTGTCCCTTTGGATTTTGAAGCGCCAATTCTCCGATTACGCGAACTCGTTGGGGACGTCGAAGCCGAACTGCTCCTTTGCGCGCCGCAGTACGAGGCTTTATGCATGTCCATACCATGTAATACCCTTATCGTCAACCGAGAGACCACTGAGCAAGGCCATGCCCGTCTGAACAAACTACCTGATGTTCAGAGTGATTCTCCAGCTTACGCTTTCTACACTTCCGGTTCGACAGGAAAGCCTAAGGGCGCTGTGATTAACCACTCTCACTGGGTCACAAGTTCTACAGCATTTGCCCCGGGATGGGAAATGTCAGAAACATCTCGAGTGCTTCAATTCGCTTCATACACCTTTGATGCCTGCTTGATTGAAATATTTAGCACATTGATGTGTGGCGGCACTGTCTGCGTGCCCGATCAAGCATCCCGAACAAATGACCTCGTAGGAGTTATCAACAAATTCAACGTCAACTGGGCGACGTTGACTCCTTCGGTTGTGCGTATGATGCAGCCCTCCCAAGTCCCACAGCTCAAAATGCTCGTGCTTGTTGGGGAGGCGATGTCACAACAAGACCTACATACCTGGGCGGACCGTGTCACCCTTGGCAATGGCTACGGTCCGACCGAGTGCGCTGCAATTTCCACTTCTAATGTTATGACACTTCATACCAAGCCGAACAACCTTGGCAAGGCAGTGACAGCGCAAGGTTGGATCGTTTCCAAAGACAACCATCATACGATTTTGCCAGTTGGGGCTATTGGAGAACTGTTGCTTGAGGGCGGTGCTGTTGGCGTTGGGTATCTCAAAAACCCAGAAAAAACAGCACAAGCTTTCATAACCCATGTAAAGTGGCCGAAAGGACTACTTTTTGACCGACTGTCAAGCAAGTTACGAATCTATAAGACCGGCGATCTTGTGATGTACAACGAGGATGGTACAATGCTAGTAAGTAATAATCGGTGAGAAACACTTGATCGTGCGCTAACATCAGCAGTATCTTGGCCGGAAAGACTCGCAGACCAAAGTTCGCGGACAGCGACTGGAACTCTCCGAGGTCGAACATCATCTTATGGACGACGATCTAATTCAGAATGCCCTTGCTTCTGTACCTACCGCTGGGCCTTGCGCGAAGCGGCTGGTGGGTATCGTATCACTTCAGAATTGCCCACCGTCAACGACACTGGGGCGAGAGCTGCAGATTCTTACCCACGAGACCGCTTCTCTCAATATTTTTATTATTCGTGACCATCTCTGTGAGCGATTGCCATCATATATGATTCCGTCTCTGTGGGTTGCTATTCAGCAATTCCCATTGATGCCCTCGGGCAAAATGGACCGTAGATGCGTACTACAATGGCTAGAGAAAATGGACAGGGACACGTATCGGGCGATCTCATCCCTGGGCTCAGGGGCCCCCCAAACGGATGCGAGTGCTGTTGAGCGAAAACTACAGGCAATCTTCGCGAATGTCTTGAACCTACCTTCGGAAGACGTGCGCCTCACCCAATCATTCTTGCATTTAGGGGGCGATTCTATTGCAGCCATGCAAGTGTCCTCGAAATGCCGAGCGCAAGGCCTAGCCATGAGCGTACAAGACATCATTCGTTCGAAGTCAATCACTACACTCGCGTCAACCGTTGATGCATCATCGCAGGACCGTAATCTAATAACCTCCGAAGCGCAAGAGTACAACTTCCCTTTCGAAGTTTCGCCTATTCAGAAAGTCTTCTTCGATACTGTCGGCAATGCGCATAACCACTTCAATCAGACAGAGATTTTCCGTCTTGCGCGAAACTTTGACTTGGATGAGATCAAACACGCATTAACTGCACTGGTAGAGATTCATCCCATGCTACGTGGGCGCTTTGCTAGGGATGAGTCCGGGACCTGGCGTCAGCGAGTCGAGAAGGATACTAAGAAGTCCTTCAGGCTACGCCAACATCACGTACAGGTTGCCGATGATGCCACGCTTCGCCCGATCCTCGATGCTAGCCAGGCAACGTTGGACATTATGAAAGGGCCAACTTTCGCAGTCGATATCTTTGAAGCCAACGCGACATTCTCTCAAGCCATAGCTCTTGTTGCTCATCATTTGATCATCGATGTTGTCTCTTGGGGCGTTCTTTTGGAGGATCTGCAAAATCTCCTCAATGGAATTAACCCTCCACCGCAAAGTCTTCCATACCATGCATGGCTGCAACTGCAGTCTACGCAAGCTAAACAAGAGACTGCGAAAAGGGTTTTCCCTATCGGCGATATCTCACCCACGAATTTTGACTACTGGGGAATGGGAGACAGTCGCAACGTTAGCGGAGACGCTATAGAGGAAGACTTTCAGTTGAGCACAAGAGACACAATGCTTCTACTTGGAGCCCAGGATGCGCTATCCACTGAGATCCTTGACATCTTGGTTGCCGCATTATTCGAATCCTTCCGCAAGGTGTTCCCAGATAGGACTACTATCACCATCCACAACGAGGGCCATGGCCGAGAGCCGTTCAAGTCTAGCCAAGACCTCTCCCGCACGGTCGGGTGGTTTTCAACTCTGACGCCCATTAGTCTTCCAGTGCCCCCAGAAGAGACAACTGATATAGTTAGCACCATTCGATGGGTAAAAGATGTGAGGGCTCGAACTCCCGACAAAGGTCGTCCCTACTTCGCCTACCGAAATTTGACTGAGGAAGGCCATACTCGTTTCGCCAGCCATTGGCCTGCCGAGGCCGTCTTCAATTACGTTGGAAGGCTCCAGAATATGGATCGCAAAGATGCTCTGTTTTCATCGCTAGACGGCATTGACTCACGTGAAATCGGAGAAGATGTCCCTCGCTTGTCGATTTTCGATATCACAGCAGCTGTATCCCAAGGTGCTATCAAACTTTCCTTTGGATGGAATCGACATATGAAACGCCAGGCCGAGATCCGCACCTGGGTTGCACAATGCAAACAGACACTTGTCGATGCCGTCGATGAACTCCTCTTGGTGCGTCCGGAACCCAGCTTAGGGAACTTCAAGCATCTTCCTCTGCTTTACAATGGAATGTCCAGAGTTACGGAGGCACTCCCCTCCAGCATGACCATAGCAGACATCGAGGACATCTACCCTACATCGCCTATGCAACAAGGACTTCTGCTTACGCAGTCGAGGAATCCTGAACTTTATACCTACCATACTATCTTCGAGGTGCAAGCAACAGATCGCAGTCAGCCTGTAGACCCACACAGACTCGCCGAAGCTTGGCAAATTGTCGTTCATCGGCATCCCGCCCTGCGCACTGTCTTCATAGACAGCGTCGCCAAAAATGGTTCAAAAGACCAAATCGTGATCAAGGATAAAGCTGGAAGGGTTCAATTCACTGAAGATTGTGCTGACATCGAAGTCGCTGACATACTGCGGGAACAGCCCGCAATCGACTGTCGCGAAGCCACTCCACCCCATCGCATGACTATCTGCAAAACAGTGTCGGGGAGAGTTTGGATCAAATTAGAGCTGAGTCATGTTATCAACGATGGCACTTCCATCTCCAATATCCTCGGCGACCTCGCTAGCGCATACGCGAGGAGGCTATCTCGAGCCGACGCCGGGCCGCTTTACTCGGACTACATTGCCTACATTTTATCCAGCTCTAGGGATACAGATGTTGCATACTGGACAACCTATCTTTCTGGCGTTGAGCCCTGCCTCTTTCCCGCCCTTAATGATGGGAAATCAAGGCCGCACGAGTCTGGGTCGATTGACATTCACCTTGGAGGCACCAAAGATATTTACGCTTTCTGCAAAAGGAATGGTGTGACACTCTCCAATGTTCTCCAGCTTGCCTGGGCCCTCACCCTACACTGCTACGTTGGCGCCTCTGATGTGTCCTTCGGACTCGTGGCATCGGGTCGTGACATCCCTGTAAAGAACATCGATGAAGCAGTGGGGTGTTTCGTAAACATGCTCATTGTTCGCCTCACGTTTTCGGACGAGACAACCATTTCTCACCTCCTTGAAGCTCTTCAGACAGGTTCTATGAATGCATTGTCTCACCAGGGCTGCTCACTCGCCGACGTTCAGCATGAGCTTAAGCTGTCTGCCCTTTTCAATACAGCATTCACGTTCCAGAGACGAAACCTCTCCCGCGACCCCGAAGAGACAGCACTTATCTACGATAACATGGAAGCAGCTGACTCCGGAGAGTATGCCGTCACAATTAATGCTGATGTTACTGATGAGAGTATATCGGTTGATTTTGGATTCTGGAAAGACAAAATTCTCCCCGTGCAGGCACAGAACATGGCCGACACTTTCCAAACGATTCTTCAAGATATCATTACTAGCAGTGCCGACACTCTTACTGTCGGCAACTTGGATATCTTTACCTCAGGCAGCCTCCGACAAATCATGGATTGGAATGTCGACCTTCCACTACCTATCCGCCGCTGTGTACATGAAGTCATTCATGAGCAAGCTCTCACAAGGCCGCGTTCTACTAAGGCCGTCGAAGGCTGGGACGGGACTTTCACTTATCAGGAGTTCGATAGAATAACTGATCAGTTAGCGACCCATCTACAGGCCATTGGTGTCACCACCGAGACCTTTATTCCTATTTTATTCGACAAGTCGTCATGGGCCATTGTCAGCATGATAGCTATCATGAAGGCTGGCGGCGCGTATGTTCCTCTTGACCCGAAGCATCCACAAACCCGCCTTTGTGAGCTCATAAACGACGTGGGTGCCAAAGTCCTGCTGTGTTCGCGAAACTACCATGACAAGGCGAGCGAAGTCGCCACTACGCCTCTAATCGTGGACCAAAGGTCTGTCCGAAAGATTTCAGTTCCCGCCGGAACGAAGCCGAAGTCCACAGCAAGCCCAGATAATGCAGCGTATTGTCTGTTCACATCAGGCACAACTGGCAAACCGAAAGGCACTATTATTCCACATCAAGCTTTCTGTACGAGTGCAGCTGCATTTACGCGTCGTATGAACATAAACGCAACCTCGCGCACATTCCAGTTTGCTTCCTATACCTTCGACGCCAGTTGCATAGAGATCCTTTCTGCGCTCACTGTCGGTGCCAGTGTGTGTGTGCCTACTGAGGATGATCGAATGAACAATCCCGCTGGGGCTATTCGTAAATTCAAAGCGAACTGGTCGCTGTTGACTCCATCTGTTCTTGGAACAATTGAGCCAGAGCGCGTACCTTGTTTGAAGACGCTCGTATCCGGAGGCGAAGCCCTACCTGGTCTCATACTCAAGAAATGGGGTAATAGTACATGTTTCATAAATGGTAAGTCATCTAAGTTGAATTGTAAATAATGCAAAAGTTGACACCCCGCAGCGTACGGCCCGACGGAAACCGCAGTTGTGGCCGCCACTAGCTACAAGTCTACCCTTGACCACAAACTGATCGAGACGGACCCTGGGACCATAGGCTTCGGTTCTGGATGCCGACTATGGATTGTGCATCCTCGAAACCACGATAAACTAATGCCTGTGGGAAGCGTTGGCGAACTGATTATCGAAGGTCCTACCGTCGCACGTGGCTATCTCAATGATGAAGTCAAGACTAACAAAGCTTTTATTGCCGACCCTAAATGGGCTTTAACTCTCCCTTCAGACAATGGGACTTTCCAAACTTCGCGCATGTACAAGTCTGGTGATCTGGTCCGCTACAATTCTGACGGGTCGGTCAGCTACATAGGCCGCAAAGATACACAGATCAAGCTCAACGGTCAGCGGATCGAGCTGGGCGAGATCGAGTTCCATGTTGGGAAAAACTTCCCGGAGTATGTGCAATCTGCAGTCGAGCTGGTCTCGCCTTCAAGCCGGAGTTCTGCCAAGGCTCTAGCCGTATTCTTCACTATCATCCAGAACCAGTCATCTGAAAGCGCAGACGTAATTCAGCGAACGTCTACCGACCTACCAGCTCCTGAAGAGCTACTTCTTCCCATGAGTGGGGAGCTTCGGGATCTTTGCAAGGCAACAGAGAATGGTCTTGGTGATTCTTTACCGCCTTATATGGTGCCTTCTATTTTCATTCCCGTTACGAAAATGCCATGGACGTCTGCAGGGAAACTAGACCGGAATCGCTTGCGAAATCTTGTCCAGGACATCAATCGCGACGCAATGGCGTTCTATCGGCTGACGAATGCGGTGAATAAGAAGCACTCGAGCAACGAATCAGAAAAGAAGCTGCACAAAGCAGTTTGTTCGGTGCTCAACCTACCTGCATCATCAGTGGGAATTGATGATAGCTTTGTGGTAAGGACTTTTGGCATGTAATCAATTTAACAATGACTAACGACGATCAGCGCCTCGGCGGCGACTCCGTCTCAGCGATGCGACTCGTTGCGAGTGCGCAGGCTGAACACCTGGAGCTATCTTTCATTGATATCTTCAAGAACCCCAAACTTGCAGACCTTGCCAGAATAGGCACCCGCGCGGAGAATTCCTATACCTTGGAGAAGGCTATACAGCCGTTTGAGCTGTTGCAGCCTCCTCTCATAAAAACAGAGGTAATGCAGGAGGTTGCGCAGCAATGCCGTGTGCCCAAGGATGATATTCAAGACATATTCCCTACGAGTCCGCTCCAGGACGCACTCATCACCCTTTCAATCAAGCAGACTGGAGCTTACGTCGCGCAACACGTCCTAGCGCTCCCAAGTCCCGTAGATATCAACAAGTTCAAGGCCGCATGGGAGAAGTTAATCCAGGAAACTGATATTCTTCGCACACGCATTGCCCAAATGCGGTCAGGCGCATTCGTACAAGTCGTTCCAGTAGACGATACCATCATTTGGCAAGAAGTATCCTCACTCCACGAAGCCGAGAAGGAGACTGCGCAGATACCCTCACACCTTGGAGGAAGACTGGCATCTTACACAATCGTTCGTACACTCTCCAACGAGAGATTCTTTGTTTGGACTGTGCATCATTCGCTATATGATGGCTGGAGTATTTACTTAATGCTTCAGCGAGTCCAGCAGATATACCAGACGGGATCTTCGAAGCTGACGCAGACGCCGTATACGAAGTTCATCAAATACCTTATGGATGCAAAGAAAGATGCGTCAATCAAGTTTTGGAAGGAATGCCTAGCTGGAGCCACTCCGTTCCAATTTCCACAGCAGTCTCACTCGATTTCAGAGAGGATATCCGAAGGGCAAACACTACAACACGCCATCAAGCTTGCTCCTAGTCGCCATGCCGATGTCACAGCCTCAAATGTCATTCGGGCAGCATGGGCTCTACTTCTTTCAGCATATACAGGCAGCGATGATGTTATATTCGGAGAAACACTCGCCGGTCGTGATATTGCTGTAACAGGTATCACCGATGTATGTGGCCCAACCTTGACAACTGTGCCCACGCGCGTCAAGATCAATCGCGACGCTACTGTGACAAATCTCCTTGGGAATATCTCTGCTACTGCGACGGACCGCATCCCTTATCAGCACCACGGCCTGTCTGATATGAAACGAATCAGCGACGAAACAGCGGCCGCTTGTGACTTTCAAAATCTACTCGTCGTGCAGAATGAGAACGAAGAACTCTCCGATTCAATCTGGTCGGTCTACGATAAGGGAGAACAGAGCGGTTTTTTCACCTATCCACTGGTGATTGAATGCAAAATGAGCAAATCGACGACCCAAATCATGGCACACTACGATGCAACTGTGATCTCAACTTGGGAAGTCCAGCGACTTCTCTACCAGTTAGAGTCTGTCCTGACCCAACTCAACTCAGTCATTTATGTCCGCGAAGTTCACGTCTTAAGCAAACAGGACAAGGATTTGGTACGAAAATGGAATCAGTATGAGCCAAAAGTCGTCGATGACACCGTACCTGCTCTATTCTTCAAACAGGTCGTCTCGCAACCTGACGCGATAGCGGTTTCGGCATTCGATGGAGAGTTCACGTATGCTGAAGTCGGTGATCTAGCTTCTCAGTTCGCCCAAGAATTGGTGGAGCTTGGTGCACGCCCAGACCAACTGGTTCCTATCTGTCTAGATAAGTCACGCTGGGCAATCGTCACCATCATGGCGATTCTCATTTCAGGTGCTGGCTATGTTCCGCTCTCACCAGCATATCCTACTTCTCGACACCGTCAGATAATTGAAGCCTGCAAAGGTTCAATTGTTCTATGCTCCCCATTATATGAGAACCGCTTCGCAAATTTGGCCGACCGAGTGTTCAGTGTGAGCGAGGCAAATATTCGCGAGCTACCTATTTGCCGGTCCCCAATCTTGTTGCCGGCAAAGAGCAACAATATCTGCTATGTTATTTTCACATCTGGGAGCACTGGGATACCTAAAGGAGTGGTTGTGGAGCATAGAAATATCGTTTCAAGCTCGGCTGCGATATGCAAGGGTCTCCATATAACACCCTCGTCGAGAGTGTTCCAGTTCTGCTCTTTTCTCTTCGATGTCTCGGTTGGTGAGACTCTCGCAGTTCTGATGTGTGGTGCGACTATCTGCGTTCCCTCGGAGGAACAACGCACAGCAGACCTTGCTTCTGCCATTACTACGCTACAGGCGACATGGGCGTTCCTTACCCCCTCTGTCGCAAATACTCTCGAAGGTCCCCATGTAGTTCCTACTCTGAAGACTTTGGTCACCGGAGGCGAGGCAATGACATCCGAAATTGTCGAAAAGTGGGCTTCAGGCCTACAACTTTACAACGGCTACGGACCTACCGAGGGCGCCGTGTTTGCCGTCACGAATGATCTTGTATCGGTCCAACGCGATCCGTCAAACATCGGCCGAATGCTTTCAAGCGGCAGAGCCTGGTTGACAAATCCGCGGGATCCCAATGAGCTTGCTCCTGTGGGGGCAGTCGCAGAGTTGTGTTTGGAAGGGGCACTCCTGGCCCGAGGATATCTGAATGAACCTGAAAGGACTGCTGAATCATTCGTCCAGAACCCAGGCTTCATGAAGGTGTTCTCCCAAGGTCCGTCTCGTACATATCGCACCGGTGACCTCGTTCGATACGCCCCAGATGGCTCTCTCCATTATCTTGGGCGCAAGGACAACCAGGTCAAACTTGCTGGTCAGCGCATCGAGCTTGGTGAGATCGAACATCATCTCCATGCCGATCACAGTGTTTGGCAAGCCGTCGTACAGCTGCCAAAGACTGGGCCTTGCGAGAAGAAGCTTACAGCAGTGCTAAGCTTCCGCAGCACGTGGAGCAGTGCCGTCGACACGAAGCAGCCGTGGCATCAGCTGTTGGTGGGGAGGGGGATACTTTCACAAATCAACCACGTCAGAGACAGGCTCTCCGATCTTGTACCATCGTACATGATTCCCACCATATGGATCGCTGTTTCTAGAATTCCGTTCTTGGCTTCAATGAAGTTCGACAGGAAACAAGTTGGCGCCTGGTTAGAGGGCATGGACGACACCACCTACCAACAGATACTCGAGCTCGAGGCCAGCGAAGATACAACTAACACTGCAGATGCAGCCATCACAACCCTCCGAAAGATATGGGCTACGGTTTTGAACAAACCAGTCGACGTTGTGAAAGCGAACAGGTCATGGCTATGTAAGTTGGCCTCCTTTCTCACATAACACCATTGACTAATTGTTCACAGCCCTGGGCGGCGATTCCATTACCGCCATGAAACTCCTCGCGAAATGTAGAAGTGAGGGTATCACCCTCAGCTTGAACCAGGTCCTTCGCGCAAAATCTCTCGCAAATCTTGCCCAAAGCGTCAAATCCACGACTGCTTCAAATCACGGCAAGGAACAGACAGACAAACACTTTGACCTTTCGCCTATCCAGCAGTTCTATTTCAAAACTAATGATGCCGAAAAGAACACCCACTTCAACCAATCGTCCACGTTGCGGCTTTCAAAGAAGGTAGAACCGACTGCCGTGAATCGTGCCATCAACTCTATTGTTGAATGCCATTCCATGCTTCGCGCCCGCTTTTCCAAAACCTATCATGGCCAGTGGCAACAGTCTATCACGTCTGATATAAGCAATGCATACTCTTTCAAGGTGCATGATGTACGCACTTTATCTGCCACCGTGGCCATCATCTCCTCTACGCAGAAGTGCCTCGACATCGGGAAAGGACCGGTATTCGCTGTCGATCTGTTTAACCTTCAAACGGGAGAACAGGTTCTCTTCATTGCTGCTCATCATCTTATCATTGACGTAGTCAGTTGGGGAATCATCCTAAGTGACTTGGAGGACCTTCTCATTTCCCAACCAGCCGTGTCACTGCAGAAAGAATTGCCATTCCAGCTTTGGTGCGAGCAACAATATGCTCATGCAAATGAGTCTCACCAAGCAGAGGCGATGATTAAACAGTCAATTTCTGTACTACCGGCAGATATCGCATTCTGGGGTATGGAGAAGCGAGATAATGTCTATGGCGACGTTGAGCGAGATCAGTTCTTCGTCGACAGGGATATCTCTGCCATGGCGCTTGACAACCACGCAGCACTCAAAACAGATGTAGTCGATCTCCTAGTCGCATCTATTCTGCACTCCTTTTCTCGCGTTTTCATCAACCGAAAGCCTCCAACTATTTTCAACGAATCACATGGCCGCGAAGTGTGGGAGTCTAGCAATCTCGACCTATCACGAACGGTGGGTTGGTTCACAGCTATGTACCCCATCACAGTCCCTATTGGCGAAGAAGAAGATGACGTGGTACATACAGTCCGCCAAGTCAAGGATTGTCGCAGGAAAGTCACCGACAATGGCCGACCCTATTTTACGCATCGGTTCCTGACGGAAGATGGAAAGCAACGTTATGCTGAACATGCGCCTATAGAAGTCTTGTTCAACTATTTGGGCAGGCAAGAGTCCTCGGAATCCGGTGACTCACTGTTTCAACCGATACAGTTCGACGAGGACGAGGAAGACGAGACATCGGACGTCGGCAGCAAAACTACCCGTATGGCGCTCTTTGAGATCTCTGCGGTCGTTTCCGAAGGCCAGCTGCAGTTGATCTTCATGTACAACCGCCGGATGAAAAACCAGAAAGGCATTCGAAGGTGGATCGCTGAATGCCAGCGAACGCTTGAAGAGATCGTCACTAATCTCGCCGAAATTAAAACGTGGCAGGCTACAATGGCTGATTTCCCGTTGTTACCGCTAGAATCATACAGCCGCCTCGACCGCGTTCTGAAGAGTCTACCTTCCATCGGAATTTCATCATACGACCAAGTCGAAGATATCTATCCTTGTTCCTCTATTCAGGACGGCATCATCCTGAGCCAGATCAAGAATCCAGAGTCTTACTGGTCCTCTACGACGTTTGAGATGAAGTCTAGACAGGGCCCGGTTGATTCGAAGAAGGTGGCTGAAGCGTGGAAGAAGGTTGTTGATCGGCATCCCGCATTGCGCACTGTATTCATTGATAGTGTATGCAGGGGAGGTGTCTTCGACCAAATTGTTATCAAAGATACTGGTACTGGTTTAATTAGGTACACCTGCGACGACTCTGAGCTCTTTGGTTTGCTTGACTCGATCAAGTACAGCGAGCTTAATGGCAAGAAGAAGCCAGCACTTCCACATCAAGCTGTGGTTGTACAATCGACCTCGGGGAAGATTGTTGTCAAGATCATCGTTAACCATGCTATCATTGATGGAGGGTCACTGGCAATCATTGGACGCGATCTTCAGGAAGCATACAAAGGTAGTCTTTCCAACGAAGAGGGCCCACTCTACAGCAACTACATCAGATACTTGCGTAATCTTCCCGCCAATGACGCGATCGATTACTGGAAAGGCAAGCTGGGCGGCGTCCGGCCATGCTACTTCCCCACAACATATCAGAATACCTCCAGGCAGCGGCAGCTACGTTCGCTAGACATGAATTTCGACCGGTTTTCAGAGGTCCACATTCTTGCTGGGAGGACCGATGTCACTTTCGCAAACGTTTTGCTCGCTGCGTGGGCCCTTGTCCTACGTTCATATGTTGGTTCCTCGGATGTTTGCTATGGTTATCTTACCTCTGGACGAAATGTTCCGATCAATGATATAGAGAGCGCTGTTGGGGCTTTCATCAACATGTTGGTATCTCGACTCAGCGTGACTCCAGCTCTTTCGCTACTCCTGGTCATTCAACAAGTGAAGAACGACTTCATCGAGTCTATGCCGCATCAACACTGTTCATTAGCTCAATTCCAGCATGACCTTGGGCTCTCTGGAAAGGCTTTGTTCAACACTGCTGTCTCGATTCAAACCCGCGTCACGACCGATGACTCGACACACGACAACGCTGGTATTGAGTTTCAGCAGCTCGATGGCCATGATCCAAGTGAGTTCGCCATTACGGTAAACATCGATGCCACGCGCGATGACGAAGCAGTACGATTTACATACTGGAGTGACGCCATAACCGATGGGGAAGCAAAAAATGTCTCCTCTCTCATGGCCAAGATCTTGGATCAGGCTCTAGTCAACGTCAATCAGACGGTGGCGGAGCTAGATGCTACCGTGAAAGGAAAAGCCATCCAAGCGCCTACGGCACATCTTACACTACCTAAGCCACGCCCGTCTATTCTAAGGTCACGCTCCAACACATCCTACACATCCAACTCTTCCGTGTCCCCATCCCGAACACCCAGAATAACCTTCCCAGATCTGTCCCCCGCAACCCCCCTGCCGCCTGAGACCCCAGACTGGAACGTCCTTATTCGATCAATCGTGAGTGAGATGGTGCCTCAGATTGTCGACCAGATTGTTGCGAAAAACAAACTCGCCACAGAGCCTGCTTCTGCTACGATCGACCAGATGACGAGTCAGATGACAGGATTTCTCACCAGAAGAGCCTCCCAATCATTGCGCGGACGACCAAATCTCGAAACAGGTTCTATACGAGGCTCTGTACGTTCTCGTCGGATGAGTGTTGCAAGTAACGCAGAAAATAGAATCCAAATCGCTGCCGACATGGTGGCCGCTGTGGGTGTCTTAGCCACTGAAGGCTCGAAATCGGTAGCGCCCGACTTCGTGGAGAAGAAGCTGCTTGGCTTATGGAGTGAATTGTTGGAGATGGTAGATGACACTATTGAACAAGATGATAGCTTCTTTGTAAGTCTAGATCCTGTCTTGTTGCAAGAAAGACGCTAACCATACAAAGCAACTTGGAGGTGATAGCATCATTGCGATGCGCTTAGTTGGAGCTGCGAGAGAGGAAGGTCTATCAATGACCGTCGCTGATGTGTTCAAAAACCCAACCTTTGCAGATATGGCTCGAGTAAGCTTTAAGTATATTGTTTCATGATCCACGCTCATAATAATCAGGTTGTTCGCGTAGCTGGTGAGCTCATCGACGAAGTCATGTCCCGTGCTGGTGGCGAATCGATAACTGGCAAGGATACCGGTGGACCATCAAGACCTACTTATCGACTCACCAAGCAAGCATCTTCGATTTGGGATGACTACCGTTCTGTAGTTTCTGAGTACAACGTCGATGGTAAAAGCATGGCTCCCAGTACACCCCCGGCTGAACCGGAGCCAGCAAGGAATGAAACGATGTTCAAGAAATGGCAAGGCTTTGCGTCCGGTATACAGCCATCGAGGCCACAGGTACAACGCAAGTCAAGCCAGAAGTCGCAAGTTCCACAAACAATCCAGGAAGGAGTAGAAGTTACTGCACCCAAATCTATCTCACTGCTCGGAGATCCGAACGTCGATAGCGTCATCTCGAAGGTACAGGTCTTCAAAGGTGGCATCTCCGACGTTTTCCCTGTGACCGATTTTCAAGCGCTTGCAATTACCGGGACCCTAATGGAATCCAAGTGGATGCTAAACTACTTCTACCTTGACGGTAACGGGCCTCTGGATCTCCGCAAATTGAAGCAAGCTGCGTTCCGAATGGTGCAAGCTTTTGATATCCTCCGGACCGTCTTTGTTCCGTATGGCGATCGATTCCTCCAGGTAGTACTCCGGAAGCTTCAACCAGATTTCATATACCAACAAACAGACGATGACCTTGATATGTTCACTACCAAATTACGACAGAAAGACCGCGAACATGGCCCACGTCTTGGCGAAGCCTTCATTCAATTTGTTGTTGCCAAACAGAAGCAGTCCGGACGCTACCGCATTTTCATGCGACTTTCGCACGCTCAGTATGATGGTGTCTGTATGTCGAGGATTCTTGGCGCGCTTCAAGATGGCTACAACGGCCTCCCTGTCTCCTCCGCTCCCAGCTTCGGTAATTTCGTGAAGGGAATAGCCAAAACTGTTGCTGGCGCACATGACCACTGGAAAGAGATCCTGCGTGGTTCTAGTATGACCGAGATTGTGAACCGCTTCGGTCCCAGTTACCAACGTTCCGCTGGCCGCACAGTCACGCTTGAACAGACACTCACGGTACCTACTTTGTCACGTGTCAATATCACCGCTGCTACCGTTGTGAAAGCTGCATGGGCTGCAACTCTTGCACGCGTTGCAAGTAAGTCAGACATCGTCTTTGGACACGTCATTTCTGGCCGGAACGGTAATGTTGCAAACGTCGAAAGTATCGTCGGTCCTTGCCTCAACATGGTGCCTGTTCGTGTAGTGTATCGGCCAGAATGGACCGTACTAGATCTCCTTCACTATATTCAGGATCAACAAATTTCCAACATGCCATACGAGTCTCTTGGCTTCCGGGAAATTACACGACACTGCACAGACTGGCCAGATTGGACCAACTTCTCCAGTGTCCTCCAGCATGATCAGAACATCCAAGAGGAGAACCCCATGATGCAGCTAGGCGGCGTCGAGTTTAATGTTGGCGCTGTGGGCTCTCAAGAAGATTTTGCTGACTTCTCCATCCACTCAACCTCCCGCGGTGGTAGTACACTCGAAGTCACCTTGACATACTCTCCGAATAGCACCATCACTGCAGAGTTTGCTCAGAACGTCTTCGAAATGTTATGCGCAAATACAGTGGCTTTTTCGGGGGATCCGCATACACTCCTGCCCTCACCATCTGAGCTTAGTTCCCAGAGCTCGACGACCATCAACTCCGATAAAATGCGGATCAAGGCAGCAGAGAAGCAACCAGTCGCCCTACCAACCGATACCGGCCTCTCTAAGCATGAGATCAACACCCTTGCAACTACACTCCGCGCCGCATGGGAGCAGATCTTGCATGACGAGCACGGCTCTCCAACACCAAGTGAACTAAGTTCCGACTTTTTCCAACTTGGTGGAGACATCATGGGTTTAGCCCAGGTTGCCTCTATTCTTGATCATGAGGGCTTTAGGGTTCGGGTCGAGGACCTGATCGATAAGAGTGTGTTTGTGGAGCAGGTGAGCTTGCTGGCTGTGGAGAGAAAGAAACAGATTGAAAAGGAGAGGCAGAGTCCCTGGGGTGAAAAGGTGAAGTCAAAAACTGCGGAGAGAGTGAAGACTGAGAGAACGGGAAGTGGATTTGGCGCTTTCGCAAGGAAGATGGGGTTTAAGGGTAAGGAGAGTGCGAAGGCTTGAGAATCATCTGAGGAAAATGATCTCTTCGCGCTAGCGGTTTCCTTCATAACATATGGCTGGCGTTGCTGGTGAGCGGGCGCTAAGCCTTTATGTTCTTTCATTCACGGTTGCTCTGATGCTGTATTGGTTGGTTGGCGCCGCTGGTTAGCGGGCGCATGGGTGACTTTTTCTCTGGCGTTGAGCCACACTTGCATGATGGCCCTATTTCATGAGCACATATAGATTTCCTCCTTATTATCTAGCCACTCTCACTTTCATCCAACTTGCGCTTTCTTCTCTGAATAACCTTCCCCTCGAAGTCAAGAGCCCACCGCCGATCTGGTACTGTATCTCCAAACTCTGTATTGCTCTTGTCTTCGAACCTAGTAGGGAGCTCTCCAACAAACATCGGAAACACATATTTACTATTCCCGCAAAGAGGGCAAGCGAAAACCTCTGCCATCCACGCAAACGCCTCGGTATGGCATTCGCTGCATATCATTAGTTCAATCTCGCTAAGGTAGTAGCCATAGTAGGACATGATAATTATAGTTTCGTAATTTTAATCGATGGGTATGGTAAGCATTGTATGAAAAGGAAAGGCATCCATATTTAAGTGATTATGGCATTTTTCTAGTGTGCTTGTTGAAAGGCGGGTCCAGTTGGAGATTTCTAATTCATGCCGTATGCCGCAGATGCAACACTAGCTCACCGACACTTCACATTGCTGCTTCCGGGTCGGAATTCAGGCGTTGATGTAGGTATCAAACGCTATAGGTGAATAGTGTCCGACGCGGGGTCTCATGTCAATAGTGTGACAGCTAGGGGAAAAGATCTCAACCATTCCATTTCAAGCCCATTCGCGATTTGAGGTAGTGCAATAAACCCCTTGGGTGCTACTAGGAGGCCGTTATATATCGAGCGCGTAACTTTCATTGTCAATGAGGAAGGCTCCACTATTGATTGTTCTGCCAAGAACATAAAGTTAATTGAGGATGTTAACTGAATATGGGTTTGACCTCGCTGACCTGAAGTTAGCTCGGCTCACCATGAGATTAGCTAGCTAGACCTGAGACTTCTCTCCCATTACAGCCGAGGTCCAACCTAGAGCTGGAAAATACGAGACCGGAAAAGAAATCCAAATCTCACTCAGACCTGAGTAAACTGTAGAGGCGGTGATTGCGATAATACTACATATACCGCAAGGATGATTAGGCATGTTACTGTAACATAAGTCGAAGATGTTACCTGACCATGGTCGCCGAGATCAGTCCCATGAGCAGGTGGCATACCGACACCTGTTTGATTATTGTAAATGTACTTGAATAGATTACGAAGTGCCTAGCACGTATTTATTACAGGGCCATAAGTGTAGAAGTTACCTGACCATGACTAGCACTGACCTGACCATGAATAAAGTTAACCTGACCATGGCTAAAGCTGACCTGACCATGAGGCGTGATGTCTCATGTATATCATATCCTATACAGGCTAGCGCCGTGGTCAGCCGAGGTCAAACCCATGGTAAGGTGACCTGCTGCCCGGTTAAACATGAAGAGCCTCATGCGATATGCCTGCATACTGACACGCCCTTCTAGGAGCTTTACTACGTTACTTCTACGCGATGTCTCGTGCGCGAATTAATCCCGATATGAGCAGACGATCAATCCCCCTCTTTTGTTGTAATGGGTGCGACTTATTGCACGTTTATTGTACATAAGCCACTCTGACATTCATATCTCTTCATTTTGTGCCCACTTGAAAATCGTACTCTACAACGAATACTCCGACATGAAGCGCGCTCTTTCCATAACTAGGAAAGGCAGTCACCAGTACTCCCACCATCAGCTAGCTACGCAGTGCCAGCTGACCCAAGGTCACGAATCAGCTCTTCAATTGGTGTCAGACAGGGTTGATTGGTGTCCGTATCCCCCGCACAGATCGCCGGGCTGGAAATAGCGGACCAATGACTTTAGCCGCCACCAGGAAACAGGAGGAAAACCTCGTTTCTGCTCACCATATGGGCGTATTTTACATGCTACTTTCCCCGAAATATGTTCGCGGAGATGATATGGTTGCCTTGTATACGCTAGGTCACATCGTCGTATGCGACACTCCGAAGTATAAAGCGAGCTGGTAGTCGTGCGGGAAAGTGAACTTGGCAAAGCAAACAGTAATACAATAATTGCAAGTGTTCGCGTTACGTCACTCGCTGCAAAATCAAGATGCTCTTTAATACTTACGCTCTTGTCTGCCTCTCTTTCCTTGTCGGCGTTCAAGCCGTTGGTCGCGCCATTGTAACAAATCAATGCGACGAGCCCATCTACCTCTGGTCGGTCGGTGGCTCCATCAGCGCGCAGAACACCATCGCGAAGGACACCTCCTACAGTGAGACTTTCCATCGCGACCCAGCATCCGGGGGTATCGCGCTCAAAATCAGCCCCCTTGAAGGCGGAATTTTCAAGCCAAATGCTAGCCAGACGATTTTCTCATACAACCTCGATGTCAATCAAATCTGGTACGACATGAGCGACGTTTTTGGTGATGGATTTGCCGGGCGTACCCTGTCAATCAAGCCGACAGACTCAAGCTGCGATGCGATTGCTTGGGGGTCTGGCAAACCGCCTGCAGGAAGCCAGGTCAAGAACTGTCAAGCGAGCACGGATTTGGAGTTGACGTTCTGCACGAACCATTGCTTGCCGAGTTGGTGTACGTAAATTTCGATTCAGATCTGATATTTGTGTCATGCTAATAGGTGTTATAGATCCGTGTGGAAACAATGCTCCAAATGATCGAAGGGTTTGTTGCACGCATTGCATTGGAAGCCATCACTGTGTTGCGCCACTATAAAACGTTCATGGGCGTGTGGCAACGTGAAATATATCCAATTTAATGGAAGGAAGGCGTCAGCGGCAAGTAATTACATAGTCTTAAAGTCATAAGTAGAGAGATCAATATTATTTCAAACTTTGAGTACTACTCCTCATTCACAGAGGATATGTATACCTCTTACCATTCTGTTAAAGCAGTAATTTTAAAATTACTCACCAAGTAGAACTGACGTGATCTAATGTTGAGGAGTGACGCCAAGTTACAATTTGGGATCTACGCTTTGGGGCTGAAAAAGGCAGCGGCAAGCAAATATGTAATCTACAGTGTATATTTTCTTTGCATATATTATCAGCTCTCCACCTCGAGTACACGGTAGGACGCCTCGCCAAACTCATGCTGATCGATCCCAGCTTTTCAGGCGTCTTGAAATCTTCTGATGGAGGGTGCATTCCAATGTCTCATCCATCTATCGCACCCCCTCAAGCACATGATTATATGGCACTTGAAGGAAGTGGCACAAATCGTTTGCGTCTGGGTCCAGAGGTGTCCTCATTAACGCCTTATAATGTTGGTTCCACGCGTCTATGCCCTCTGGGCGCGGTGGTCCTTCCAACTTAAGGAAGAACATCTCCAAGCTAATGTCCCAATCCCTCCAACTCTCCAACAACTCTAATTTATGTTTAGCTTGGTTGGAGGTATCGCTAAAACGAGACCAGTACCTCTCCGTGCTATCCGATTTCGAGTAGTTTTGGAACGCCTGAAGTGTGACTTTGAAGAAGAGCCGAATCGTGCGCAGTAATGGGAACGCGTTCTGCTGATTACGAAGCTTTTCAAGCCATTCGTATATAGATCCACACTCAGATGTGAAATCTTCAACGTAGATTTGGAGTGAGCGTAAGCTGTTGGGTAGCACATCGATCGGATCCGAAGGTTCATAAAGCGGAACTAGCGCATGGGCCCTTGATAGGAAGATGATATGGTCTGCTGATACTGAGAGCTGTCTCAAGTTCTGGAACTTCCGGAATCCAAGACGGTTTAACATGCCTCCGTAGGAAGTATCGACCACCTCCAAAGTCAGCAACTTTGGAGCAAAGGTATTGATTATCAAAGTTCGCCACTGAGGGATATTGCTGGAAGCGGTAGGCTGATAACCAAATATACGGAATCGGACTGGAATTCGTTGCTCGACGCACTTAGAGAAGAGTATACACTCGTTGATACAGTGATCTGATATGGACAGATGCTCTAATCTGGGACGAAGCAGAATCAAGATCGCTAAACAAGCAGATGTTCGTGATTCAGCACCTCTCGAGAAGTCTTTGATCCAATCTAGCCCGTAGCCTAGCCCACATGTCTTGATCATGACTTCCCCATAGGCTTGGGCGAAGTCGTCGCTGGTAGGGTACCAGATGTCGTCTGACCTATACCCCCTCCCTAAGAGATCAAGGTGACTCGGGAGTTTATGGATATGCTCGGGGTGTTCGAAAAGCAGTTCAAGGTTTCGGCACACTGCGTCCGGAGTGAGAATCGCGTTGCAAATGAGAATCTCTTGCGCCACGCCCCGGAAACGATGACAAGTGAGAGCGAGATTGCGGAGGTCCTTATTTCGGCTTCTACCATCCAGGTTCATCGCTATCGTGAGAAGGAGCTCATCTGGGAGCTGTAGGAGTTTGGGTGGCCCAATATTCGGTGGCGGCGCTGGTACAGCGTTGTTAAATGCTTCCCCAAAGCCATCTTCCGCGCGATGTGTGATAGTCGAGTGCTTGTCGCTCATCATGAGTGCTTGTGGTGAGCCAGGCTAGAGGTGGATGTTGAGATCAGGTTGAGGCGGGGTGAGTAGAATCACTTGTGAAGAAGGGTTTATGCATTCGGGGAGGTAGTCTGTGCGTTACCCACAACGAAGCAAGTGTAAGATAAAAAGTAGCGCAAACGGCTCGGGCTACACGCGCTCTACTTCCATATCTCACGCAAGGTTTTGTTTTGATCGCGGAAACCACAATCAACCAGACGCGGAAGGCCCATAATACTTCGAATATACGAACCTTCCATCGTGATGGGCATCCTGAGCGTCCCCGAAGAGCTCTTGCTTAATATTGCGCTATACGTCGATTGCCGCGACCTACGAAACCTCTCTCTCACCTGCCACCGTCTTCGTCCCGTCGCGCTGGTAACCTTGATTCGGAAAACCGTCGTATCACCAATAAACATCTGGAAGCTAGTCGAGCTCTTACAAATTCGCCCAGGCCTAGCCAAGACTCTCACTCACCTGCGCCTTGGGCCGATAAGCCAAAAGCTACATGATGCGATGGCTAAGACTCCTAGATCAAGTGCCTGCTGGGATATGTTTTTCAAGCACTACCCAAACGTCAGCAAAACGACGACATGGAGAAAAGAGATCCGAGACGACGGCTTCTTTTCGGCTGGGGTGGCTGTTCTTATTGCTCTTGCGCCAGGTCTCAAAGCCATCTCCATGGGTACCAACTCGACAGAGTGGTTTGGGCTGTTTTCCGCATACACACGTAACGAATGTGCATCCGTAACAGTGCGCTCGCAGCTCGCAGCACGATTGGAGGTGCTTCAAGTCATGGACGAAGACTCAGTATATACGGGCGGTCCTCTCCGCGTATGGCCCACAAATGATATCAACAGTAATACGTACTTTGGGTCTCAACATTTTCGAAGCTTAGGCAGCTTGAAATCCCCTACTGGATGATCGCCTACAACAAGTGTGCGCCTGGGATTTCGGACCCTCTTCTCGTGCTTCCTGCGTCTCTCGAATCAATACGAATGGTCAATGTCTTTACCGGAAGCCTATTTCATAGCTCCTCTTGGATTGATAAGCTGATAGGAAGCCCAAAGGAGTTGCCGAAGTTGCACCACGTCGAGCTACAGTTCAGATGCAACATGTGGCAAACTGCCTGGCAGATGCGGTCCCATCGACAGAGTCTTGCTACGTTGCGCAGCTGGGAAGCTTCAAGAATCCTATTCACTACGTCTTTCATTACCCTCAACCTGACGCAGGAACCGGTCGGCGGAGAGGAGGCGTCAACGCAATACGAGACAGGATGCCTTGGGAATGCCATCCAGACATGCTTCGGCTCTTACGAAGAGCTATGCAAGATACCAGAGGCGTTGGAAGCGCTACGGCGAATAAGACATGTGTGCGTTAGCTCACATCGTTATGGCCATTGACAAGGCAATGGCATTTGTAGACGTGGAAATCGAGTTCCGGAAGCCGTTGATGAAACTTGGTAGGGAAGCAAAACTGCAAGGCACGTTGAAGCCAGGAACACACAGAGAGGAGTTCAATTAGATCGAAGAAGTCAAATAAGCCTTGTAAATACTTCCCTACCGTGAAGACGCAGTATATGCTGCAAAAGCACAACCAATAAGGAATCACCAAGTCTAATCTCGTACATTCTGTCGATAAAACGTTGCTACCAGCTCATGCGCAAAGGAGATCCTTAATCTTAAGATGCGAAAAGTGGTCGTTAAGGTGTTCAATATGAGAGACGTAGAAGTTCGAAAGTTCGCTCCCTCGCCAAAACCCACAAGCAAGCAAAACATGACGTCACGGCCCTTCCCGACCACCACTACGCGACAATTGCCCACGCCTTATCCACCCACTCATCCTACGCACAATAGGCCCAAATCTAGACTTTTCAACCCTACCCTCATACCCCAAAACCACCTCAAGGTCTAGAATCTACCCCCGTCAGCCTTGTCCATGACATCACAACTCCGGGGGCTGTGCGGGAGGCGCGCGCGTTTCAGCTGAACGAGGCGCAACAGCACCACCTCTCGTAAAACGTCACAATCCATACCGACAACACAACCCGACGCGGTGAGATGAGATACAGGGATGCGCGGTGGCATGGTTGATCCAGAGGTGGTGGGCGCTGGAGGTCTGGACCGCGTCGCGATGGGCGTGATATGACGTTCTGCTGGTTCTTTGCGCCTTCTTTTGGAGTTTCGCAGGATCGCTGCGCGCAAGGCAGCTATTATTGCGGTGAGGTGAGCTCGGCCTGCACGTATGAGGAGGGTTTGAGAGGGCTTGGGGAATATGGGATCGCGATCGAAGGGTTCTGGACTTTCGGCGAATCCTTCCTTTACTTGTGTCTATGGTTTGTATGTGTGGACGAGGTTCGAGGTAGGTGTATAAGAGTAAGAGCATCCCTTCTTGATGTTGCTAGAATAGCAATTTCAGCACCATAATCATACAATAGATTTCGAGACACCAGTCTATACGCATCTTAGCATACGGATCCATTTTAGAAGGATGCAGCTACCTACTCACATAGCTATTGAGCGAAGCAACAAAGGCACCACAGTACCCACCTCTATCATCACCACGTCTTCCGACCTGAGAATTACGATGACTATCCAAACGAAGTCAAAGCGACACGCGAAAAAACACTGTGCTATCGAGCGCCCAGACGGGGTAATCATCGAATCTCCTCGCTACAAAGCCACCAGCGCAGCACCAAGGCAAGAGCTCAAGTTTCAAGCAAAGCCATATACTTTGAACATATCCTCGACCTCATCGAAACCGAAAGAGGCGTTGAAATGTACCAGGGCATTGGACCGGGACCTGGCTAATATCCGCACCCACTTTATGGATTGCGGGAGGGATGGATACAATGCCCCAGTAGACTGCGGAAGAGGAGGGTATACCGGCCGTTCAATCCTCAAACGGATTGCCAGCAGCCGCGCAATTGCACCTTGCCGCCAATGCAACGTTTCCTCACTGAAGCTGGACCGTGGACGGCCTACGAGATAAGAGAAAGCTGAAGAATTGTTTGATATCGAGAGAACCTGCGAAACTTGAGCTACTGTGAAGAGAATAAGGACTATATCATAACTGCAAGGGGATAGCTTCACCAATTGCAGCGCTCCTGTCTTGTGCGGGCAGTCACTCATTGGGAGAAAGAGTGAGCTGTCCATCTGGACACGCTGGATGGCCGCAGGAAGGCCGAACCGTTGTCGCTGTTATCAGTGCTGCGTTTTTGGATTGACGAGTGGCATTGCTGTGAAGGGAACGAATGCTAGGTAAGGAGGGTAACAGACTGTAGAGGGTCTAGAGGTACGTATAAAGTCTTGTTCAGGATAACAAAAGATTTCTGGGGTTTCAGCTGAGTAGATGCAAAAGTTGTGTCGTGTCTTCATTACGCAAAAATAAATTTGCAGCTTTTTATATCCATCTTCTACTTCCCTTCACTTGCAATATTTCTGAGCTGACCTGAGACATCGTAGTCACAAGAATAGACATGGGGTGAGTGACACCACACATCGTCTTACCTACTAAGCAGATTTCCTGAATACCTAATGCCTGCGTGCCTACCCAGCATGTCGTCACCTAGCGCCTTGGCGAAATGTGTTGCCTCCTACCACGGTACCCCACCACATCTAATCCCTCGGGTGATCCTCAGCACAAAGATACTCCCTAGAATCATCTTGGTGACTGCCTGGTACCAATTTTAATTTTCTCCAGCCGCTTTCACCAGACCGTTTCACTCGAGCGTTTGTCGCGCGTACCGTAGTTGCGGAGTCCGTGACCAACGGAGCGAACTCGCGATGCATTAAGCTGGCGATCACTACAACGATACAATAACTACTTGATTGCCTCAACCCAGCGATATAGCACCCGAAATCAACCTCCCGACTGCGCCGTCCGCAATCGATATCCGCTATGGTGCCCTCAACGACGTCTCCGCAATCTCAGGTTTCTGGCACCAAAAAGAAGCGCCTCGCAAGCCCAAGGCGTGAACCAAACGCTATGAATTCTCCACCTTCTGGAATGGCGCCTGAACTCTTTCGACAGGAGACTCTAGACGTCAGACATAACTATGCATTACCCCATCGTCTGCTACATGGCGAAATCTCTCGGAGTCCAAAATCTGGTTTAATCGATCTACCATTCGAGTTATTGTATGCTATAGCCAAAGGCCTATGCGGTACCAACGATATACTCAACCTCGCGAGGGTCAACAAAAATGTTAGCCGTGTCACTCGGGAGGCTTTGATCAAGGAACTCGTAATCCCAAGGAACCACATCAAGAAACTCCTCGAGACGCTGATAAAACACCCTGGGCTCATTGAGAAGGTCAACAGCGTAAACTTCAGAGATTACGGATGTGGCCACCACACTGAATGCCTTTGTTTAGGCCTGCCAAACTTCGATCCGAATACCTTGAAGTTCTTAGGGAAATCTATTGCAGTCAGCACGAGAGGCGATGTCAACTGGAATGAAATTCGACAAGGCAAGCGTAGCTCAGGCCCAGTCTGGCGTAAGAGTAACGCTTTCTTTATGGACATAGTGATATCGTTGTGTCCAAACATTAAATCGATAACACTTGAACTCCCAGAGGCGAGGGCGTTCGACACTGGTAACCCACCACGTCCAGTCAATCTAGCCCCTGCCAAACTGCCTGCTCTAAATGAAGAGTTGTTACCCGTTACCCCATTCCAAGGTCCAGCCCTCCGCTTAATGCAGAAGAATCTTGAAGTGCTCATCATTCTAGAAAACTCACGGTGGAAAGGCCCCGCCAAGACTGAGATGTTGAGATCTCCTCATGATCTGCCATGGAGAAATATGGGAAGGCATACTATCACACTGCCCGGGTTCGCGAAGCTGAAACGCTTAGATTTGCCCATGGATGCGCTTGGTCTGCCACTGAGCATCCGATTCCTAGGCCCAATAAGCCCTGCTCTATGTGCAGAGGCTGCTACCAAAGATTCCGGCAAGAGTCATGAGGATATCGCCTTCCATCGAGCCCATTCGCCTTTCAAAATCCTTCCAAATACTTTGACACATCTACACCTCCGGTCCTGCGGCCGACAAACGTTCGCTCTCTTGCAGAAAGTCAATGAAATTCCAGTACAGAGGCTGAATATCGTGTGCATTGAGCTCTTCTTCAAAACCCGACCTCGAACTAGCATCGCTCAATGCTACGTGGCTGACGAGGGAAAACTCAACTACCCTTTGATCCTCACTGAGCTAGCCGATAAAGGCGTCAAAGTCGCCTTCTACACTGGACCGACTGAGAGGCTCTTCGATATGCATAAAGAGCTTGTGGGACTATCTTACTTGTCGCCCCTTGAAGCATGGCGTTTTGCCCTATCGGGTAGGCAATTTTCGGAGCTAGACACAAAAGCGAGCATGCGGCGCCGCTCATCGATTCTAAGCAGCCAACTGTTCATGAAGCATTGTCATGATTACTTCAGACTTATGAATACACCTACATTTGACGGTTCGTGTTGGGCATCCGTTGTTTTCTTCCACGGCATTCGAAACACAAAGTGGGACCCAAACATCATGCCTCGTGGCTCGAAGGTTCACAAACTCAAATTAGATCAGTGGGGTTCTAGACTTCTCGGCAAGCAAGAAGTAGTACGGCGACTTCAAACTTTGCCAGGTACGTATATTATAACATGCAAATAGCTGACACGGACTGATAGCAACGTAGACTTAGCTCAGTTCGAGTTCAACTTCCAAATCACGGTCAAGTTAGAGGTTGCGCCTAGCAACATACCGTTTCGAGGGAAAATTCTCGTCATTCCGAGGGATCCTCTTATAGTCATCAAGAAAGGCTCCAGCGCAGTGAAAAGTCGAAGAACGACCCGAAACGTGGTAGGCGGACCGACAATCGCATGAAAAAGTCAAACAAGGAATCTGATCAGACCCTAAAGCAGCATGTGGCAAAGCTACGCCTAGCAGACAACGTCGAAATGAGCGCCCTCCGCCACACTTTAGGTTACGAGCACTCAAAGTTCGATGATAGATTGTGGTCGTGCTTCAACTGGAAATTTTGGCTCCGACCGCATCGGAGTGTGTGGGGCCAGAACGATAGCCTTTGATTTCTGGATCCTGCCTGTGCGGTGCTGATAAAACACAGTATGGAAGGCACACATTCAGTGAGAGGCTATACGAACAATTTATGCTGACCAGCATACTCAAAACGCATGTCAATTTGCGGACTAGCCGTCATACTTTAGAGTGCTAGGGGCATCTCGTGGGGCAGGTCAAGACTACGCCATGTCTAGTCGAGCGAAATTGAGATGGTCACGAGCGTGTGTTCTATATCTAGTATATGATTCATAAAATCCCAAAGCATTATGTTGCTATAGATTGATTGCATGCAAGACCCTGACGTAAACGTGAACCACGGTGCCCTGCTCGCTTGAACTGAGCACATACATCTTACGGGAAACTCCATAATTTAGTAATGTGTAAGCTTGGTATATTAATAAGAGTTTGCAGTGGGTTCTAAGCTAAATCACATACCTTTCAATTGTAAGGTCCCATGATGGAGTGAATGCCTTGCCTCACGTGACAACGCGCGGCGCTCGAGCCACTGCGTCCGTTTGCATGCGACCCAACTCACCATGCCTGAAGGTTCTCAAACCTAAGGCTTACTGAAAACTTATGCCTGTGCCTTCCTTGCTTCAAGGCAATTGTATAACATCTGTTGCCTACCCACCTAGTTTAGCCTAACTGATCGCCTCGCCATAGCACATCCTCAGCCCACAATGTTTCGACCCCCGACTACTATTGAAAGCCTCCCCGACGAGCTCCTCCTCAATATTTGCGCCCAGTTCACAGACTTGAACCGAAACAGAGACTTGGCAAGCCTCGCACTTATATCGCAGAGATGGCGTCCTATCGCGCAGGAGTGGCTCCTCAAAGAGCCGCAGTTCAACCTAACGTATATAGACCAGTACATATGGGGCCTTGGGCATCACCCGCATCTCCAAGGCCAAGTGCGCAGTCTGGAGATCTGGAGCAAGAGTGAGGACAGGATACAGCGCGATGAGTACGGCAGGTCTATAAAAGTGTACAAGGCGATCAAAGCACCTAAAAGATTGCGGCGGCGCGAGGGCTTGATGGAGAGATGCGCCGCGGTCGTAGCCCACTTTGCACAGGGGAAAGAGCAGGAGGATCAATGGCTCGATGCACTGCGTGACGATGTCGTCCCCGCGCTCTTCGGCGTGCTACTTTGCATCCTGCCGAACTTAGAGGAACTTAAGCTTGGTAGCGCGTGGCTTATGGATTTCCCACTATTCAGCATTATACGATCTAGGGAAGCTATAGCGCGCTTCACCCTACCCATAGATTGGAAACACGACTTCCTTACCGGTGCGCTCACAGCTGTGCTACCACGCTTGCGGTATCTAGAAGTGCCGACGGATATGACATCGATCTACTTCCCCTCCCGCATAACGTCACTCTTTGACTTTCGGGCATTTACTGGACTGAAAGAACTCGGTATTACGATGAAGGCGCTCAGTGGCTTTGGAATCGCTATGCGTGCGCCACCAGACCCGAAAGATATCTTTCCAGCAACACTGGAAGTGCTGCGAATCAGCGAGGCGAGCGATGCTACTGCAAACGTCCTTAATGAGCTGTGTCTTGCGAAAAAGGCGTCGCATTTCCCGTCGCTCCGTCGGGTTGAAGTATACCACCTCGACAGCACCAAGTGGACGAAGACGACCGCTCGACTTAATCACTCTCCTCACCCAATCGAAGATGTACGGGTCATGTTCAAAGATGCGGGCCTTGAATTGTACTTGTATTTTCCGCCCTGGGGATTGCGAACGTGGGAGTCTGGCGGTACGCCCTGGAGATTGAAAAAAGAACTGGATGCATTACGGCGGGCTGAAAGCTGGTGTTATCTTAAGGGCATGGGCGCTTTTGGCGTGGTCGAAGTTCAGTTCCCGTATTTTGAGGCGGAGTGGGATAGCGATGGCGATGCAGTCATGATTTAGCTAACACGTAAGATCTGGGGGAACGCTGTGGACGATGCTTTACTGGGCTTCTGATATGACGAATCAGAGTCAACTAATAGTCGAGAAATTGCGTAGTGTATAATTTTTAATATAAGTTCAAGACACGTCATGATGGAAGGCAGATCGCAACGATGGAATATGTTCAGTTTTCACCCCCACACAAACATATGAAAGTTGGAAATCAATCACAAACAACTGTGAGATCTAAGCAGTGACTCTGCCAATGTCTCGCGTAGAGGATCACGGGGTGTTGTCACATGACATAAGTGAAAGTCTAAACAAGTAACTGGAGTGGTGTGTTTCACTTTCACGTCGAATGTGGTGCTCTTGCATCTATATAATCCGGCGATCCATTAAATCTCCCCATCATCAAACTAACTCAACTCGACCACCCTCAATCATCAATCGCTGTAGCGCTGAATCCAAGCAAATTTCACCGACACGGAGAAAGCCAATATGGCGCTACACACAGCAGCCGATGACGCTGCTGTACTCTTTCGATCCCTCGGTCTCTACCGGTCACCCCAGATTTGCTTTAGCGACCGAACAGCAGCTGCACCTAAGACAACCGGCGATATCGGCCCCTCTCTCTTAAAGCTACCCAACGAACTCCTCTGTCAAATTGCAGGACACCTCGTGTCAACAGAGAACATCTGCAGGAAAGATGGCTATCGCGCCTTATATGAAAGGAAAAACAACCGAGACCTAGAGACGACGGACTTACTCCGAATTCATTTGTGGAGCATCCAAGATCTTCTCAACCTCGGCCTCACATGCAAGCGGCTGGCACCTGTTGCGCAGGATATTCTCTACCGAGATATCTTCCTCCCAAAACCTCGGCGGATGTCAGTACCTGGAGATCGAGGCGCGTCGTCATTGGTATGCTTCTTACGTACCATCATGCGACGCCCCGAGCTAGGAGCTCACGTACGGTATCTTGCAGTATGGTTTAAGAAGGGCAAGCGATTGCGCTCTTCCAAAACTGCAAATGATGACGCCGTTTGTTCCTGTGCAAGCTGTCTACAGAAGCTCACCGACCTCGTGGATACCCTGCGCCTATCAAGAGAAGCAAAGATGTTGTGGCTAAAGGATCTCACGCGTCCCACTGAAGCTACCATTTGCAGTCTCATTATAGCTTCACTGCCAAAGCTCCAAGCTCTAGAGCTCCATGCGAGGCCTCTGGCAGATGAGAAGCAGGTCCGTAGACTAAAATATCGCTCAACAAAGATCGAAACCAAGCATGATAACACGGAGGTTTTGCGTCTAAGTCAGGGCCTGGCTGCCACTCAAGTCAAGAGCTTAACGCTATCAACCGGGCTGAACGGTCTAGCTGTCGCCCGCCAACCCAGCTTGACCTCACTCACGCTAGACTACACTGGCCCACACCAATTCGTTTCCATACGCAAGGGCTGTTTCCTTAACGTAACCAATCTCAACATCCGGTGTCGCCAAAACGAATTCGAGTCAATGGCCGGTCACGACCCCCACTACCGATCCAGCTTCCGTGCAAAGCTAGAAATTCTTCTGCGTGGGTTGCCTCGCATTCGCGTGCTAGAGTTTGAGTCGGGCGCGGCTGCTTCGCAATGCGAGATTCCGCCTTCTGTGGAACTCATTCGTTTTCGAGGGGCGGAGTGGGATGCCTTGCAATGGGTTCACTTCTACCTGCGGGAAAAAGAAGTCAGTGTGATACCGAGGCGCATTGAGTTGCACTGCAGTAAGAAATCGAGGGATGAGGTTAGATGGATGCAATTTGATAAGTGGGTGAGGAATACGGGTGTCCAAGTCATGATTATGTGGCGGGGGGATATTCAAGCGGTGTTTGAATGAAGATGGAGATGTAATGGTGTCTCGGTGCGGATTTGGTCTGTTCTATCTTTCCATTGGGTTCTTTAGTTGCTTTGCCTTACGCGTGAGGCGTGTAGTGGCTGAAGTAGAATGTGAGCAACACAATAACCCACTCACCCACCCAAGCATCTGGCGTAATCTACCTAAAGTCTCGTAGCCCTAGAATAGCCCTAGCGCCTCAGATACCAGCCTCGTTCCTTCAACTACACGCCCGACTACTCTCCTAACTCTTCCTTGACACTGAAGTCGAACATCAGATCCTAAGACTAACACATTACTCTTGAACCACGGCCATTCGTTGAAAGAGGTCAAATCAGTTTGAGTTGCGATAAGAAGAGGCGAGACGAACTCCGGTGTCAAAAGGCCTGCTGCCAAAGAAGACATCTCCAACGATATTCGCAACTCTACAACCCTTCACATACACTGGGAGACTAGACGAGAACCACAAAATTACCCACAAGTATCCGACCAGTCTTCTGAAACGGAGCTCACTCTCTCCCGGCACCTTCTCCGCACCTCTTGATTGTATCCAGAGCCAGCGGACGAATGTCTCAAGAGTATAAGCGACAGGCTGCGACATGAAGAAGACAAATTCTCCCATATCCCTCCGTGTAACCATGAACATCTGGAATTGATGTACTAGACAGCTCACGAAAAAAGATATGTAAATCTGCGAAAGCCAAGAGCCTAGACTGCCTTTGGGGAAACCGATGAAGCGAGTAATTCGAATAGCTGGCTGTGAGACTATCTAAATATTGTTATCGCGTCAGTGAAAGGTTCCGAACATAGTCATAGAAAGTTCATGGTCTGATGAGTGAGGGCCAGAATACCTTTCGCATCATCTGGTGGTACACTACACTCCACATCTGTCTCACAGACCACGCGTCTCGGATACTCCCCATGAGCGGCGGCCACTGCGAGGTGTTGCAAATTCCTAGTGCAACCGATACAGCGGCAAGCAGGCTGTAGAAGCAGTTCAGCCGATCCCAGACCCAAATTGCGCCTGACCAGCCAATGAGCGCGTTCACAAACACCAGTTTCGCGCGCGAATTTGATGATGCAAGGCGCTGCTCCATACTAGAGCTGTACCCTAAGATCACAAGCATAGCCGCAGAGCGTATGTACGCTAGCAGCATTTTGCCAACATGCTTCCGTACGTACGCCCATTTCGGTAGATGCTGATTAGCATCCGCTGGAACGTTCTTGACTTGCCAATTCCAGCCTATGCCACGGTGCGACGGAATCATCAACGAGCAGGCCCATGCAAACCGCTCCCACAGTGTTTTCATATCATCTCGCTGATCATTCACTCCTGTCTCTTTCTTGACTTCGTCTGCATTGCCCACATATCTAGGTGCGTTTGGCCCATCCTTTGGTGTCAAGATGGCAAATTCAAGGAACCAGAATGGTATTGCGATGAAAGGAGAGCTATTGTAGTAATTCGCGGATGGGTCGCCAAACGTATAGCACGGTGCGCGGATGCATAACGCTAGAAGGATTGGAAAGACCCAGAGAGCTGTTTGGCGCCGATTGCGGAAGAAAAATGGGGTTAGGGATAGGAAGAAGGTGAGTGGACCATAGAATGCAGGCATGGGTTGACGCTTGGAGAGGGGTGGGTACAGCGCTGCGATGGCTTTCATGATGCGAATTAGGGATTTCTTTGTGCCCATGCGAGTCTTGCTCGTTGAAAAGCACCTGATGAAAAAATGTTGTCGTAGGATTCGGGCAACCTGCACTAAAGGAAGAACGCATGCGACATGACGTAAGCCACCACGTGGTACCTTCACTGTTAACCTAGCCATGAATGTTAGCAAAGAATTCCTAAGAAGGCAATCAGCGAAACGTGTGCTACCTATTCAAGCGTAGGGTGGGGTGTAGACGCGACATGTGGAGTTGGGACGAGCTAAGCTAGCAGTCGACAGTTATACCAAAGCAATCAATCTCCTGAAATAGAAAGTAGAGCGCTAGTCTGCTTGAGAATAACTTGATCGGTAGTTATAATGAATTCCTAAAGGAGGAAGGACGCGAACTTGATACCTGTATTGAATGGGAATCAGATGAGGTGGGTTTCAAGCTGGGTGCAGGTAATTGCATCTTCTTGAAGACTCATGTTGTGGTCTAGTGCCTCATACTCAAACAGTCTTGAAGAGATGTAGCGGCAAATCCGATTCTTTCCGATCACCTTCGCTGATTTCATAGCTGCTAATCATGTAAGCCACCCATTGAGCATGGTGTTGCGTTCTTCTTGAGTGAATGCCCAGATGGAGCCTTCCGTTCTGTTTTTCCGATGTGGGGAGCGCTAAGCCAGTCACGGCAGTAGCGCCTAAAAAGTTCAGAAGCTGCGATGGAGACTGCAGGTTCAGAACTTGAATCTTAAGCTCCAACCTTCGACAGTCGCGATTACAGGTTTTATTTTCCAAATATGGCCATGAAACGAAAACTGAACGAGCACGATGTTCCTGAGGGACAGTCCCCGCAACCCTCGGAGCGCCGGGCGAGCGACGCCTCGCAAACAGAGCCCGCCAGCCCGCCCAAGGCCAAGCCAAAGGCCTCGAAGGCTACAGCGACCGTGGCCTCCTTCGCAGACTTTGAACTCGAGCCGCGACTGCTGAGAGGCATAAGGGACCAGAAATGGAACTCTCCGACGGCTGTTCAATCACGGGCTATACCTCTGGCACTCCAAGGCCGCGACATTCTCGCTCGTAGCGGGACTGGCACAGGAAAGACAGCCGCCTATCTCCTCCCAATCCTACATAATACGCTACGTCGAAAGGGCAAGACGTCGCTGGTACTCGTACCTACCAAAGAACTCGCACTACAAATCACAAAGGTCGCCAAAGCGCTTTCAGCGCATGTAGGGCAGGAGATCAGGATACAAAACATTGCCGGGAAGGAGTCGGAGGTGGTGACCAAGGCGAAGCTGGCAGAAAATCCTGATATTGTTATTGCAACGCCTGCTCGCGCGAGCGCGAATATCAACAATGGCGCGCTGTCGGTGAGCGAGCTGGCGCACCTGGTCGTCGACGAAGGTGACTTAGTCATGGGCTACGGCTTCAAGGAGGACCTCGATCAAATCGCGCAGAGCATCCCCAAGGGCGTGCAGATGTTCCTCATGTCCGCCACCCTTAACACCGAAGTCGAGTCGCTCGGTAGCCTGCTCTGCACCGACCCCGTTGTACTTAAGCTCGACGATACCGATAAGAACGCGCAGAAGGTGAAGCAGTACGTCATAAAGTGCGCCGAGGAGGAGAAGTTCCTGATGATATACGCCATGTTCAAGCTGCAGTTGATCAAGGGCAAGTCGATTGTCTTCGTTGGCGACACAGACCGCTCGTATCGCGTCAAGCTGTTCCTCGAGCAGTTCGGCATCAAGTCTTGCGTACTGAATTCGGAGCTACCGCTCGCATCCCGCCTACACATCGTCGACGAGTTCAACAAGAACATTTACAACATTCTGATCGCCTCGGACGAGACGGAGATTCTGGGCTCACGGCAGGAGAACGGCGAGTCGCGGAAGAAGAAGGCCAAGAAGGACAAGGAGAGCAAGGTCGATTCTGGAGTCTCCCGCGGCATCGACTTCCTCAACGTGTCCTGCGTCCTTAACTTTGACTTCCCCGCGACATACAAATCCTACTTTCACCGCATCGGCAGGACCGCGCGCGCTGGCAAGTCCGGGACCGCCATCTCCTTCATCATACCAAAGGACAAGTACCGAAAGCACAAGCCAACCTCATTTGCTGGCTGCGAGAACGACGAAGAGATACTGAAGAAGGTGGAGAAGCACCAGGAGGAGGGGCAGAAACTGGAGAACTACAATTTCGACATGAAGCGCCTTGAGCCGTTTAGGTATCGATTCGGAGACGCACTGCGGTCTGTGACGCGCATCGCTATTCGAGAAGCGCGCATCAAGGAGATTCGGTTGGAGCTCTCCAAGTCGCAGAAGCTCTCGCGCTACGTACGTCTCCCAGTATACTACCATTGAGAAGCTACCGCTAACGTTATAACAGTTTGAAGAGAACCCCGAAGCCCTCGAGCACCTTCGACACGATCAGACGCTGAACCACCCCGCACGCATACAACCACATCTGAAGCATGTGCCAGACTATCTTCTACCGGGTGGCAGGAAGGCGGCAGATGTTGGCTTTGTGGGCTTAAATATGCCAAAGGCAGATAGGAAGAAGTTCGCGAAGGGGAGAGGAAGGAAGGTTGTCAGAGGGAGGAATGGCAAGGTGGACCCGTTGAAGACATTTAATGCGAGGGGTAAGGGCAAGAAATAAATCCAAGGCCCAGCTTAGATAGGTAGGAGTAGCTATCAATGCTGCGACAGGATACGACCGAAATAACACCACGTCTCACAAATGTCTCGGATCCACCTTTTCTCCTCACTAAACGCAATTCTCAATATCTAACTGTCGATGTTCATATTCATGTTTCTGTTAGCAAGATGTACAACTCTTGACGCGGCTGAGTTTGCAGTACACGGGCAGAGGCAGAGCTTCTGCGTCGAGCATGGCACATTAGAGAACAGGTTACTAGTAGGTTCATTCGCAACTACAAGGGCATCATATACAGCAATCATTAACACACGCTTCAGATGCGACACGCGGTAGCTAAGCCTTGTCTATACCTCGCCTTCCTTTTACCAACTCCCGCTCTCGCCGTTTCTGCGTCCTCTTTGCACGCATGCTGTTGTTTGAAGAAGGCAAAGATTATGACAACGTCGACGTTAAGGGCCTTCCCTACAAGCTCATCAGAAATATAGTCATAGACACAGTGGGGCCGTCGAAGAAGTCATAGATGAGGTGAAGAAGGCCGTCTATGCACGGAAGACGATTTGGTTGTGGTTGTATGGCAGGGCAAGAGAGATAGAAACAACTGCATACCAGTTGAAATTCAGAATCTCACTCCAAGGATCCCGAGGCGTGGGATCAAGGTAGAGGGATATGGCATCATCTATACCTCGGAAGTAGCTTCAGACATTCTTCCTGGTGAAGAAAAGATCAACAAAATGGCCATTCAAGTTATGCAATGGCGAGTCGCACGAGCCCGAGTCACGCACCGAATACGATGAATCTCATCCTATCCAACACAACCTCAGAGTTCTCGAGGTTGGTACGGTTAGAAAGGAAGACATAACTAACCTAATTGGGCATGTTAGAGTAGAGTAGGCATCAAATTATTAATTAAGGTACTAGGCAACGCTTTTGGAAGTATCGGTTGATAGAGCACATATCACATTGGTTTGCACTACATATATTGATCATTACATAAACTTGGTAGAAATACTATTCGATATCACCGTTCCGGTATGTGGCACTGATTGACCTGTGTATGGGGGAATAACATGTAGCTCCCTGTTTTATAGAGGTGAGCTTACATTATGGGCTGGAAATATGAGTTTATGCTCCTTAGAAGAAGTGAGAGAGGCATTTTCATGCGGAGAATCAGAACGTGTCAAGTTATCAGTAGTAAAGCATCGTTTTCAAACCTGCACCGGCGGAGAAGCTTTTCAGCTGCAACGAAATGTAACAGCAACACCTAGCCATGGGGCTTATAATTTACCCAAATCTGAAAGGCTAGAATTTTGCCAATATACCTGATAGAAAGAAAAGTTCGTGTAAGCGTCAAGCACACATTTTCTCGACTAAAGAATCTGACGATCAACCAACCACCTAACTTGAGAGATGGTCATACCTTATCGATGCAGTGTAAATGTCGGGCTTCTAATGTATCTCAATGAACTCCACACGCGAAGGGTGTGTTTTCTATCTCAATTTGGCTGCCCATAGTCCTATAAAATGGCAGGTCAGTCGCCTAGTAAGCTATGCGGCCTACGCTGACTGTGGTAGCATGCGCAAATTCTACCTCGGGTTTTCCCCACATCGTAGAACGCATATAATGGTAAGAGATCATTACTAGGTCACTTGTTGGGTCCATTTTTCAACTTCCAATGTACGTATTATCATTACTGTAAGCAACAGAATCTCTCAATCAGAAAACACGCGTAATCTTATATGAATGAATAAGGGAAAGACCCAATCTCAGAAATACAATGTTCCTGTTATTTTAGAGTAATAAATATCTCGGCAAGCGAAGATTACTCGCAATGAAAATGAAAAAATGTGTGATTCCCCGAATCTGAAACAAATTTCGCTTGTAGACAAAGCCGGCAGTAACGATAAGAAGGTACGACTAGTATCGTTGTTTGCCAGAGACTTAATCAATTTGAATTCGTAAAGATATCCATCGTTTGATGCAAACTATACCAAATTTAGAGCAATGAAAGAAAAAGTGTAAACGTATGATAGCAATACCAAAGGAACTAATGCGTTGTGTGCCGAGAAAGAATAAAAACCCGACTGACGCGTGCAGTTCTCGCATCATAAAAGCCGTCCGGATGATATTTCGGGTCATATGCGTCTACATTATAGGTGGGATGGTAACCTTTAGGGTTGTGTCGGTAATGGTAACCATGCGGATTATGCTCCGGGTGATACGCATATGGTAAATCCTGCGGATGGAAGCCATATAGGTTGAATTCTTTGTGGTAGCTATGCTGGTTGTACTTAGAATAATAGCCGTGTGTATTTGGGTGAAGATGATGACCTAGCGAATTGTAGACGAAGTTGTAGCCCTGGGGATTGTAGTGCGGATGGTAACAGTAGGGTGGTATCCGAATGGAGGTTTCCCCGTGTGGTAACCGTGTGGATTACTCCGGGGGTGGTAGCCCTGCGGAGTATTATGCTAGTCGTATGCGTACTCGTCGTCGTCTTCTTCTTGAGGCATCTCGGCTTGAGCTGTCACTGCGGATGATTGCTTCTGGCCTTCTTCCCGCCCCTCTTCCTCCCTCCAGTTACCAATGAGCGTGGTAATGTAGGCCTCTGGAACGCAACCAATTTCTTTTACCTTGACGTTGTACTGAATGGGATGATGAATGCCATAATAGATACGAGAAGCGGGATCTAAGTTCGATTCATTTGTCGCCATGACGACAGGTAAGGATGCTTTGGTAATACCTCTTTCGCCTTGGATGAGATTAGGCTCCTGGCCCCATGAATAAGCGATACCGTGTTCTGCTGCTCTGACACCTCTCTTGGTTGTTGCATTTCCTGAATATGTAAAGATTGGGCAAGCATAGCAAAACTCACGTCTCTGACGGACTACGACGAAGCGTCGAATATTCGTGTAGACGAGATTGCCTTTCCACCTTACAGTATTGATGGAACCAGAAGTGTTGTAGTCGGTTGGGTTGCATGGAGATGCATTGACCCCTGCTGCTTCGTTCATGATGACGGAAAACACCCTCCCCTCATGGAAGAACGCTTTGGTCCTGACGAAGTATGCAGGATCGACTTCCTCATAATGAAGGGTTGACGGCCCGTCATAGGTTCCCTTAATACTGTCGCCTTCGCCCCTAGGCAATCGACGAACATGACCAACGTTGGTATTTCTATAATGAGAGACCCCCTGGGGCAAGTTATTCATCGGCAATGAAGCATCCTGAGAGTACCCCGATGCTGTGTAATTTGCGTATTGCCCTTGAGCAGCATACTCTGAAGGGGCTTGAGAGGGGTAGTATTCTGGCATGAAGCCATGGTTTTGCGGAGCCCCATAGGAGACGTTCGGCTGGAGATACGAAGCGCTCGCACCTGCACTTGATACTCCTGAATTATAAACATGCCTAACGACACATCCCGGAGTCAACAGGTTGTACGCGAGATCGCTGCGTTGTCGTACTTGAGAGTTCCTGTACAACAGTTATGTAGTATTCTTAAGTAGCACGCTCATCAAGACGTACGAGAGTAATGTTGCTGACGGATCTTGCTGGGGTTGCCAGCCAACTGGCATCCATTCCGCTGATTACAATTAGTTGTTGTCTCGGTGTATAGGTAGCAAGCACTGACAGACGTTATTCAATGTACGAAAGTATCGTTTTTGATTGGGATCCCATTGCACAATTGGCTGAGACATTGTTGGGCGGCATGCCGTACAACATGACCCGACCTCTTGTAGCTCTAGTCATTGCTACATCAACTGGGACGATTCGAATTTAAGTACCCAGTGGACGGCCACGGGCGTGCGGCTCTGCGATTTTGGAGACAGCACATACAGTGCAAAGTATGCAGCATCGTCTAATCGCGGTTCACATGCCCCAAACATAGCGTTCACAACGTGAGTGTGATTCGATGGGGCACCCGCGGTGTTGGCTGCGCCAGGCTGAGGAGGGTTGCGGACCCCAGCAGCTAGCACACGCGAGCTTTGGAATGTCACGCCGCTTTTATTCTTTGCAATCAAATTGCACTTCCGCCGGGTTCGAGGGGTGGTGCAAGTTTCTGCAAGGTGCGTTGTCTTATCTAAGAGGCTTGTCGCTAAAGTACGCATTATGTCCCTCTGTCGCCTTCGATGCTAGGCCATCTGCATCCCGATGACCTCTTACAGCCTTTCAAAGTACCCGTAGGAAATGATCATCAGCGCTCAATATCACGCGTGGGCATTCAGACGCATACTTCACCAAGCCCCAAAAGCACATTCCATCTGGTATGCAGATGGCCTTGGTATTGTTTTTAAACGATAAGGTTGACATACGGATAGTATCACGTTAGCACAATGACAGACACTACTCATATCCTGCCTTCTCTCCAAAAGTGTCGTTGAGATTGTATCCGGTCTCACATGGTCGTTCCTTTGACGTTGTAGAGGCCTTTCCTGCACGCGACCGCGAGTTCTTACCCGATCTTGCCTATCATCAAGCCAAAAAAAAGCCTCATGGAGCCTAAAGCAGGCCCAAACCATCGATCGATGTCTCAAGCTCTCTCGCAAACCAACGCACCGTTGACTTCCCTACCAAAGCCGACTGTAAATATACCCGGCCTTCCCACCACACCAGAACAGTATGAAGGATCTGTCGACCGGATCGAGGAAGAACAGGAGGCTTTGCGAGATGCTCGAGATGATCTAGTTGGATCACGTTTCCGACTCTATACCAAACGCCGAGATTTTCGGGCCCTCCAAGAGAAGGCAGAGACTGAAGCAGGCGCAGCTTTCGAACTAGTGAGACGCTATCTCTACAGCCAGGGTCTTAATCTTCCAACCCATATCGAGAATGCGATTTCAGAAGCAGCAGAGTTGAGGGATACTCTTGCAGAGCAGAGTGCTCATCTCGAGGAAGCCGAAGAGACCTACAATCTGGAAGAATGGAGGTATACGCAGAAGGAAACTAATTTTGTGGAAGGACTGTCAGGGATTTTTCCTGTGTCGAATGCATACAGCTTGCCTAGGCCACTGCTAGAAACGCGCGGTGTTGATCCAGGAAGTGTGACGCAATTTTCTTTTGGTCGTTCGAACGTACAGGATACTTCCGGTTCTCTGGAAGGACTAGAAACACCTCTTAGTTCTCTAGCGAACGGACCGAGTGTGACTACCTTAGAAGACCTTGATCAAATCCGGATATCTGAGTTGCATGAGGCTGCAGAATCTTCGAACGATTATTCAACCTCACTGCCACATCATGCCACCCCAACTCAAACTGAAGAGGCTATGCACGCTCTACCGCATCCTTACAGCGAGAACGATCTCAACTACGCACGAATCAATTGGTCTACCACTCGTAGGCGTATCGATAACTGGCTTTTCGAAATCTTGTCAAAGTCGCAGCTCCAAAAAGGGCTGCTTAAGACTTTGGTGCCAACGGATGATATTGATGACGACGCCTGGTGGCAGCTCGTCGTTGAAAATTGGAGCTCAGATAATCCGGATACTGGGTCTTTCCATACTGGAGACACTACAGCATCAGGTACAACTACTAGTCGCCATTCTATCTCGATTACTACCATGAAAAATCTATTTGAATCGCCGGTGACTCTCGACTCTGAGACAAAACCATCGCCTGTAGTCCCGCTACTTTCTGGAGATCAGATCGTTGAGACGTTGGGGATTGTCAATTTTCCGAGTACTATCGAGCTCAACGATCTCATTGATTCCTTACCCAAGCATGTCAGCTTTATGGAGCGATCTCCAAGCGCCCGTTCCATGTGCATCGAGTCTACCGTCATGGCACGTGCATTTTCGGGCAAGAGCGATTGTACATTTTCTGCCAATGAAGCTTATAACTCTTGTACATCGTTTGAAAATGGTGGTACAATCATCCGCGAGGAGCAGCCTGAGAGAGCGAGGCACAAATCTTTACCCGAACAAATGCAGCAAGGGATAACAAACATGATTGTCGACGACGAAAGGGAACCTAAATTGGGTCTTACATTCGCCTCTGATAATAATTCTCCGACGGACAGACCTCAAAGTCTGGATAAAGTTCAGTCAACAGCACCCCAAGTCCCTCCTTCCCTTTCGACGTCAACTAGGTCGCAATCCCCTGAGAGTGCACGTGGACATCTAACCACTTCACTCAGTCAATTCTATCAAATATATCCGACTCTCCAAACAATGTCGTGCACGAAACTGCCAAAATCCAGATCAAACTCTCAGGGCGCAAAGACGCAGGCCTCCCCACGCCTTTACCAACCTTACATTAGGATCGACAGCCCAGAACCCTGGAGCTTACCACTCGTTCGCCTAACCCCATTCTCAGATGTAGTCTATCATAACAATCCTCATCGAATTGAAAACCTTCCCTTCGTGTCTTTCCAGGACTCGCCATATCAAGTTCCCGAACCTTCCAAGATATCCGGATCCTCTTCACATAGTGTGTAAAGATAGACCGGCTTTTAGACTACATACGGTTCATCTTTTCTAACCTGAAATTTTCTGGAACCGCCGCAACATTTCTGGTATGGTGCTTGTATATCTCTCTTGGCTTTTGAACGGTTTCATGTTCGACGCTCCAAGGAGGTTACCTTGCTCGGCACTCTAATATGCGTGAACAGTTTAATCAGACTCGCCGGTTGGTACAATTCGTAGCGCTGGCCTCACTTTCTTATTAAGAACCCAGTGGCTTTGAGCCTTGACGATAATCCCTGCTTTTGTTCTAGGATGGCACCTTTTCGGCTCAGTCTTCTCGTTACGGCCCTCATGACTTCAATACTTCACGACAAGCCACCCAGGACATGGAAAACCTACCTATCACAGCATCATTCTTCTCCGTCTGGCCCATGCTTTTCTGGTCTGGTGCTCCAGCACTTTAGCAGCAAGACCTGGAATCTGCAGGTTAGGATGCGTTAGGAACGAACATGAATCACAATGATCCAAGGCTTAGCTGCGATGACGCGTTTGTGGAAATAGTTCAGGAGCACGCATGTGTACCAGCCAGAATGTATGAATGGATATTTGGATATTTGGATACCTACACCACTGATTCTATACATCCTTTTTGGTTTTTTGGTCTACTAGGTATGCCTACCAGGTGTATCCCTTTTGGTATGTTGCTCTGCTATCCTTTCCGTATCATATTCTCCACTTGACTCTATTGCATGAACCCCTTGATTACCCGACCGATCAGCCTATCGACTTTCGGTTTCGATGTCTACCTGTGCAACCTACGGCACGTATTGCTATTTTTGAATTAGGTCCATCACCCGAGCATCTCACGAAACGCCGCTATACTCACAATTTGCACATTCGCATACCCTGCAGTTCTGTGCGCACGCCCATTCAAATCAGACTTCGTGTTACTGTACCCGAAATCTCATTGAGCGATCATCTTCCAATCAATCTCGGTCCAATAGTTGTGTCTCAGCAAGGACACATGTGCACAACTCTCTTGCAGGGTGCCGCACGCTGCCGTAACTTTCATTGCACCACGCGCTCATCTCCTTGAAACAGAAGTCATTGGCTAAAAGGCAGGCAGACAAGTCGTGAATGGGCCATGTCGTGCAGGTGTGTCGCGTCGGCATCGCATAACTAACAGGGAGTTTCATCACTGCCCCGCATCGGTTGGTTCCTTTCGGTCGCGAGATCAGTGCCGAGAAACAGGGACGTCAGCGAAGTACGGCAGTGCATTTGGATTACCAACTTTCATGTAAGACGGAGAATCAGACGGAGAATCCTACGAGCAGTGAGAGTCGAATGGAGTCCGGCAAAGCTCAAATCCCGTGGGCATGCTCCCGTTGGCATACTCCCGTTGGGCCTTCCTTTTGCGGAATGGGAAGGGGCAGTCGGGTCGCGGTATTTTCGCCGCTTTATCGATCGGTGTTGCGGCTACTCTGGCGGGAAGCAAATAGTGCGATGCATTATTTTCCATCATATCATGATATGAAAGTATCGGCAAAATTTGATAGATTCCTGCGAACACATGTTCACAAAGCTTTGCTAGGTTTATCCCGTGCGCTAGTGGAATTTATCTGTAGAGTTCTGCCTGAGGCTCACGAGAGGGCGGCAGGGCGGAGAAAATCAGCCCCACTCCCACGCCGGCGGCACGGACTTTCAACCAATACTTCAGCCGGTGAGCTCGACTCCAGCCAGGAGCACATATTTGAAGGACTTAGAAGACTCCACTGTTTCTACAGAAGATGTCACACTCAAGAAATTATAGACCTTTTCGGCTAAACCTGCCGCAATCCATGCAACCAAGTACGAATAGGTAACAATCTGCGATCGACGTCAGATTGAGTTTAAGAAGCGGTCCTCCAGTTCGTAGATCAGTGTTCCTGCATGCTTCTTCACATTTCCCCCCTAAATATGTACTGTAATGCCTTACTTCTTAGTACCTAGCAAAGTTTATGTTTGGTTATGGGAATAATCACTCCTGTAGGCCTTTTTGCCTAAGCTACTGCGCGAGGAAGTACGTCTCTCGAGTCGGCAAAGAAATCCTCGGTTCCCAAATAAACCTGCTCGAACATGCAATGCTGATGGCTTGGCAAGGCGAACGCCTGCTCGAGCTTGGATGACAATGAAGCCTGGGCGTTTCATGTAGTCCTCCAGGCGTAAAACTGTCAGACTGTCACGTACTGCTAGATCAAGTCTGGCATGTGACGTCTAGTTACCAAGGCGATAGATAAGCCTGCCTCAGGCTGCAGCTTGCACAACACATAAGACTTGACACCATATACACCGGCACGCTGTTTTAACTTTACCAAGCCACCCGCATGTTATAGCTGAACGTGGCTACCTTGTTTCTATCCCCCTTCATCTCGTCACCAAGCGCCGACTCGTCTCAATCACGTTTTGAACCAATTGCGGACTCTACCCCGACTGTGGCCCTTCGTGGTGGTCGAGGCATTCAACCGAGCGCCCTGATACCGATCCCATGAAACCATGTAACATCTGCTATAGGTCGCAACGGCTTCTAAAGAGTCTTACTCCCAATCACGATTCATTGAGTCGTGCCGCTGCCTTAATTGGCCTGTCAATTATCTTCCTAGTCACGGACGAGGATGTCCGTCCGAGGCGAGTCTGTGCCGTATGCCAGCGTGCTATCAGTGCTGTCACTGTATTGGCTTCAGGCGTATGGTATGCGTGTCTATCGAAACGATCAAGTGAGCTGATCGCGCCAACTTGGTGTAGGTAGGAAGACAGCGGCGCGTGAATCCGGACGTATGAGACCGCGGCCAGATTCTCGCAATCAAATTATGACACGATGTGGGCGTCCGCGGAGCACAGCTTCTTAAGGAGGTGATTTGGCAGGGTACAACTTGTCACACGCACGAATCGTATCGGAATCTTGAGTGGGGTACGATTGATGGATGATCTCATGCAGCCGCCTTTTCTCACAACCTTGACTCTACTTGTGTGCAGACACGGCAGTGTCGCAGACGGGGAGCTAGCATGCCATGCGGATGAAGTGGGGTTGACAGGGTTTTCGGGCCGTTGCGAACTGATCGACAAGGGATGCACCTCTGATGGTTGTACGAGGGAGAAATCAAGTTTGCAACAAGCCCTATGTTTAGTACGAAAGCACGCATCGCTACGTCTCACTACTCGTGGTGCAAACTTTGTTGCGCATTACGAAGAGGCTCAGCCACCGGAACGCGGCGTTTCAACCCACCGCAACGAGCCGCGGCAGCAACCGCCCAAGGCATCGGCTGATGCGAGATCCCGGAATAGCGGGAAGTAAGCCTACGATTTCGCCTTTCCATCGGCCCGTGGTGATTCGGAGTCGAATAGTTCCGATTCCTCGGTTAGGTTATCCTGGCTCTTAGTTGAATGATCGAGGCCGTCGCGGTGAGAGCGGCGGTAGGCGAGCAACTACTTACGATTGGAGTATGGGTAAAGCATCCAAGCGTTTGGTTACAGTACCCGCCATACGTCGAGCTGAGCGCCTAAACAGGTCCACGCAGGTTTGCCTACTTTTGCCTTCATGTCACTAGTGCAAGCGTGTGCGGTGGGCGAGACCTAGGCGCTCGTTTTGTCCCTTGCTCTGGAAGAAGCATCGTACTGTTGATCGGTGTATTCACGTGTGACAATATCAAGGACTTGGCGTCTCTACCTCCCCCTCAGGCTGAGCCGCACGGTTTTCCGGTAGTGACGGGGGCCCGCGAAGATAGGCCTGTTGAGGGTTGAGCACTCAAGGACCTTTGTGTGTTTGTGATTTGATAGGGCGCAAGAAAGGCTCCATGATACCCGATGATAGTCTCAGCCTGGTGTTCTGTTCACCCATTCCTCGATCTTTCAACTACTCTCAAGTACGGTCACACTGAGTTGATGCTCTAGATGACCAATGTTCGAAGAGTATCGTTACACTAAATCTAGAATAAATATTTAAAAGCTGCTCTGAGAGTTGTCTGAACAACCTAATAAAACAGTATCAATGTAGACCCCAAACACCAAATGATCACCCCAAGATGTACCCCATGCTATATAAGCAAATGTTGATTTGAAACTCCGTGCGTCAAAATTGCTGTGATGAAATGCCAAATCTTTGAGAACACGGGCGTACGAAAAGGAAAAAGTCTCCAATAAGGATACGTCATAACTCTGAATGAGTATACTTCCGGTTCAAAGTATCCCGATGACACTAGGACAAAACTAAGTGAATACTCACTAATGCCAGCAGCGCGGACCTGGGGGCCTTTGGGGTAACTGACTCGAGTGTTAAAAGCCAAGCGCTGTCTTAAACTGACTTCCTCCTTCCACAGCAGAACTTATAGCCCCCGAAAAGCTTCTCCGAGCTGGACATCCCGTCTTCGATGCTCCCACTATGTCGGAATGTCAGATTATCTTTCATGGGGCTCCCCCAGAAGGTGATTTACTCACAGTGTACATCGTGTCATTAGCACCGAGCGTTGCACCTGTGCTCTGACTACGCTGTCGCTTCTTGAAAAGGAGTTCACGGACTCGAGTACGAGAACTTCTGGACCGTTCGCTACGTAGAGATATTGAACGAGGTATTACTGGAGTTACGTTCACGCGAATTTCGTGGATACAAGCGGGTTCGAAGTCTGTTCCTGTGTTCTTAACTTGTGTTGAATGGCGAGCTGACATGAAAACTGCGGTTTGTGGTGGAGTTTCCCTAGTTTCCAAGTGCGCGTTTTCGATGAATGGAATCTTTTGTGGCTCCGTGACAGTGATGGTCGGTATTTCTGCTCCATCGTAGGTCTCTGGCCCTCTTGGTATATCCCGAGGGTGCACTCTGTCCTTGTCAAGGTTGTGGTATTCGTCGTAATTGCTAGCATCTGGTAATTGACAATCAATTGTATCATAACCATGATGGCTGTCTTTGCGTATTGCCGATTGTGGGTGGGAAGATATTTCAAATGTTTCTGGTCGAAATTTCGATAATTCTGCTGCGAACTTGTCATCGGTTGAGACATGTAGGTCGGAAACCGCCGAGCCAACAATGAGGGGGGTGGCATTATGATCTTCAGTTTCGGTGGCATCTTCGGAAGTCGTTTTGGAAGATAGAGGCAAAGGAATATAACACGGTTCCTCAGTGATTGCATGAGTTCCGTCGTCGCATCCCTCTGTTCGGCCGAAAATGTAAGTTTCCAGTACTCTTCCACACTCGAGGTTGTCTATATAACCAGCAGGTCGGGTTTCGGTGGGTATGTCTTCGATCTCATCCTGCATATGTGCACCTGAGCTATCAGCACCCCAATTTCTCGCTGCCCAGTCTTCAAGCAATCCATCGTTTTCAGCTTGGATCCCAACACTATGGAGCGTGTTCAGATAGAGATTCCTATACACAGCGTTCTCCTTTAGATCTTTCAGAAGCCAGTCTTGTATCCTTTGCCTCACCGAGGGATCTCCAGATAGTATCGGGATTGCACTTTCGGTTAAGGCCCGTGTCATAGGGTACGAGGTAAACGGTATTTGCTTTTGGATATCATATGAATCAGAGTTGCGTCTTCGTATAGCTGATGCCTCGAGCTCATGCTGCACCAAATCTTCCTTTAGCCGTTGTGCGTCAACTTCGCGGTGGGCCATCCTCCCCAGAACGTCAAAATACACGGCCTCAAAATCGGAAGGAGACGCATCCTCGAGTGTTTCTCCATCCTTGGACAGTATACCACCACTTCTTGCATCGATGCGTCTAGCTTGCTCGTGACGCAAGATATCGAACTCCTTCCTCAGTTCATCAAGCTCAGCAACAGCCGCATCGTGATCTCTATTTATCGATGGCAACTGGTCGTATGTTGGTGACGACAGCGTTGGTGGATGAGACGGAGGAGGAGGAAGTGGATACTGGGGTGAGAAAGGTTGAAAAGAAGGAATGAAATTTGGGGGCGGTGGTGGCGGAGGAGGAGGAGGCATATGGAGTGGATTTGCCGTAGCCGTACTAGGGGGTTGGAGGTCGATCATCTGAGAAATGAGCTCCTGGATATCAAACTGGTAAAACTCATTTTCCATAACCATGAAGTTCCACTCAGCACCGGTGAGGGCGCCTTCAGCCTGGAGATGGTCCGCCTCTAAAACCCCAAGTTCATTTCGTGCCATTTCGACATGTGTATGATCTGTCACGATTGCTAACACGTTGCCGTTGTTTTGATTCGCATACTGGCGGACAGAATTCATGAAAACTGCCTCGGCATCGCCAGCTATAACCCGCTTCTCTCGAATCTTTTGTGCAGATGCTCTGACGTTCTCTCGTTGAATGAGTACTCGTTCTCGGGCTTTTGCCAATTTCTCCTGAGCTTTTGACAAGTCTTGCAGCTGTTTTCGAGTGTCGAAGATCAGTTCTTGGTTCGATCTTGTCTGTTGCTCGCCCTGCGCAGCCTGAGCGAGAGGCTGCACGTCTGCGTAGTTCAGTGGGAATGACATTGCATGGCAATATATCTCGAGTCACGAGCGATGATTTTTGCATCTCTATAGGGATTTTGTAGAAATGCTTGCTCGTGGCTTTCATTGTCGAAAGATAGTCACATCTTTTGTGGGTCTTATCGGGCTGGACTTGTGGTATCAGTGAGGCTACGCGACAGCAAATAGTTGTTTGGGGCTGGCCCACCGCATACGTGGGCTGATGTCAAAGGGTCTACTCATATGCTTGAGCACAGAAAGTGACTGCATTAATCGGACATGTTATCATGTGGTCGATGGCTGCGCTGTGGAGGAAGAGACGACGACGTTCGAGCTGGAATCTGCAGGCGTATGCGCGAGGAAAATGACTTGAGGATTTCAGGCAAATGGTATTGCGACAACAATTCAGCCCCTGGCTAGGTATACCCTTATTGATCGTACAGGCTGGTCTCCTAAATTGTTTGTCCGCGCTGGGGGGTGCCAGGTGATCCTGCACCAAGCCACCGGGATGCGATACACCGGCCTTGCCTTTTCCGGCAGATGCAATGTCGCCCGTTAGCGCAGGAATGTTGCAACCACACAGGCCCACCAATCCCTGTAGCGCTGCCGCCACACCCTGCTCACCATCCCGCAGTGGGTAACATGGACGCCTTCGGGGCATGCACCTAGCATTCTGGGGCCGACGCAGCTAAAACGCAACAATGCAATCAGATTGTGTGGGACCCCTCCCCCCTCCACCCTTCTATGGAATCGATGAATCACAGCTCACTGCAGAGCCTCAAAATCTCGGCAACTCGAACCATGTGTGGATATAAAGCAACACCAACCGCGTTACGGAGGTGGAGCTCTAGCTGTGGCATCAGGCAACATGGCGAACAACGGATACTGGACTTGGAGTCCGCCGGACGACGATTATTACCACGTCACTTACGACGTCTCTGGTAAGCCATACATGACAGGTTTCAGCCTGGTTGCGCTTTACAACAGCACTAAAAACCTTAGGAACTCCCATGTACCAGTGGGCGAAACAGGCCAACGCAACAACACACTCACGCGCCAGACATGACTCCGTTTACCAGGATCCTCCTACAGACCCAGGTATACGAATCTACTCCCTATCTCCGTCTATATTGGCTGAAACCCCTTCATAGTGCCGCAGGATATCCGAGCTTACCTGCCCGGCTTTATAGCTGGAACACCAGATAGAGGTTGGACCGAGGATTTGGACCAATGTGATTGACGAGGCCATAGCATGCATGCTTCAGCGACTGACTAGGAACAGCCTATAAAATGCGGACTGGGCGAGAAGCGTGGAGGTTTTTCCAAGTCGGCAAAGTCTTCGCCATGCTTTACTCCGAGCCTGCAGGAGCTCAATCGAATTTCGGCAACGATGATGCGTATTCTTACGTGCGGTTCAACCAAGTGGTCTATTCAACCATCCGTCGCTTCATAGTAGCCGAGGTACATCAGGGGTTTGTTTACGCATGGTATGACCATCAAATCATCCTATAGAGTCCATGCACACTGACTAGCATCAGCGCAATCTCAACTTACTCCAATCGCGGCACTTTGAAGCCAGGATGTATCCCGGCCGAACATTCTATCGTTTACTTCACTGGTACAGATCCTCGAACCTGCTTCTTTGAAGGCGAAAACGGCATGACCAAAGAACCCATAGCGGTCATACGAACCGACGAAGATGATCGTTTGGTCATGAAACCAGAGTCTCGCGTTAGATTCGGCAAGAAGTTCCCAATCGAAAAGAACGTCAAAGTCAAAGACATCGGCCAAGTTCACCCTCAACACATGAGTAAGTTCTCGGCGTACTATGCGGAGTACTAATGAGATATACTCGACATCCTACGTTCTGCTACAACACACCCACGTTCCACGGCTGTTTTCCCATTTTCAAATTGCGATATACGTTAGTTTGCCATAGTGTTTTCCACGTTACCAGATTGAACATTTTCATGTTGTCTTCCGTATCCCATACTTTACAGCAAGGCCTAATACTATACATATATATAAATATATCCTACGTTACAAAATCCACCAGCTCCTTTTGTCGTGATCGCGTGTCGTTCCTCACTGACGAATTAGCGCAATTTGGGATCGAATCCAAGTATTAATGGTCTTCGAGACTACGTTCATCCTTGTGCTCAACCGCAGGCTTTCTTTACATGATTCAACCTTGCTTCATTTCAACCTTCCTGGATGCAGTGCTGGATTTCAATATCTTTTTTTTCATTCGCAGTGGAAAGCTCACGCCGAAGAACGACAGAATTCAACCAAAGCCCATTGCATGCATTAGGACAAGGTTGGAACATCTCTCTAGGAGTAGCGATGTATATGAGTCAGACCACATAAAAGTCCCCCATAAGCTGCGTTTCTAGTCAGCTATCGCCCGTATGACTCTTATTACACCGCGCAACACCACATGCGCGACGAATCTCTGCCTGAATTCTACACTAGGTAATGAAATATGAGTATGCAGCTTGTAACTTACACTGGCTTGCTGTAGTTTTTGTGTGAGACACCTATCTGACTCAAGTCGCATGTACAGCTCAAAAGGCAACGGGCAGAATCTAGGCAATCCTTCGGACCCATAGGTGAGATGGAGGCGGTGTGTTGTGTTTAGCTCCGTTGCAGGGACTGGGCAATCTTTCCGACATCACGGCCTGGTTCTTGCAGCGAAGCATCCCGAAAAGTATTCACACCCGGAAGTTTTGAGGGTGTCTAATATCGCATCGACGTTGGAATAAAGTTAGGATGAGTGGCAACATCAAATTAGCGTTAGCTTAAATTTTTGAGGTCCTTCGTGTTGGTGCCTCAGGCAGTAGGCACTAACCTCGCAAAGATGAGGTACCTTGAACCCGCGGACATTGCAATGCAGGAGGTAAGCCTTCCGATGCTAGGGTCCTTCACTTAGTTCGACGACGGGGGCCATTAGATAGTGTAGAACCAATTGTTGATATTCAGCTGAGCGTGCCCCGATCTGGCGGTAATTGGGTGCCTAAAGTCCTTACAAGTTGACGCTACCATCACACCATTGCCTGTTAGTAAGATTTTGAGCCTCATTATCGTGTATCAGCTTATTCCACAGTCCTATCAAGGCTTATACATTGCAAAGACTCGTTGTCCTCATTCTCACCCGCATGAGGCTGGATAGTGGCGGGAATTGGAGTTACGCCTGTTCCATCACGTACGCCGATACTTCTCGGAGGAGCAAATATGAACTCTACGAAAAAAAGTGCTAATAAGCTCCATGCAACTTCGTGCGAAAATGTCTCTCTAGATAGTATGTTACGATCGTATTATCATGTTGCTCTCGATTTGCCGAAACCTATTTGCCTTATCTTCTGCGCGATTTGCCTTCTTTTCAGGCAAATACGCCGCGTCGGTTAAAGCAGCGCCTCATAGTACAGGTGACACCGGGTTCGCACCAATCAACTAGTATGCATCCCGCGAGAACTGTATCAGAGCTCATCATTGGTCAAATAGAATATGTTCGAAGCTGTGATTGCATTCCATTATGATTGGAATGTCATCGGCCGGTACACAAATCGCAATCCCACCAATGAACGCATTTTTCTCGCCTTAATCTTGGATTGGTGATGCGGCTGAATATTGAACCCCACGAGCGATGTCATTCAACGCACCCCGATGCCCGCATGAGCCGTCACTGGACTTTCGATACCTTATCAAGAGAGAGAAATCTTCTCTATAGAACTTGGTGGCTAGAGATCGAGATTCAAAACGTGGCACATTTATTTCATATTCTTCTGCATGTTCCAGCCAAACAAGTACATGTGAAAAGAATAAGAATCGCTATTTCCGCATTATGACCTTTACGGTTCAGGTCAATTCAAAAACAGCTCTAGTAGTTGTGAGCCTTGATATACCCTGCTCGGTATTAGTGTGTCTTTCGTGGAGACATGTGACGGTGATATGTGCCCTGGTCAGCATGGCTTGTTTGAGGATGTAAATATAAGTCAACTCGAGCGGCGCAAATAAACTACTCGATCTGCTCGACAATTTGCCCAAAAGTAAGTACACCGATATCAAACAGCGATGAACAAATTAGGTGGAACTGGTATGAAAACAGGGAGATAGTCGAACATGCGATAGTATACTGCTAAACGAACGATGAACGCAGAAGTAAAATGGTGCATCATTATTATGTCCAAAAAGCAGAGGAAGGAACATTAGTTGTCTGGAACGCACATCTCCTGTATGTTTGGAGTACGTAGTAACGTGCAAAGATATGAACCGAAACGATATGATGTAAAGGTAGAAATCGGGAAGTCTGCGTATGGTGCAGGGCTTTCCAAGAAGTCATTGGCCTCGCATAGCCCTGTCGAAGTAGGTGCTAATCAGATAACGGTGGCCCTCCATCACCATACCTATGTCGAGTACCTTGACGTTGTGTTCGACCGCGTAAGCTTTGCCGTAGTTCACTCGACTCTCCACGTCGAGGGTCTCTCCTGCCGTTGACTCGACACGAATCGAGTATTTCGTAAGGTTTTCTCCGGATATCAATCCAGGTGGATCTTTAGAAGTATGTATTACACCATGGTCGTTCATTACTAAGCCAGGCTTAGTGGCACCGCGGCCCTTGTAAGTTTGGATTGGGCTAACCTCAATGAGCATGCCGTCCAATATTTTCTTAACATATCTGGATGTTCGAGGAGACTTACATGCACTGGCTAAAAGTCCCCTTGTTACGAACGACGACAAAGCGTCGTATCTCACTAAACGCTTGCTCGCCACACCACACCATACTGAAGTGTGTAGAGTTTCGTGTTCGTCCAGGATTGGCCTGACCTGCAGGCTCTGTCCAGAGCATTTTGAACACCTGATAAAATATTAGTAAGAAGAAACGTAGATCATTTTTGTAACCTAACCTATTTCAAACGAATCAGATGGACTTACACGACCTGGGATGAAGAAGTACGGATGATGTGGCCTTGCAACTCTTCGATAACCTAGAGCCATTATTTCATGAGCTTTGAAATCTCTACGGTGAGACTTACGAGTGTCTAGCTGTTCCAAATCATTCTGATCAGTACTTGTTTGAATGAATCGTCGGTCTTTGTAGCCTATGTCGGCCTGTACATCCAGTGGGAGAGAGGCTATGGTGGGTCTGAAGGTTTGAGCATTCACTGGAAGGGTATACGGGTTGACAAGTTGGTATCCTAGGGAAGGCTCGTAACTTGTGTTCCTATATGGGCTGCATTGTGTTGAGCCATAGACAACCGTATTTGCGTACTGCTGAGTATGGCTGGTGTTGGAGGCCGGCCGCGGGACCAGTGTGTTCGATGACTTGTATGGAGCCTCATGGGGGGAATCGATCCTTGGCTCCTCTTTTTCGTCTTCTTCTACCTTGTTTCCATCCTCGGCATTGCTCTCATCGTCCTCAACTCGTATGACCTCGGTAGGTTTAGGGTTCAAGGTATATATCTCGCTGGGGTATGAACCTCCAGGTATGGATCGATTTGTCGGCACGACAACCGATGGCTGTTGGGAGTATCGTGGCGTGCTACTGGTTGGAGCAGTAACTGTTGCATCAATTGACGAAGGTGCTACTGGAGCTGCAGGAGCTACTGGCCCTGACCAAAAGGTGTTAATTATTGCGCCATCGTCCGTAATTTGATACGAATAATGGCGTCCATGAGGGGGCGACCATGTCCAAGGCGTGTAATTCGGCGGCATCTCTACATGCTGGCGACGCTCCGATCGTGCAAGGAGAACATAGGGCCATGGCTGGGTTTAATAGCTGGTGAGGGGTAATGGGGCTTGCCGGGCAAGGAAGAGCCTCGATGCCAGCAGTGTGTTCCATTCTAGACTCGTGATTGCTCTGTGGCAGAAATGCAAGCAATGAGCCAATACATAGTGTTAGACCGATAAGGTGGCCGGGAGTGCGTGCGAAGTGGGGCGGTCTAAGTTTGGTAAGATAATGGCTGCAGCAGCCCTGGCCGGCGCATCGCCTGGCCCAAGCGCGTCGCAACCTCAGCTTCATTACGCCCTCTTCCATTGTATGATTCGCGAAACATTCAAGAACGGGCTGTACACAGTCTTCATTTAGGACACCACTTCTTATCTGTTGCCTACATTTTCTGCGCGTCTCTCATCTGGTGAGACTAAACACGAACGACCCACGCAGCCAAGATGGCGACACCTCCAGTTCCAGCCGAGAAGCCCACGGTAGCTACTTGTCGAGGTCAGCACACTCCGCACATTCTAACATGCCTAGGCGCACTCTATGATGGACGGAATCATTCACAATCTGATCAGAAAACAAAACGACCAAATTCAACAGGCTCAGAAGAAGCGTTCTTGCAAACAGAACCTAAGTTCAGCGAAGCTTGATAACACCGTTTTACCTAGCGATAAATCGCCCGAACAACCTATGGTGAAACACCTGCCACCGCAATCGCCGCCGAAGGGAATTCTCAAGCGGCCAACCGTGCATTTCCCAGACGTGGGGTTGCCAGACGATGTAGAATTTACACGTCGCCTCTCATCACCAATGTTTTCCCAGGGAGCTAAGGGGCACAGTAACAATCATGAGAATCTATCTGTGGCCCCCACCCTACCATGTCATCCGCCTCCGCCGTTACCATCACTCCCGGCTCCTCCACCTCCTCCCCCAGCTGACGCTCCACAACCACCGACTTTGTTCAATAGATCAATCGAGGCAAATGAGTATCTAAACGCGGCGGCCTACAAGATATACACCCAGTTCATTGATGACTTGTCGGATTTTGTTGAGCAACAGGCCGAAGTGACCTGCATGCGTCTTCAGGTTCAGGAGAGGCGTACAGAGCTCAGAAGGCTACGAGAGTGTGTGTCACAGTGTGACATAATGCTTGTCAACCACATACGTACGCGCATGGTGGGTGGCATACCTTCCGATGATAGAGAACTGATAGCCCTCTTCGACTCGGCACAAAGTGCAAGAGATTTGGTTGGGCCAAAAGAATCAGAGTATGAGCCCATGGAGGTCGCGTTGGGTGCAGAGGAATATAAGTTGCAAGATAAATACTCCATGATTGAGAAAAAATTCGAACACTTTTTTACGCTTAATGCTACATCGACTACCAAACAAAGCATACCCTCCGATATTGAATACGAGGCTTCAACAATACCATCAGCATCCGGAGTTCAGAACGAGCGGGCAGGTCTAGAGCCAAGATATAAGGGAACTCTCTATGGTGCGCTGATTGGAGAGCAAGTCAGCGTTGGACAAATACCTTTGAAAACAGTAGGTGGATACACGGAGACGTTATTGAGCCCGGAAATATTGGGGAAGATGAGGCAAAATCAATCTTCAGATACAGCTGAATATTCTAAAAAGTTTCGAAGTAGTACCAGTATGGATGAAAAAGGTGAAGATGAGCTACTGGAAGACCTATTGGGTATAACTGGGGCTAAAGAGCATGACATCAGATACTCCCCAAAATCTGAGTCACCGGATCGAAGAATGTCTCAAAGCCTCAAAGGGGTCGCCTCACACAGCCTCTTCGAGGCTATCGATGAACCAATACCGCTTTCGGAGGGCCTTCCTCTAGATCTTGGACTACAAGAGGGCGACTCTCTACTCGTCCTGGATGAGCAATGCAAGATACAATCGATATTCAGCGACTACCTCGTGAGCTTCGAAAGCACGCCTGATCGTGTTAATCGTTGGTTATTGCATCAGCTTCGCATATCTCCACGGGAGATTTATGCACTCAGAAGACAAGTAATTGATTGTACACCAAACATTGCGCATTGGGCTACCCTTGCACTAAGCGAATGGCCCAACGATCTACTCGGCCAAGGTCAATCATACCACCAAGGTTCGATCGAGAATGAAGGCGATACTCCAGCCCCGGCCCCATACTTAAGCCACATAGGTGCGGAACTACCACCAGATACAATATTATTCGGGGGAAGGCTCATTAAAGGGTCAAGTGACACGCGGATGGCTTCTGCACCGACTCTGAGCGATCTTCCCAGTAGCCAGCAGGAATTGGGGGCATCAAATCCGCTTTCCTGATTATGTCGATGGAACAGCCAAATGCTCTGCGTTGCATATTGCATGGAGATCTCCCATTAGTGTCCTGTACATATTCCTTGTATGCGAGAAAAACTACGCCCTGTTTCACGGCACCTTAATCGACGTCGTAAACTCTGGATTAGAACTTTAAAGCTATTGGCTATCGGCTCGCGCCATGTGCAAGCCACACCCTGATCGATTGGAGTTGCATCAAAATGCATGCACGCTGTATGCAAGCTGCTAGCCTTTCTGCGGACTTGATTGTCAGGTGCACTGCTGCGTTTCGAGCTGAACTGTACCAATCGAACATCAAATCACGGAGCCGCATGTGCTATCCGGCCGCGCTTTTACGTTTTTCTATCGCCTACGCAGCTGCTTATTCTCAACGAAGAGTTGGGTCTTGCCACAGTTGGTTCACCGGAACTTGGCACTACTTCAGCGTGCCCCTCACTTTGGATTGTCGATGACCCGGTGTCACAACCGCAACATCTTGAAGATACGGAATATGTCTCTATACATACCTTGGACATGGTCTATACCACATCAAAAGCACTACTCATATCTATTGGGATCTGATGGCAGAATTGTCGACACGTTGTGGTCCAGTGAATTGAACTCATCTGCCCCTAGGTATTGATATTTCAATGTGCAACTTTGCGTATGGTTCATAGGAAAGTTCTTCTAATGTTTTCTCCAGCGGAGAGCCTTCTCTCGCCGGCGAAGTAACCAAAACTACACGTCTCCCGCCGGTCGCGCCACCGCCTCCCTATCCTGCCCAATCACAGCAGGCCTCGCAAACTAAGCCGTCATTGACATCAAGTACAACAATCACGTCGACCACAGAGCCTGCGAAGGTACCTCTAGGCAACTTTATCCGGGGAACCTACATAGTTATGGATGGTCGGCCAGACGCCCACTACGAGACATTCGATTCATGTAAGTGCCGATTATTTCATAAGTGAACATTTATTTCGGCTTACCAAATCAGCATTTTATGCCAGGGACCATAGCTTTTTCGAAGAGGGCAAGGTGAGTAATTTCATGCCCAGCTGTAACTTCAAACACTTACAGCAGCACAGATATTTGCTATCATCCTTACAGAGCCAGATGATCAACTAGACGAAAGAAGCTCCGTGATTGACTACGGTAATCAGCAGTATGCCAAGATACGCCGACTCATCGTTGTTCAGAGGAAGAGAAAATGTTTCTTCGCCATGTCTGTTCTAACCGCCTCTCTGGATTGGAATGTCTGCTAAATTTTGATAGTCCAATTCGTACATATGGTAAAGAAGGGACCGCTAAACCCGGTGTTATTCCTCAAGATCACTCGATCGCGTACCAATACGGTAGTTTTCCACAACGTGTAAGTGGAGAAGAACAGCTATCGAACGATGCAATCTGTCTTGTCATGAACAACGGCGAATCCCTTGATGTCGCGTCACGAATCAACTTTGGTACCCATTACCCAGTGGAGTATAATGTGAAAGTCAAGGATCTTGGCTATGTAGACCCTAAAATGCTTCCAAAGCTCCTGAATTACTGGCGCTGGGAAAAGGAACGGGATATGGAAAAGGGAGAGGACTCGTTCATCACAGAGAGCTACTATGACTAGAAAGAGGAGAAAAGGGGGGTGGATCTTGCTTGTTTACTTCGGCCCAATCGTAACCTTCGTAACACGGCGGCGTTATTACATATACCTGTTCGTTGAGTCTTAGGCAAGAACACTAAACAGTCATAAATGGTTCAACGACTAGTGGACGTTTGTAGCCTTTTGTTTACTTGACAAGAAATATTAATTCTGTGTGCACACTCGGAATGTAAGTCACAGTACACTGGAAACAAACAAATCGTTGAGATGTTGGTTCATTGAATCTCAAATAAGATAAATATGCAGATATAGCCTCCCCGGTGAGACCATACGGCCTATTAAGGTATGAGCTAATTTTCTGTTGGCGAGTTTATGACTTTCCAAAGAGATTATGAAACATCTAAGAACCATCCAGTTATCCTCCCCTCCCTAATTGGTGAGCTCCTCCTCCTCCTCCTCCTCCTCAGAGAACACCATCTCTAGCGTAACTTCATCAAGCGATCGATAACCTGCCGTCACAACACGCTGCGTCTCAGGTAGGCTCCACACCCAGGCACGTAACGTGTTCCATTCCTCTAGCATATGAGCCGGAATAAACCGTTCGCCATGGGTGTAATATGCGTCTAGCCACGCATATCGATGATCAGATTCGGCAGACCCCCGAAAAACCTGGCTGATATGATCCAGGGAGTTAGCGTTATCATTGAGAGTGAGGAATTTCTCTCGCTCTTGCACGATCTCTTGGAGCAAATGATACATCGTTGGGACCACTTCATGCATCAGATGATGGTAGCGCTGTACTACTGTACCGTGAAGGCTACTGTGCATTGCATCCGAACGAAGATCAGAGGCCCGCTGGATGAGTGCGCTTAATGGAGCAAATATAGCTTGGTATTCCTCAATGCGACAGGTTTCGAAGGCCGCCTTGAGACGCATCAGGCTCTCCGGAGAAACATCGCGTAGCTGTCGTCGTGCACCAGCGTAGGTGAGATGGTAGGTTATGGCAGCTTGGCGGTACCCGTTCTCACACTTGTCAGTCACCGCCAGGAGTATGTCAGCGACCTTTTCGGTCTCTTTCATGTATTGGCGGACTTCGTTCATGACTAGTTCGTCGCCCCTCGAACAGAAGTCATCACAAGCTTGGCACATGTTGATCGTGTTTGTCGTTAGAGTAGACGTGCGGTAGTGTTTGCTCAAGTATGGAGAATTCGGTCTTTCTAGGAGGGATTGCAACTTATGGGAAAGCGACAGTAGCTATTCGACAGAGCATAGTAAATGTACACTAACACTGTGTCATTACAGGTCACACGGGAGATATAACTCAGCTAATCTAAGTTCTTACACAATGTCCTTGACCCTGTCACCTATCACTCCACCTGTGAATTTCATATTTGACTAGACCCTGAACTCGGCTACTGAGATTTGGCGGATCACAAAGATAATGTCGGGATCGAAATCTACATAACTTCAATGTGTTGACGAGTCCTCTGCTCGGCTACGTGACTCCAACATTGTACTCCAGTACTTCCCGGTTCCAACGCCAGTAGCCAGTACACGCCCCACGTAATACTCAGTGTATGCCGCTGCCCTCACAGTTCCACTGTCGATCTCCCAGAATGTCTGGATCCACCGCCTGAACACGCTACCTTCCAGGCTATGTTTCGCTGCCAATACGTCGCAACAATCTAGAGGGGATCGCTCCGCAACCAAAGCGACTGTATTCTCAACCCAGTGCAGTCCAACCCGCAGGATATTCAGTGGCTTAATGAGCATAGCAAATGAGAGATCGAGCCTTCGGTTCATAGCACAAAGGAAGTCCAAGTCCCCGAATCCGGGTCGATAGTTATCGATCTCTGCAAGCGTCTCGGTAGCGATCTTGTTGATCTCCATCCATGGGGTGAAGTATGACTGCAATTTGCGCGGGCGGTCGGTTTCAAAGATCTGAGTCAGCCGGGTCAATACGGACTGATCGATTTTGGAGCCGTGAAGGAGAGTGGCGGAATGTCGGAGCGAGAATGGTATCTTATGGTACTTCAGACCTGTGGCGCGGAAGCGCAACTCATACTTGTCTAGTATGCCCAGCCATGCGAGTGCATAGGATCTAGCCCAATTCAGCCAGTCTTCGTACACCTCGGTGGTGATGCTCCGAGCGGTAGCGGCATCAGCCAACTCCAAGTGGTAGGCTGTGTCATCGTTCCACGCTTCGATTCGGCCCATCGCTTCTGGTTTGAGAAGAAATCCATATGATCTCCAGGGCGAGGCCTCAACGCTAATATCCTCTATGCTTGTAGTTTGTTTCAGGGCTCCAGGTAGGGTTTGTTGTGGTCTCGAGCTGATCGTCGGGTTCGATGGTGCAAGATTTTGCGACAGTGGCGACATGATACTTTGGTCGGTTGCTTCTAGCGTCAAGTTTTCCATCGCTAATATCAAAGAGCTTCTCCGATTCGGTGTCGAGGTTCGCCTACTGTATGAATAGTTAGCGTCTAGGTAGATGATTTTGTGTAGACAGATCCGAGCCTTACTGTAGCTGAGGGCTGGTCTTGGTTGAACAGCTGTTCGACCAACTCGAGTGTATGTACGGTCGTTGGGCTCAGTAGGTGGAGGGTAGTTCAGGTCTGTAGTCGTTAGTAGATTGGGAAATGCGCTAAAGTAGAAGAGAGGCGTCGCATTATTGGCGCAGCCGCAGTGAAATATGTACTTAGTGAAAGCATCGCTGGAAAACCACTTTCTGGTGGTAACCAAAGAAGCGAAAGTAGTTAGTGCGGCAATCCTAATGCCATATTCCGAAATGTTTTCACAGCAGACCTTTTGAAGCCTATGAGTAGCAGATTAAGGGAAGTGCAATCCTCTATAAGCGATTCTTTCAAAACTAGAGGTCCTGAGGCAACATTTGCAGAACCACAGCCTCCTGGGGTCACGGCACCGAGACCTGTTCGAGGCATTAGGGCTAGTCATCAATCCATTGTAGAGTACAGAACTTGATCGCATACTCCAAGTAGTTCCGATACTAGCCCGCGTTTGCCTAGTTAATTATAACCACCTCCATCAATCTCAAGCCTTTCCGAGAAACATATTCTTGCGCTGAAGGCCCTCGTGCGAACGTACTGGGGAGCGTACGCCAAGTATGGTGCTGAAGTGTGTCTCATAGCATTTAGCCTTGGCTTTGATGTGATTAGCATGTATAGTTCTCAACTTATTAACACGTGCTGCATCGATTTCAGCGTCCTTTTGAAAAGGGCCGCAGATGTCTTTGTTTCCTTGCGCATCCCAGAACAAGTGATAAGGGAGCTCAGTGGAGCCAACGCCACCATCAAAGCCTGCGATGGGATTGAAAGCAGATGATTATTATCCGTTTCTGATTCTGCTCAGATGGCGGGTTTTCCGTCATTCGTAAGTCTCGGCCAAGCAGCTTTCAAGTCTGCGCCTGGAATGCGCTCCATCACGCGGCAAAGATGCTCAGAAGATGATAAAGATGATATGCGCCACATCGCGTAGAGGCGAGGCATTGTTGATGATACGTTTGGAATCGTTCAAGGAAAGCAAAGTTTGGCCCTCTATCTCCTCAACGCCTCGTCGATACCGGATGAAGTGTGTACCGACGGCTACGATGGGATAGTTGGACTCATACGTAGTGAGTGATTCCAGAAAGTCTCTTTCGCTGAGGAGGGTGCAGGAAGATGTGGTGGGGTGGAAAGAGTCCAGACTTCGGCCATGACTGGACGAAGGGTAGTGGTCTAGCGTAAAGTTTGTGCGCCCCGACACGAAGGCACGCAGCGCAAGCCCGGCGAGCGCTTGAATTCAAATAGAAGTTATATCTTTTAGACGTGATCAAGACGAATTATCGTTGTGAGATAATTCTCTAGATGCGAAAAGTGAGAGGCTTTGACAGGACAACCAGCTATTCTTGCCGAGGTCTGTCATAAGCGAGCTAAAATGACGCCTAAGGCACGACTTCCGCTCTACCAACATCTCGACGCATCCATCGATATCAAAGAGACGGCAATCATTGTGTCCAATCCATATTTATCTTGCATTCGTATTCTATTTTATAAACTGTCTGATAGGACACATCAAACACCTAATGTAGCAACGCCCATGCCATGTGCTCGCAAGATCCGCCAGGCCTCTATAATGAGTCGTGTAATTAGTCACCGCAGGCGCAGGTGATGGGATGAAATGAGGGCCATGCCACACCGTCTTCGGCGACCAGTTTTGCAATCGCTTCAAGGGTTTCAGATCGGAAACCCCAGCGTCATCGGGTTTTGGTCACACCATACTACCCTTGTTATTGATTATAGTTCAAGCTCATAGTCTAACAGTATTCTATACTTGCTCTACACGCCATTCAACAACTTATGTTGGAAGACCTATAGCATTCCCCTGCGCTATACCTGCTAACTCTGGCCTAATCAGCAAGCATGTTAGCAACTCAAGTTAACTACGGTTACCCTTTCTCTTCATAGATCAATCCTAAAAGTGTATGCGGTCATCTGAGAGAGACCCGTCAGCACAATGTGCCACTGTTAGACTATCTAACTCATTTGAAATCGACCCTCATAACAGCAAGCGGGACCCCGAAGGGCATCACGCTCATGTCATTGTCTAACAACCAACCTTTCCCGGCATTACCAACAAGATGCATTGCGCATGATTCGGAAAGCACCGAAGAACGCCCCGCTGACCTCCATTCTCCACCTAGCCAACGGAGCGCAGCACTAGTTAGGAAGGTATCAAAAGATGAAGCTTCTGGTGCTTCAAATAACACCAGGTTGACCAAGATCTAGAAGCATGCGATCGGTATACTGCAATGGAGCCCCACTTATGAACAATACCATCTGGCGCAGCAAACTGTTCGTTCCCAACTTGGCGAGAGTTGTCCGCGGCTTAGGTTTCTCACTTGAAGTCGCTCTTCACAACCGCTGGAGCCGATTGATATCCATTTTCAACATTTTCGAGCACTTTATGGCCGTCCGCAATACCTCTTCTATGATTCGTCCTGTCGCATGCTTGGACCGAAGACTCATGACATCCTTTCGCCATCAGCCGCATACCAAACCTATCCAATCCCGCCCCAGTTGCCACCTGCAACCAGGGCGAATCTTTAAATATTCACCACGAGCGTAGCACGCGTGGTTCTCTCAAACCTGGGGTATTTCCGAATGGTGGTGTTGCGTTCCTCCTCGTGATTGGCTGTGGGATTTAACTGCCGATCATTAATTTAACGCTGGCCGGTGCCGATCCCGCAACCGGTTTCTACCCCTAGCAAACCGTCGCATGTGTGACATCAGATGCACCCTGCATTCACCGATTCCAAGGCGTTGACGCGCGTTGGAAATTTTCTTAGCTGCATATAAAACGCCGTTGACAATTTCATTGCTGGACGCATTTCGCAATCGGCGGTACTTTCGACTTTTCAATATCTCGCCCAAAATTTTCGCCGTCGAGAAATATCGTTCTCGTAGTATACACCCACGCCAACCATTTTTTGCATACATACACTTTTGCAGAGGTTCAGCACCCCACTATGAAATCCTTCAAGAAACTAGTAAACAAAGGCCGCGAGAGCTTCCAGAATCGCAATGCCGGGGAGAAGGACCCAACCAATACGCCGGCCAATGCCAATGTTGACAACGAGAAGCGCGTAGCTGCTCCACAAGCCAACGATGGACAACAGCAAGTACTCGCCGAAGCTGCGCCTGGTACACTACATGTTGCCCTGCAGAACAAGTCCAGCTCCAGCAATGTTTACGCATACATCACGGGCCTCGCTCTCGAGCATAACAACTCGCCTATATTCGTGCAGTCCGACGGTCGAAGCATTTACTTTCCTGTCGCGCCGAAAGAGATTCTACAACCCCTCCAAGCCGACGTTGCGATACCCCTCGGCGCGCCAGGCAACACCGTGAACGTCAATATTCCGAAGATTGCTGGTGGCCGCATATGGTTCAGCATCGACGGCAAACTCACGTTCTTGCTGAACCCTGGCCCTGCGGTTGTCGAGCCAAGTGTGACAAACCCTTCAGACAAAAACTTCAACATCGACTGGACGTTTTGCGAATTCACGTTCAACGATGCGCAACTCTTCGCTAACATCAGCTACGTCGACTTCATCAATATTCCCGTCTCACTGAGTCTCACCAACACGCAAGGGAACACGCAAAAAGTGCCTGGTATGGGTTCTGATGGCTTCCAGACAGTTGTCAAAGAATTGCGTGCACAAGCCCAGCGCGATGGCAAACCTTGGGATCGGCTGATCTACGAACTCAATGGCCGCCCGCTACGAGTGCTAAGTCCGAACAACCTCCTCGTCGGGAACGACAGCGTGTGGGGCAACTACTGGGATGGCTATACACAGGCGGTGTGGAATAAGTTCCGGAATGAAGATATGACAATCAACACTCAAGCTGCAGCCGGCAACGTCACAGGTCGTGTGCAGGGCAACGAATTGCAGCTCGGCGAAGCGGGTAGTTTCTCCGCGCCGTCTGCAAAGGACATCTTCAGCTGTAGCACTGGGCCATTTGCAACTGGATCAAACCCAGCACGCAACGCCGTAATTCCGAGACTGGCTGCTGCCTTCAACCGCAGCACATTGCTGACGTCGCCGGGCAACCAGTTTCCGAACGGTGGAAATCCGAGCACGTACTATAAGGAGGAGACCACAAACCACTACGCTCGCATAGTACACCAGGTACAACGAGATGGACGAGGCTATGCGTTCCCATATGACGACGTTGTTCCTGATGGCGGCAGCGATGTTGCCGGTACGCTGTTTGATGGCAGCCCTAAATTGTTCACCGTAGCTGTTGGCGGCAACTAAGGAGCTTGCGGTCTGATATCGAGATGCTTGATGTGACGTCGACTTCATTGTACACTTTTTTCTTCGCATGTTTATAAGCTTCTTGCTCATACTCGACATTGATAGATTGAACATGTAGATGACTTTGCCTGTGGTATATTTCTTTTGACTGACACATACACTCAATAAATATTGCAGATTAACAGAAACATGTTCCTCGGGTTATAGCAAGTACTGGAACTAACGTGTGAGCTGTGGGAAGAGTGCGAACTCAAAAATGAGGATTTGGACACTTGAATTTGTCTATTCTCTAAGCGTACACATCCAGCCAGATGACTCTCATGGAAATGATAGTTCCAGACTGCTCGGATTCTCTGTAGCGAAAACAATCTGACTGTTCATTTTTTTCCTATTCTTCCCCAAGGTACCAAACCACCACGTCCAGACCGACATCCCTGAACGAAAATTCCACTACCCATGACAACCACTTTTCTAGCCTGGTTTGCGTATAGCCTAAATAACTACCCCCTACCCTCCACACAGGTATCCTTGTCCGTCTCAGATCAGTGTGCAGCACGACGGTCTTCAGATTCGGAAAGCCTTCTACATTTGAAATGAGAAAGTCCCAAAATTCCAGTACTCTTTCCGACACGCGGAATATCTCGAGTCTCTCAAGCTGTGGGGGTAGCTGAGTGATGGGAGGCATCCCGGGCTCGTCAGCATATTCGAGATGGGTATTGTCATCGAGGAGAGCGTCCTCGCTTATACTAAGCTCTTGCAACTTCGTGAAGTGATTGAGTCGCTGTATTGGAAGAATCTGACCGTCATCAGGTAGCGTGTGAATAGTGAGGGCTCGGAGCGTCTGTGTGAAAACGGCTAGCGTCTTACCGAGCTCGTTGCAGTCCGTGACGCTGGACATATCTCCAGCATCCTCGCTATTCTCAAAGAAGATCTCAAGATTGGTGATACCGGGTAATCTTCTCAGCAACTCTGGAAACCCATGGACTGGCTGTGAATGGTTTTGTGGACGATTTTGCGGAGTTAGCCATGTTGTTTTGACTGTTAGGCTCAAAGCCGTAAGCTTCGGGAGCGATAATGGAAGAAGCTCCACAACCGACTCAATCTCAAGAAGACCCGCCCCTCGGTCGCTGAGGGCTCGAATGCCTTCAGGATGCAGGTAGAGTTGACTCAGTTGAGGCAAAGTCATCCAATGAGACTCAATGGTAGGAGCCCATAATCGCAATGTTTCGACTTTTTTTAGCCCTGGAATATTCCGCAGCTGCTGAGGATCAAATTCCGTGCCAAATAGTCGTTGTATCGGATTACTAGCCAATATCGGCATCTCACCGTTCTGATCGTAAGCAATCATTGTCATGTTCAATGATGTCAGATTGGGTAGCATCGTAAGGAGTATGCCTGCCAATGCAGCTTCGCTGACCTTGATTATGACAGCAGGCACCAACCCTAAGCCAGTGAATATCTCCGCAGGGACTATGAGCTTCAGCCGTGCATCATGTGGGACCATAGAAAGATGGCGGACTCTGCGGCAGAGATGTGGTCGTGTTTTCATAGTGTAATAGAAACTGCGGATGTCGGAGTGTACTTTCGCATTTTCGGTGATGTTCTCTTGGAGGCTGACATCAACGTACAAAACGTCCTGCGCAATTGAGCATAACTGCTTTGACACAAGGGACAGAGCGAGGAGTGCTTCAATGTCTAAATGTCTTGCGATATGAATTTGGAGTTCGCTAGTGATTGTTGTTAGCGAAGCCATGGTTATCTGCTTGACAGGATGGAAGGCGGCTACTTCTTATATATGCATGACTCTTGTTTGCCTCTATCGATCACACTGGAAATTGTAGCAAGCACAGGTGAAAGGCAATTGCATTTTCGAGCTAGCACATCCTGAATGGCAAACGGGAGTTTCCCAATGCTAAAAACTAGACCTTTCAAGGCAGAATATGTCAGTCCGGTGATATACAAAAGTACTGTTAAGGCGGAACGTTGGAGTGATGATTTTTGTGACAACTAAGTATAATTTTTCCAGCGTCCAAATACTACAATCTACTAAAAGCCCCAGGAGTACCTCGACTGTTGCACCGTCGGATTCTTACACTTGTTACACCTAAACGTTGCGGGGTAATCAAATGTCACCGGGTCCGTCTTGAACTCGACGAGAAGACCACAAAAAACGCAAGGCCAGCACCCAAACCCTGCCATACATTGTCTAACCTTTTCGCTGGAACATACGGTCGTCAGTATAGAAGTCTGTGGTACCCTTGCCATGCTCACTGGGCATGCATACATATAGACATTCAAACTTTCGCCACCGCAAGTGAGTCCTTGCCTGAGTTGCAGATGCTGTCTTGTGAGATGTCCCTTTAGGGTGACGGGAACGACGCTCTTGGATTCACGGAACCACTTTTGGAGAGCTTGATCGAATGAAGGACTCATTATGGATGTTACGATGTATTAGTATGTAGTTGGCTTTAAGATAAGAAATGTGTGCACTTCTGATGGCGTGATTCTAGATATTGTGGAGTGGAGTGGCTTCATACTGTCGTGTGAGCTGAACCTACGTTGCGTCAGAAATGTGAGTTCAGTAGCTCACGGTCAGTTGTAGAGTAAGTATATTTGACTCTGCGCCATTTTGGGATTCGCAAGTCAAAATGATGAGTAACATGATGCAGTGCGCACGCGATAAGAAAAACAATCGGTGGAGCGCCTTTACGCCCAATGCTGCGCACATGCTCCAAGCATCGTCAATTGAATGGAAGCAGCCATCTCGCAGAAAGTCGCAACTCTGATTCACGAGGTTTAGGAGTGCTGCAAGTGTGTTTCCTTGATATTCGCCCTTGGTTGATCACAAAGGAGGCAATTGGCATTTGAAGGTTTCCAAGGGGCAGTACAAGCGTATTGTCTTGCTCAAACAGCAGTCCATTCAACATCGATACCAAATCTCCGTCCCACTCCCAACGCAGTACAATACATATTTTCAGTTCACATCATAGCCTGATTTGAGCGGCGTGCAGTAGAGATACCGTGACTAAAAATGACATACGCACGCTCGCTCTTTTTTGGAAAAGTTCACGGCTCAGTATAGAGCTGCTGACGCGCCTTCACATGCTCCATTTGAGACACGCGACAGTTGGCGGACTAAGGAGCTAGCAACACGTGTTTTTCCCCGGTTGTGCACGCGGTGTGCAGAATTTAGCAAGTGTCGGAAGTCGCACGACGTAACGACTATCCACAGGACTGGGTGGGTGCCTAGGTTAAGAACTGATTGTTGAGATGCTCTATGGTTGTGTGATATATTATTCGTTGTTGATATTGTAAGCAAGCTGGTCAGGAAGTGGCGAGGTTGCATTGCCGACATCATTTGACTTGGAGAGCCAAGTTTCGAAATGGAAATAATGCGTTCTATTGGTCTGCATGTAAAACAGTATATAGAATGACAGAGCCCTCGGCGGTCGTTACACATGGCATCTGGGATGGTCAAACCCTAGTGACGTGAAGGTAGTTCCTGGTGGCCTGCCGCAGCATCGCATAATGCTTCTCATGCTAACCGAGCTTCATCCGCTGATGCAGATTTCCGCAGCTCTGTCTCAAATATCTCCGGTCCATAATTCGCGTCGAAGCGAATGACCTTTTTATTGTAATCCATGAACACGCATACGCTTTCGTCGTGGTAATCTTCGAGTAGTGGTACGTATAGTGCGTCGGATACATTTCCACGGCAGGATGTGATACAACCGAGTCCACGCTCCTCGGTAAGGCGTCGAAGTTGAATATGGATTCCGCCTATGGGGTTGATACTTGAAAGCTTCGAAGATTGGCCATCTGCTAAACCGTTGTTCCAAACGTATATAGTGAAGGAGGGGAGGTTTTCGAGAAGTAATTCGAGGAGTACATCAACGGCTAGAAAGGCTTGCTGGGTACGTGGGATTAGGAAGCTATAGGGAATTCCAATGCAGATCTGAGCTGCATCCCCCAAATGAATAGCCGACGGCATGCGCAGAGGCTGGTTGTTTGAAGGCCACTTTTGCTGAATGCGGACCAGGAACTGGTTGATGATCTTCAAGGCTTCGGAACCGAACTCTTCGTAGATCAATCGGCAGGAGAGGAGGATACCGTGATACTCGTAGAGCTTTCGAGGGACTGGGATATTGACTGGGTCGAGGATGTGGCGGTATACTTGAAGACGGAGCTCTGGGGGTAGCTTTAGGAAGGCCATGGTCAACTGCGTAGCTAAAGTGGTGTCTGCGGTGGAACTCGTACTGCGAGTCGCGGAGAGTGGAGGAAGTCATCAAGAAGGCCAGTTTGATGCAGATTTTTAATGGGGACCGTGTGCGGAAATTAGCTCAGTGACGAAGAATGAAAGAGACAATTCACTGCAGGCGTTTGCTGTCCGAACGCGTTGATTGGTGGTGGTTACCCGTAGCGCTAGAGTCATAATGAGGGCCTTCAATTCCGAACGGTCACGATGAACAATATCTCGTAGCTTCCTGAATGCGATAGCCAAGGTCATCAAAGGCGGAGTTCATAATGGAAATTACGCAGCGACCAGAACCTGTGAAGACGCCACTCGACAGACAGCATCTTTCTCCTTATTCCCACATCTTAGATTCTCTAGTTCTACTCGAATCGGGCGATTGGGAAACCCAGCAGCCTCTCTCTGTGGTCCTCAAACGTGCGCAACGGTTTTGACTCCATGTCTTTGGCATATCCTCTTCCCAGGTTGCTCACTGACCAGGTTAGAGAATTGGAAAGAGATCGCCAGATATGTGAGTTTACAGGTAGTTCAGCTGTGTAGAAACGCATCCCAGGAGGTGGTCAGTGTGAGCCTGGTGGCTAAAGACCCCCAGCGCGTCGCGTTGGGGAGGCTCATTGCTCCCTCTTACCACAAAATCCGAGGCGCGGCATTGATCATGACAGCTACGTCTCGATCTTCTGAGAGACATGAATGGGTATAGGGTCATCGGCTTTGGTGTCGATACTTCAACGGACACAGGTGTGCACCTTTTAGGTTTTCCTCTGCTCTTGCGATGCCGCGCGGGTGCATTACCTCAAGAAGGTCAGGCGCGCTACAGGCCGCAACATGCCAATAATAACCATTTTCGAAAGGAATGACGCGACAATTATCGATTCACGTCTTTTCTCGTGCAGCGCATAATCTAGCTGTTGACTACTACAGATTCGAGTTCACAATGTCGATACTCGGGCAATGATATCCCGCGAGGGGTCGATCGGCGGCACACCCCGCATCCTTACCCACGGACATATATTTTAGCGTCCTCATCTAATATCCCGGTAAGTTTATCTGCTTATGAAACAAATTTGTTTCTGGTTCGATTTTTAGTTGCTCCTGAACGGTATTATACCTCCATTAGTGCCGGTTCCGCTGATTCATAGGCCCGGATGATCGAGATTCTCATTCGTGGATCTCATACCGGCCTTTTACATGCTTGTTGAAACTTTACAACAAAATCCAGGGTTGCGCTCGCGCAATACCGAGGTAGGACAGCCGATGAACCGCGGCAGCCGATGAACCACTTTTTACTAGTAAAAAAGCTAAAAATCTAATTTTTATTTATTTAATAAC